>NC_135427.1:14989610-15350860 GCF_051991245.1 Festucalex cinctus | reverse complement strand
ATTACTGCTTGCTCTAATTTTGGCTAATTTGGCTTTCAAGGTACCATTAGCACGTTCGACCACACCTTGAGACTGGGGGTGGTAGACACATCCAAATTTTTGTTTTATCCCAAGCATTTTCATGCTAATTTTCACAATGTTGGCAACAAATGCTGGACCATTATCCGAGCTGATCAGGTCAGGGATGCCAAATCTGGGGAACACCTCCCGGCACAAGAATTTAGCAGCAGAACTGGCATCAGGACCCTTCGTGGGGACAGCCTCAATCCACCTACTAAACCTGTCAATTACCACCAGAACATATCTGTAGCCCCTCACCCTTTCAATCATGTCGATGTGGTCCATCATTAGATGCCGAAACGGTCCTTCCGGTATAGGAATGTGGCCCAGTGGTGCTGAAAAGGATTTCCTCACATTGTGCTGTGCGCACACAATGCACTCGTGTAAAGTCCGATCCACCATGGCTGCCAAGAAAGGGGTCCACCAAACCGCTTTTAGCTTGCGCAACACCTCACCCCGATGACAATGATCTTGGCCATGGGCAGCCAAAATTGCTGTTTTCACCGATGACAGGGGCAACACAAAATGTCCCTCCGGGCTGCGCCACAAATTTCTCTGATGACCATCTGTCAAACACTTGGAAGCGCCCCTTTTCTTCCATACACTCTTCTCATACACCGATGCCGCATCCTGGGTCTCAATCAAGGAGACTAATGTAGTCAAAGGCTCACAGTCACCCGCAACCAGCAGGGGGGCCATAGCCCCCACCGATGCGACCTCCCTGGCTAACTCATCTGCATAGTTATTCCCCTGGGCAATCAATGAGTCATTCTTTTGGTGACTAGCACATTTGATGATAGCCAGAGCTGATGGCAGCATCATGGCTTCCAAAAGTGAGGCAAGCGCTTCTGCATGAACAACTGGAGTACCATCAGCTCGCTTAAAGCCTCGTTGCTGCCAAATTTTTCCATTAATATGACACACGCCATAAGCATATGCAGAATCTGTGTATGCATTTAGACGCTTGTCTCGTGCCAATTGACATGCGGCTGTCAATGCCATCAGCTCAGCAAGCTGGGCTGAACAAGGCTGCGGAACCTTTTTCGCCTGCACTTTAGATAATGAACCATCCAAGTGCAATTGGACAACTGCATAACCCGCATGGTTACCTGTTACATCTTTAAAGCATGACCCATCAACAAAATATGTGAGATCCGCCTCGATAGGCTGATTATGAAGGTCATCACGAGGTTTCAAAAATTCTTCTGTTGATTGAATACACTCATGCGTTATATCTGATTCTGGGACCATCATACGAGTGGCTGGATTAACTGTATTACATCTTTGTATCGTTAACTCAGGTGCTGACAAAATTACTTCGTATCCGGTACGCCGGGCTTGAGTCAACACAAAACGCGGACTCGTAAGCAGTGCATGCAATTGATGTGAAGTAAAAAGGGACACAGGGTGGCCCATAGTTATTGGTGCTGCTTTTTGAAAAGCAAAGACGGCCGATGCTAATCCTTGGTAGCATGGAGGCAACCCTAACTCAACATTGTCCAATTTAGAACTATAGTAAGCAATCGGCTGCTTCCCAGTTGGAGTATCCTGCATCAAGACAGCACATGCATGCCCAGATTTTTCTGCAACATACAAAAGGAATGGCTTTGAGTAATCAGGGTTTCCCAAGGCAGGTGCTTCCTGGAGGTCACGCTTTAGCATTGAGAATCCCTGAAGGGCTTTTTCATTCCACTCCAAGTTAGCTGAGCCATTGTTCTGTCCGGCCGCGCGGATCATTTCACGCAGAGGGGCCGCTTTTATGGCATAGTCACAGATCCAGGCTCTGCTATATCCTGTCATTCCCAAAAAAGTCAACATTTGACTCACTGTTTTTGGCTGTGGGGCTTTAGCAATTGCCTCCAGGTGAGTAGCAGATATTTTTCGCAAGTTGCCGCATAACCTCCTCCCCAAGTAGTCTACCTCCTTTTGACAGAACTGCAACTTGTCTCTGCTAACTTTATGCCCTCCCTTTTCAAGTGCTAAAAGAACAGTCAATGAATCACGCTCGCAATTTTCTTTTGTCGGACTGGCAACCAAAATGTCATCCATATACTGAATGACAGTGCTTTCTACCTCTAGGTGACCTAAATCCTCTGATAGGACCCTGTTAAAGATTGTGGGGCTGTCAACATAGCCCTGTGGTAGGCGTGTGTAGGTATATTGCTGCTTTTCATACGTAAACGCAAACAAATATTGCGATGCTGGATGTACTGGAACGCTGAAAAATGCTGAACACAAATCAATCACTGTATACCAGAGTGACTCAGGTGGGATGTTTGAAAGCAAAGTGTGGGGGTCCGGCACCACGGGAGTCTCAGCATCCACTATGGCATTAATAGGTCGGAAATCATGCACAAGTCTGTAATCAGGCGAGCGTGGCTTGGGAACGGGGAAGATCGGTGTGTTGCACGGGCTCTTTGTTTTGACCAAGACCCCTGCTGCTATCAGTCCTTCAATAGTGGGCTTTATCCCTATGGCTGCTTGTGGCTTCAGGGGATACTGGCTTTTATTGGGCAGTGTCACGTTTGGTTTTAACTTGATTACAACTGGCTGTGCTGACTTAACAAAGCCTATGTCTGTCTTATGTTGTGACCACAGTCGCGAGGGTATCTGACCAAGCAGGCTTTCATGCTCTGCTGACAGTGAAGCTTGCACAAAAGCTGGCCTGTGCACCAATGTGGTCACAGCGCGGCCTTCACTGACAGCAAAAAATGAAATTTTGATAAATTGTTTATCGGGTGAAATATGGACGCGCGGATTATCGGTGTCTTTCCATGCAATAATTTGTAATGCTTCTTTTACCATTGGGCCAAGCTCCCATGATTTGTGTCCCTTTTCAACAAACAGTGTCATGTGTGGTGCTGAATTTGGCACTTGAAACCATATGGCTGCTCTTAGTGGAAGTGTAATTGCTGCAGCTGCCCCTTGGGGGCCTACATAAATGTTGACTATGTGCACATAGAAGCAATTATTGTCCATAATTTCCTTCCAGCAAATCTCATAGTCTTTGTGGTTTTGCAATTCGTCAAAGAAGAGTGTGCAATGTTCAGGCATTGATGGCTTTCTTGCATGGGGCAGTATTTTTTGTATCCATTCAGTCCATAACTTCCAATCCGACAGGAGTGGTGCAGTCTTCACGAGCAACAGAGAGTATACAGTGGCATAATGCTGTTTTTCTCGTGGGGTTTGGAGTGGCATCAGGGTGGTGGCTGGTAGCGAGTCTTTCGGCGGCAGCTCAACCCAGATTCCATCCGGTGTGCACATGATATTGGCATTAAGAGCACAGAGAATGTCTCGTCCAAGTAGGTTGATTGGCGTTTGGTCAGAGATGAGAAGTGGCGCCACTACCTTTCTTCCTGATACCAACATTGGAATTGGTTGGGTGAGGGGGATTAACTGGGTTTTCCCAGAGAAACCTATAGTCTTTATCGATGAGCCAGACAGGGGGAGTTTTAATCCAGAGCTCCCCACGCAGGAATAAGTAGCCCCTGTATCCACCATGAAGTCATGTTGTGATCCTTCAATGACAACAGGGACAGTGGGCTCGTCCTGTGGTTGCGTTGTTACTGCTGGCGCCATGATGATTTCTCCCCCAGGCTTCTCTGGGCCCCCCTATTGCGGCCCTCTCAAATCTATCCAGGGATTGGTGGGACAGTCGCGTTTGATGTGGCCTGGCTCGCCGCAGCCCCAGCATTCGTTTCCCTGGGGGCGGTTCTGGCCCCGGGGTGCTGGTCCTCGATGAGCCGCATTGCGCCTGGGGTCAGCAAAAGAGGTCGGTGGTCCCCCATGGTGGCCCGCTGGAACACTCTGTGGGCCCGCATTTCCACGACCAGGTGTCCGCCGGCTGCCATGGCTGTGAGTCTCCCTTGTGGGCTGGCTTCTTCCATCCCTTGGCTCATTATAGTGCACGTGGATTTCAGTTGGCACTGAAGGATGCATGGGAAGGTTCAGGGTCTGTGGCCCATTAGGCTGAGTCAGCAGGGGTCCTCCCAGTGGGAGGATAGGTAGGACAGCAGCTGGCACGGGTGCAGGTGCTTGTGTTGTGAAAGCAGTTGCTTGGGGCATGGAGGCTGTTACTTGGGGCACCTGGGGGCAGGGGGCCACATTTGGGGCCACAGTTGGAGCCGGAGGCTCAGGGATCGGGGGACCTCCCACCGTTACCAGAGGAGCTTGAGTCTTGACCTTGTCCTTCTTCTGTCTCAGCTCAGTCAGCTGCAAGTGGGTGAGCTTGGCGTTCATCTGACGATGTGCCTCTTCTTCTTTTTGTTTTTCCTTCCGCAGGGCCTCCACATGGTGCACCAGGTGCTCTTGGAACAGAGGCCAGTCCATTTTCATGAGTCCCACCACATTGTCCAGCCGGTCTTGAACTTCATCAGGCATAGATTTTTTCACCATGACTTTGAACAGGCTTTCAGTGGTGCTGTTATTATTCCAGGCACTGCCGGTCTCCTCTCTCCACTTCCGCTGGAAAGAGTGAAGGAATTTAATAGGGCACTCATCTTCCTTCAATGTCTCACCCTCCAGTTTGGCTGGGTCCATTTTTTCTGGATAATATTGTCGCAGCTGCCTCCAGACATCGCCACGGTGTCCATTAAAGCCAACATGATCAGCCTGGTTCCCCATCAGCAGCACATCCAGTCCAGCTCTCTCCAGGATCTCTTCCGCTGCATGTTTTCCAACCAGGTGCATCAACAGCGCTTTGATGTCTCCCAAGGCAAGCGTGACTCCGGCAGTGCTTTCTTCCAGGGCGGTGATCCATTTGTTAGCCCCGTTCGTCAAATCAGGCAGCCTGTCAGCTAGACCTATCATGTCGCAGAAGGACCAAGGCACATAGTGGCGCTTTCCATAACTTCTGGTGACCAGTGGGCACTGGGAGACGCTGGCCCCGTGAGGGCCTCCTTGTTCGCTGCTTGGGTGGTATGCTCTTCCGCTGCGCAGTGTTCCGCCAGGCCCATGTGGCTCGGCTGCATTCCTGCCAGGAAATGATGATCTTGGAGTGTTCTCATAGTCCGCCCCTTGCAGCGGCCTTTCAGTGCTCCACTGGCTGGTGTAGTGGGGAGGATCAAATGTCTCAGGGATGTCCACCAGAGCTTCCTGGTTGGGTGTGGGAGCAGTGTAGGAAGCGGACGGTGGGCTCTGGCGTGGATGCTGGCCTCCTTCTGGAGTGGGCCCAGGGTGCAGGTTCAGCTCCCGTCGTGCCGTCAAGGGAGTCTGGGGGCTTAGAATTGGAGGTGTTGGTTCGGCAGCGCTTTCTGACAGCTGGATCAGGGATGTCTGTGGGCACCTGCTCTCACCCCCCCCGTACCGCTTCTCCATGTCAGCCAGTGAAAGGAGCCCATTGTTGGAGCCTCCCTCATTCGCGCGTGTGATATGTCCTTGCTTTTTAAGGCACTCTGCTAGCATTATGTCTCTGTATTGCTTTCTGTTGTCTCTCGTTTCTTGAGTTGTCATTTCCATGAAGTCCAATGAGTCATCCGTGAACTTCTTCTTTTTTGACCACATGGGCAAAGCATCCACTCCTACTTTTCGTATCACTTCATGGAGGGCACTTAGTTTTTCTTCCAGTTGCTCATCATCAATCATGGGTGTGCGTGTCTGCGAATTAGGATCAAGTCTATGTGTGAATAAACTCGATCGAGTTGTCGGGTTGTGGGCTGTGTCTATACTATTCTCTTTGGCTCTGATGCGTGTGAGTGTGTGTGCTTCAGCAGCGCGCCTGTGTGCAAGGGTCAAAGGGTCAATAGAGTGCGCGCGCGCGCGTGTGAGCTCGCTTGGATCAACAGTGTGCGTGCATGCATGCATGTCTGTACCTAAAATGTCTCCTAATGGGCTAGGACTACATGTGGATGTAGACAAGTCCGAAGAACCGCCCGCCCTCGCACCTGCATCAAAGCCCACCCTTCCATATCCTCTGTCTGCTTTTGGCTGTGTTTTGAATGACACCTCAAAAGTGCCTGTAACCTCCCCGCTTAAACTTCTGTCTTGGCCCCCCCTTACCACGTATTGACCAGACTGGCCCCCACCCTTCTCACATGTATATGGTGGTGGATTGGCCTGCAGCTCTGGAGCAGTAGGCAGGCACAGTAGCTCTTCAGCTTTATTTTTTTGAATTTGAGGATGAGACGGCCCGTCTTCCCTCAGTGGGAGCTGTGATGCTCCAAATGCCCGCTTTCTGCCCTCCTCCCTAAAAAATCGCAACACTTCTCGCTCTCTCGCCCGCTTTCCTTGCCTGCTTGCGCTAAAGTCTTTTGCTTTATAATGTTTAATATTTTGCTCAATTTCATCGCAACAGGCAGCCATAAAGGTCCCTTCTTTAGGCCATCTTAATTGGCCAGAGGTTCTTTTGTGCCACTTTGCCATACATTGTCGAATTTGTTGCTCAAAATCAGGTTTTTGCATGATTACAAATGCCATTGGGCTAGATGTCCCGACTCCCTTTGAGTGTCGAACACCCATGACGCCCTGCGTAACCTCACCTGATTGTGAATTCAGACTTGCCGGTTCGTTGTCCGCGCTTACTTTTATCAAGACAATTATCTTGCCCGCGGTAATAGCAGTTTTTAGTTTTGTTCGGGGGTGAAAAGTTAGCCTTAGCTGCTCCTCGCCGTCACAGTCAATTTCTTTAGTTAATTGCCCAAATTTACCCACCTCCCAATGCACTTTTCGGGGAACCACTGAAATACAGAGCTTTGGATCTTCTGAAATTTTGTTTTCTCCCACAAGAGGCAAATGGTTGGGGATTCCCAATAAAGGTTTTAGAGGGACAACTGCTTGATCTTGAAAATTTCTGCAGAGATAGTCCAACAGTGGAGCTAGCCGGGCTGCTGTCCAAATTTCCCTAAGTTGCAAATCCCAGTCAATACCGGGAAAATCTTTCTTAATACACCCAAGATTACAGAAATCTGTTATTTTCCACAGTTTATGATTTATCAATAGCTCACTTTGCCACTGTTCTTTCCCGTTTTTGTCACGAAACGTACGTTCAAGCCAGAAGTGGGTTCTTATTCCCTGCACTTCGGGCTCGTCAATATCAGGAATATTTAATTTTGGCACACTTTCCTGTACGATTATATTCTCCATCCACTATTAGTTCATATCACTCACCTTACTTTTATTTATACTATTTTACTATTTCCTTTCTTTATTTATTCGTTTAATTATTTTATTATTATTGCTCTCGTTATTATTCTTATTATTATTGCCGACAACAAAAAGGCACTTTATTTATTTGTTTTTATTATTATTATTAATATTATTATTTTTTAAACCCGCTCTCCTTGCTTTCTATCCCTCCCACTGCAGGCTTAACAATTTTATTCCTTATTTTTCCATGCCGTTTACAATGCAATCCACAGAATAATTCACAATGCGATTCACAAATCTTTCCAACACTATTTCCCACTATCTCACAATCCTTCCCTAATTACCTATTTCACATCAGTATTTCAGAAAACCTTCCTTTGTCTTTTCGCCAAACTGGCTAGCACACAGGCATCAACCACTAACCTTCTCACTATTTTGCATACTTTTCATCCAACTTTAGCTCAAACACCACTAGACAACACTACACAATCTTCTTTCCAGTTAACAACTTTTTCTTGATTATCCCTTCTGGACTCTTAAAAAACAACATTCAGTTATGCTTTTCCTACTAGCAATCCACTTTTATCCACAAGTCCGCCGTCTGCCACACAATTTGCCTGTCACAGACCAAAAGACATGACAAACATAGTTCCTCTTGAACTAAACTTATAGACAAAAACACAGTGATCTTAATGACCCAAAACCTTCCTGGCTGGGGACACTGCAATCACTTGGCTCAATACAATTTCTTTAGCCTACTCCGAGGCTCTTGAACACACACAAAAATAAGGTCTTCTTCGACCTAGAAACCCACCCGGATTTCACACACTTAGCACAATGCTTCTCGGCCTGCCCTGAGGCCGAAAAATAGGGTCACCTTAACCCAAGCAGGTGCTCAGTTACCAGTCAAATTCACATCACAATGAGTCCATCTTGGACTCACAACAACGTCCACCTGGACGACCCTTACTGGGATTTTAGAACAATAATGCTGTGGCTCACCTAGAGCATAAACCTAACTTTTAGGTTTTTACAACAAAAAGGATCCGTCCTGGATCTGCCCTCCCTGGGGCACACACAGCTGCAGCTCACCTTGAGCAAAGAATACTTTGTACTTAATACTTTGGCCGTTTTTCACACAACAAAACAAACATACAACATGCACGTGGTCAGGTTGACTTTGACTCCTACAATTTACAATTTACTTTTGACTAAATTCGAAATAGACCTGGGCATATGTCAGACAGCTAGACACGCCGTGATCAGGCAGTTAGTTTCCAGACTTTAATAATTGAGCAGAATAAAAGGTCTGCTTACCTTAATTTTTTGTAGGCCTTGTCTGGAAGTAACGCACCGATTTGGCGTGACACGCTGTCCGTTTTTTCCCCAGAACTTTGTCCAAATCCGGGTCACGGCACCAAAATGTCGGGTCTCGGGTCAGGTCTGGAGCCGGAAGGCTGGCCGCAGCGTCACCTGTCTCAGCACCTGCTGGCAGGCTGGTGCTCCAGGTCTCCTTTTGCGTTGTGTGTTGAAATCAAATGCGAGTCGGGAAAAAGAATAGGCGGGAGTCCAAAGTCAAGCTGAACAAAAAGTGGCTTTATTGGCAAAAGCACAATGAGACCATTCAATTTGCGCAAATGGAAAAAATCTGATCATCTCAGGAAGTGCAGCAGTTTATAAAGCTTCATCCATGGTACAACCTCTTTTCCCGATTGGCTGTCAAACTTGTCTGCCCACTTCACGCTTAGATCTTATTGGCACGGGAAAGCCTCGGCCAAACCCACTTATTAACGAGATGCAAATTATTGAATGCTAATGGTATCTGCTTTTGACCACTAGGGGGTAGTGCGAGCTTAGTTTTGTGACTTCTACTGGTATCCAATTGTTATTGAGTAGCCCGCAGATCATACGTCCCCCCTCCCGTTCTTGAGACCAGAAGTAGTAACAAGTTTTACTGGTATCAAAAGAACTTATTCGTTCATAAAAATAAGGTGACCTATCATTTACATTGAAAAGAACTTATTCGTTCATAAAATAAGGTGACCTATCATTTACATTGTATAATCTAATAATTTTGCTAAACTAACCTTTTGCAGACACCCAAAAATAGTGAGAGCCCTGTCCCAAGCCTCGTCCCCCAGCCAACAACAACGGGATCCCTGTCCCGAGTCACCTGACTGCCACTTGACCGTTTGCAAAATAATGAGATCCTTGTTCTGAGCTTCTCCTATGATTGTCCACTAGAAGTCATAAAGTAATTAAGATTCTGCTCTGACCTTTTTCACCGTCATGCTTGTTAGCTTCTTCAGGATATCTCTTGTTCGTTTTTTAGCCCTTAAGCGTGAAGGGGCAGCTCTCAACAATTGACCACAGTGAACATGTGATTTCGAAGGGGAAGTTCTTTTCAACAGTTTGACCATCGTGAACATGTGATTTCGAAGGGGAAGTTCTTTTCAACAGTTTGACCATCGTGAACATGTGATTTCTGGTATTTTCAGCTGGCACCTTAAGAGTTTCAAAATTAAGTAAAATGATTAACTGGTAACAAATACATGATTCCCTTTGTGACAAGTCAGGATACACACTGGCATTCAATTTCCTTAGGCTATTTAAACACAAGTAGCAATCATAAAGTTGTTTAGCATGAAAAGGATTTCACTTGAACATCTGGCCTAGAATAGGTCAATAGTTCAAGAGACAGCACCAAAAATCAGATCCCACAGTATGTTGTCGGTCATATAGTCACATGCAGGCAGCACTTTGGGTGGTTGGCTGCATTGTGTGACGTCACTCCCGCGGCAATTTAAAAGCATGCACGCATAAGCTCCTGTGAGTGAGTGAGTGAAAAAAAAAAAAAATCTGTAAATTGAAAAGTAGTTAATTTGTTTAAATCCTGTATTTAAAAAGCGCATTTTCCTGAGTGAAACCGGCAGACAGCCCCTTTAAGACTTTTTTTTTTTTTTCCCTTGGGAAAAAAAACTAACATAACTATGAGATTCATTTTTCACAAATCATTTCCAGTTTAATACATTTTGGAGAAACTTTATTTAGACGTTATTTACGTCGCAACTAATTCCATGTGTAATGACGCGGAATGGCGGCGGTTCTCTGCCAAGCAATGTGAAACACCTTTCAAGAAAGCAAGGTAAGCCTCCATTACGTTCCTAAAGGGACAATCAAAACTCTTAAATTGGTCAGTTGAATGACGAGAGCACCGCACAGAGCACCGTGACTCTCCCGATCGCACGTTGTTTCTTTTGGAACGCTAAGAGGTTTAGCTTGCTTTCTTGAGAGACGTTTCACATTGCTCGGCAGAGAACCGCCGTCATTCCGTGTCACTTCGTACGGAATGCGTTGCGACGTAAATAACAATGGCGGCGTACGTCTAAATAAAGTTTCAACCAAATAAATAATATCGAGCAAACTTGTCATGACAGCCGGGGTTCCTTTTAAGTGTTTCCCATCCATCAATCCATCCATCCATTTTCTTGACCACTTATTCCTCACAAGGGTCGCGGGGGCTGCTGGCGCCTATCTCAGCTGGCTCTGGGCAGTAGGCGGGGGACACCCTGGACTGGTTGCCAGCCAATCGCAGGGCACACAGAGACGAACAACCATCCACGCACACACGCACACCTAGGGACAATTCGGAGCGCCCAATTAACCTGCCATGCATGTCTTTGGAATGTGGGAGGAGACCGGAGTACCCGGAGAAGACCCACGCGGGCACGGGGAGAACATGCAAACTCCACCTAGGAAGGCCGGAACCTGGACCCACCGTGCCGACCTAAGTGTTTCCCTTTTTTTTCTTTCTTTTTTTTTGTTAATATGACTTTGTTTTCAATTTCTAACAATTCTGCCATAATTGCATCTTTTTCTTGAAAAATTAAATATTATCCTCAAAAGATTTCACCCTTTTCATCAAAAAGATGAGAAGATTCTTGTCATCTTATGGTTATTTTATGGCTGAAAATACAATTTTAAAAGTGGAAGGTTGATTCTCCTTCTTGGGGGAAAAAAGCACTTAATAATAATAATAATAATAATAATAAATAATGGACTTTTTTTTCTTTCTCTAAAACATACAACTCAATTTAGATAATTGTATTTTTCTTTTACAAAAAAAAATTTCCAATAAAAATGTTTTGTCTTAAACCTACAATGTTATTCTCAGAGTATTCCACATTTTTTATTGAATTAATACATCTATTGATAATAGTACGCTTTTTTTTTCTCTAAAATTTTTTCTCTGTGAAATAAAAAGTTGTCCTCTGACGATTGTGACTTCATGCCGTCACCAGTGACAACAAGCGCTACAGTGCAGAAAGAAAGTGGCCGGCTGCTTCCTCCACTGGCATTGACGTGTGTGCATTTTATATATTTTTTTTTTGTCCACAGATCGCTACAAAGGCTGCGCTATTTTGGAACTATGCCAAAAGACAAGCCTGCCCGGCTTCACTTATTCCTGCTGCACCACCGACTTGTGCAACAATTAAAGTTCATGATTAGATGAATAAAAGATGGTTTGACTGTCTATGGGTTTGTCTTTTGTGCTATTTTAAAAATGGGTTGGTCATTTATTGTTGTCAGTTACTAACTTTGATTGAACTGAGGCACAGACAGACGACACACCATTCATTTCAGTGTCCAAAGAGCACATCTGTGCCATGAATCCCAATATTAGAAATGTCAAGGATTTAGGCAGATCCTTCGATTGATCGATTGATCTGTTTTCATATAGAGTTACAAAAATTTTAATTAAAGTTGAGAGGAAGCCAGATTTGTGCAAATACTGTATAAAAAAAGGTCCACCTCGCTGAATCAAACACTTTTTCAGCATCTTAACATAATGTCTCAAATGTTTATATATATATATATATATATAGTTCATTACTTGCATAATTTAAAATGGAAAACAAATGACACAGATTATTTGACACGACATGAGCAAATATTGTCATACGCAAACATTTAAGTCCCATGTTTTTTTTTGTTTTTTCCAATAGTAAGTCTCCAATTTTCAGTTCAAGTCTCAACTTGCGAATGTCACATGACCAAACTCGGTTAAAGAAAAAAAAAAACAAGTAAGCCATTATTGGTCGTTACCTGAACTCTGAGCAACTATAACGTCATTTCCTCTCGCCAGCAAGTGGCAAAATGGCCGCCCCTTAAGATGGATAAAAACAGGTGAATTTTGCTGTTTGAGTCATATTGTGCAAACGCAATGCTAATCCAAATATTGTGTTTCGACTGTGGGGGTGAATTAAACATATTGTGTTATTGTAATGAAATATTTTGGCTTGACTTCCCCTTTGAAGCCAGTTTCTCTTCGCAAGTTAGCAATATGAAATTCACTTGTCGCTCGTGTACACTTAAGAAGTCTGTCATTTTGATTGGAAGTGGCCATTTTGGATTTTGGAAAAACATACAAAACAACAAAAATAGTGCTGAAAGGAGAAAAGTATCAGATGACCTTTGAAACACTGGGATTCGTCCCAACATGCTTGTGTATGTGCTGTTATGTCATTTCAGAGAAAGTGTTAATATTAAACTAGTGTTATGGAATATTGTGACAATTCTGGGTCAGATGCTTGCATATAAAGGAGGCCACGGCGAGGAAGAATGAAAATCCAGTCGGATTGTCGCCTGAACAACATGAAGCTCGTCCTTGTTGCTCTTCTCGTGGTGGTGCTCGTCAGCCAGGGTGAGTGTGTCGTGATTCCTTCACAACAAAACACGTTGAATTGTGCTCATTAAAGGAACATTTATTGGTCCAGGCAAGGCCCTGAAGTGTCGCTGTGGCGGACGGCATACTTGTCCGGGTGATGAGGAGACCTGCCAACCTTCCCAACCATACTGCGTCAGCGCCACCTACAACGATGGCACCTGTGAGTATTTAGTTCGTCTTGTCATATTCACATTCAGGCAGCACTGGGAGAAAAAAAAAAAAAGAAGTGAATTTTTCCCCCAAAAAATATTCTTTCATCTACACAAGATTAGGACTTTTTTTCTTGGATTCTTTTATTATTATGAAGGCTTTTTCACACTTTTTTTTCTGGGGAAAAAAAAAAAAAAAAGACTTTTCTGGTCATGTTTGCCCATTTTCTCTCTCTCTCTCTCAAAAAAAAAACCCAAAAAAGATTTTCCCCTTTTTTATGCTTATGTCTTTATTGTTTGAATATTGCATCAACATTTTGGGGGGCAATTTTTTTCTAAAATAATAATAATAATAATAATAACAATTCGGTCCTTAGAGGATCATGACTTTATTTGCCGATAAAATTACTTTGTTGTAATATTTCACATTACTGTACTTTGTTTTTTTTTAAACTGTTGATTCTCATCTCAAAATACAATTCATTTTGTAATTCTATTTTTTCCCTAAAAAATGAAGTCTTTATTCATGTGAATCCCTTTTTCGGTGACCCCCCCCCCCCCCCCCCCAACAAAAAAATTATTCTCCAAAATGTATTCTTTTGTAATATTTCACTTTTTTTATATATATAAAAATGACATACATTTTAATATGAAAATATTTTTTTTTTGTATAAAATACATTTTGGGTCAAAATTGTATCTTTTTTTTTTTCTGGAAAAGAAACATGAACTATTGTCCTCAGAAGATTAGATTTTTTTTTACACAAAAGGAGTAAGTCGTTATTCTTGTCGTCTTTTTTTTCCTATTTTATTTCTAAAAATACAATTTAAATGCATTGAAGACTAATTCTTCTTCTTCACTTTTCATTTTTCTCCCCAATTTTGTGTGCACAGCTCCAGACTACTGGAAATCGTGCGGCGAGGGGGTTGAATGCCTAATAGACCAGAGACCTTTTGCCACCTCAATTTCCTGCTGCGATACTGACTTGTGCAACAACTAAAGTTTATATTTACCAATGAGAGTTACTACTTACAAAAAAAATTAAAAATAAATAAATAAATAAATAAAACACATTTGACTGTCTATGGTCTTGTCTTTTATGCTTATATGAAAAATGGTTATGGCACTTATTGTTAATTGGAACAGTCTTCACCAACTTTTAGGGGCACATGCAATTTGTTGACATGTCTATTCGATTTTTCTGGATCAAAACTGTCCAAAATTAATATGAGTAAACGTCATAATCTTCACAAAATAAAGTCTCCTGTTAGCATAATTTTACATCATTTTCAACTTTCTGTTGCAAAAGTGCTTGCTATTTTTTTCCCCAAAAATGTTCAACTATGATTTTGTAAACTGTGCGAAAAAATTATCATTTCAATATATATATTTTTTTATATTCAAAATTCAAAACGGATTTTACAAAAAAATGTGCCAAAAATTGTACAAATGTGTTGAAAAGGGACCACAAGAGATTTATATTTACTTTTTACTGGAAAAAAGTCTTCAGACAAACAAATCACTTGCACACGCTCACACTTGTGCTATTTCCCATCGTTGATTCATTTCTGCTGCTTTCATAACTTAAAATCATTTAAAATAAAAAAAGAACGTGGGCAATTGAGAACGATGATGATGATGATGGTTATTGAGCTCGAATGTGGAGCATGGTTACGTGTGATTGAGTGAACTCAGGCCCGACCGTTTGTGATATTTGTGAGAATAAAAAAATTCCTAGTCGATTGATTGGCCAGTTAATTAAAATAATAATAATAAATGTATATACATATATATGATGAATAAAATCACTTCCTTTTGAGTCCCTTAATGATGGCAAAAAAAGATTTTGAGTCTCTGTCTTATGTTTAAAAAAAAAAAAATCTGCAAAAATTGCACTTTTGTTGCCAATTTTAAAATTGCTTGGATCGGCTGAGGCCGATTAATCGGTCGGGCCCAACAGTGAACCCCCATTAATTGTCCGTTTGTCATTCACAAATTTGATACTTTTGTTCTCAGGCTCAAGCCGCGTCTAAGATAAAAGTAGTGCTTTGGTTCCATGTTGAAGTGAGGGGAGGAGCTTCATTGAGTCAGACCGCAGCCTTGTCTTGTATGAAAAAAAAGTGCTTTACTGCCATCTTGTGACACCTTGAGGCAATTGAAAGCCTTTTTGGGTGAAGTTTCGCTTATTTGGGTGGTTCACTGTGTGTGTCCAGGGTCATGGGTCAGGGTTGTGAATCCCAGAGGAAGGCGTCGTTGTGCAAGACTTGCGCCAGCTTGCGGTTGAAGGGCGCATAGAAGTGGCGTAAGATGTGTTGCGTGGCGGGCAGCATGGGGCCCAGGTTCTTGTCCGCCGGCCTCCTGCTGTTGGAGGCGGGGCTTCTGTTCAGCTCCGACTCCATTGGCTGGCTCAGCGGCCCTGTTGGTACGGGCCACAAAATACAAAAGTTATTCAACTGTTTTATTACATTTTCATTTCGCGTTCTTGATAAAGTTGCATAGAAAAGTTTTTTTCTAACTCCAAAATGATTTGCACTTACAAAACGTTGCCACCAGAGGGTAGTATTGCATTAGCTATACTTAGAATTCATAGTTTTGGGTCATTCATGGACTAAAAATAGCACAAATATGGAGAAGAAGAAAAAAAACAAAAGACTAAAATGATGTCTTTTGTGTTGTTTTGTTGTTTTGTTTTGTTTTGTTTTGTTTTGTTTTGTTTTGTTTTGTTATTAGGGAAGAAAGTCATAGGTCACCCAGGCCAAGGAAGCGGAAGACGGTGTGCATGGTGTCCGTCCTGTTGGAGGCGTGATCCTCCAGCCTCAGCACCAGCATCTGCTCACGGCCGAACACGCTCAGCCAGTCCAGCATGTCGACTACGTAGAGACCCACATGCAGTCGCACCTGCAAAAAAAAAAAAAAAAAGTCAGTTTGGGGTTTCATTTTTTACGTGTTTAAATATTTTTTGTGTTACTTGTTATTAGTAGGTTATTTCTAGTAGTTTAAAGCAGTAGTTCTTAACCTTGTATATTTTTAATCAACTCTGAAGACAACCCTCCCCAAATAACCCCATCAGGAGGGGTCGGGGTGCAATTTGACAGGGGGAAAAAAAAACCTAACAAACCTTAATTTAAAATGTCATTATGGCTTTCAATTTCCCTTTACGTAAAAATGAGCCCATTTCAATCAAATAATCAATTTAGAATCTTTTAAATGATGTATTTTGAAGAACCCCTTGCAATTACAACACAGACCACCAGGGGTCCACAGACTACCAGTTGAGAAACGCTGGAACGTTCGAGTACACTTTTGGAAAACACGTAGTCACTTTTAACTTTTGAAGGTAATTTTTTACAGTTTTATTTATTTATTTATTTATTTATTTATTTAGTTAGTTAGTTATTTAGTTATTTATTAAAGGTATTTCGGTTTTAGAGGGTTTAAAGCATAATTAGTCAGTTTAGATTTATAGTTTTAGTATGCCCCCTACTGTTCAGGAGTGTCTACTACATTTAGTAGTGCCCACTTCTCGCGAGGGTCAAATGTAAAAAGCAAGATGGCTGCCTCAAGTTTACGTGTGTGAGTGGCGGACATCATGGAAGCTGGCTTTTCGACAAGAGGTTTTTCAAAGTACTTTTAGACATTATGCCTTATTTTCAAGTTTGAAAGTAGATTTTATTATCAAGTCATCTCCCTATCCAGCATCCAAAACCCGTTCCAGACCTGAACAAACAAAACAAACAAATGGTGAGTGATTGCATTGACATCTTTCTGAGACCTGTATCTGTTTTGAATGATCTTTTTGTTTTTCCTTAAAATGTCCTTCGATATCAATTTATCAGGCTTTAAAGATAGTTTGGGTTGGAAATGAGCACAATGCTATTTTGTTTGGTCCTTTTGAATGGTCAGTTTTGTCAATATTCCAAAAATATTGAATATATAAATTGCACTCATTTGGCCTCTGTTCTGCGCGATCTGCTTTGCTCTGATTGGTTTGTTTCGGATATGTGGGCGGGCATCTTATGACCACTGCTTCTTTTCATTGTTTATTGGCCGACCTTTGATGGATTTTGTACCCAGGTCATCCTGAGATTTCTTAAATCCAGAGAATTAAATGTTTTTTGTTTACTTAATTTGAACAATTGTTGACTTACAGCAGTAAAGTCATGTTGGGACAAGATTTGATTAAAAAGAAAAATGGATTATGACAACAAAAAATCAGACTACATTCCTAATAGGACTTTTGTATTTCCTAAAAAATAAATTAGACTTATGTCTCACATCATTGAAGACATTTAGCCTGTTTTCTGAATTGCTCTGCCTTGATCAAATGACATTCAGTGTTTGTTTACTTATGTTGCCATTTATGTTACTAACTAGCTGCTGGCTTGTAGCTGGCCAAGTGTAATCGTTTGTCCCTAAAACTTTCTTTACTGTGTGTGAGGACAGCTGTAATGCGTTTTTCACGCTCCAGCAGGCGTGAGGCCATTTTAGCGGATGGGCAATTTGGCCATTGGCGGAACGTGGTGAGCCCGTAATGGGCCATTCTGCTCTATGAGCATTGGGTCCGGGGCAGACGCAGAGGTTTGAGCTGAGAACGCTCGGTGCCAAGACTCCGGAGTGTGGCCTGGGACGGCACTCACGGGCATGGCATTGTTGACGCTGGTGTTGTAGACGCAGGAACAAAGCGTGTAGTCGGCCAGGCAGCCGTCCAACAGCTGCAGGGACTCGGACACCTTCTCGTGGAAGTCCACTGATTTGTTGGCGATGCCGAAGTACAAGTAGTCCGAATATAGCCTGAAGAGATGAGCACAAATACATAAACAATCAATTATTTCATCAAGTAATTGAGTAAATATTGATCTTGCTTGATCAAACAACAAATTGCAGATGTTGTTTTTCCCCACTTGGGGTCACCGACCTCAAGTTCTACACTGTAGTTTCTGTGACTGAGGGTGTGTGGTTTTACTGTAAAAAGCGGAGCTTAAACTGGTGAGTGACATGGGAGTTGAATAATTCATCAAAAATTAATCAACAACTATTTTGGTTATTAGGGTAATTGTTTCGACATTGTTCAACTTAAAATCCAAATCCTCAGAAATTTTGCCTCCTAACCGTAAATATTGAAAGAGAACGGATTATCTATGTTTAATCAAAATAAGGCATTTGAAAACATCTCCTTTCATTTAAAATGAAAAATAATTAGCTTAATTTTAGTTGATTTTTCTGACGTGTTTCAAACCAAACTATTAACTGAATGATAATCAGTTTGTGCATTTTCAGCACTGTCAGTTTGAAACAATGTCATGTTTTTGAAAAATGGGACATTAAAAAAATGTTTGTTTTAACTGATTTGTTGGCTAATCAAAAAAAAAATAATAATAAATAAATAAAAGAGACGGTTTAATCATTTATTAATAATTGTCTTGCCTTGTCGACCGGGGTGGTGAATACGATGATGATTGACGCGTACCTTTCCACCGGGTCCCTGAGTATGACGATAAAGCGGGCGTCGGGCTGCAGGGCGTGCACAAAGTCCTGGATGAGGAAGGGCGGCTCCCTCCCTCTGGTGGCGTTGTCGTAGAAGTACACCCACGCGTTGTTGTCCCACATGGTGGACGCGCTGGCTTCGCCTGCAAAACACAGAGGCGGATTTTTGTGGGACAAAAAAAATAAAAAATCAAGAAAAACTGTATGGAGTTAGAATCATGCCAAAACCCCGTAAACACAAAAAACCTGTTCTACGTACACAAAACGTGTAATCGACGTACTCAAAATGTGTTCTACATACACAAAACTTGATCTACGTACACAAAGAACAAAAAATGTTCTGTGTACGTAAAAAGCAATTCACGTGACTTTTAGCAGTTAATATTCTGCCGAGCAGTTCTACGTGCCGAAAACTCAAGATCCACATGCGCAAAGCCAGTAAACTTTACATCAGGGGGCGCTGTTGAATCAGCGCCATATTGAGAGAGTGTTTGGCCAACTCGTTGAAGAACTACTTCGCTGTGAATACTGATTGGGCGATTTAGCGCCTTAGCTGGTATTATTTATTTAAAGCGAGAAACAAAACCGACTCGACAGCTGTGATGCGCTCAATAGTTGCGATGTGATCTCTTTTAAGCTAGGATGAAGATTATAAGCATGGAAGCAACGCTGTTAGACGTCGTCATGTCTTTTGAGCTTAGTTAAATGGCTATTAAGTTGCTCATTTGATTGAGTTGCTTATTCGGTTTATTGTTTGGCTAGTTGCAGCATTTAGTTGGGTGGTTATGTGGCTATTTCTTAATGGTTGGTTAATTAGTTAATTGCTTAGAAGCTGGTTGGTCCAGTATTCATCTGTTATCAGACCAGTCATAGCAATTCATACAATAAACTAATTACAAGGGAATGTAACTGTTAAACTACTTGTGAATGTAAACGCAAATACGCGTTTACATTCATGTTTGCGTTCTCATCCACGTCGAAAGCCCATATCCCATTGAGGGGGGAATGTTGTGACGCCAGCCGATGTCAATTTCACGTTAGAATTCGCTCAAGGTTGCAACGTTAGCTAAATGTTCTCTGAGCAGTTTAATGGCTCTCTAAACGGTTTCATTGTTTTTTGCTTTGTTTTTTGTTTTTAACTTGTCAGAAGGAAATTTTTCTACCCCCTTTTCTCGCGACATATTTCCAATATTACAGGACCGGGAAATGACCCAGATACCTTCCAATAGCTGCTGCGACTGAGCAAGGTTGACTTGTTTAATACTGTTGAACTGTCAACATTACAAAGATAGCATTTCAGGGCTCTATACCGACTTTTACACTGGTAGCACTGGTGCGAGTAAGATTTTTAGTTGGTCGCACAGCACAGGATTTGGTCGCACCATTTTTTGTGGAGGTACAGCATGACCTTAGGCATATGCAACTCGATGTATTTGCAAAATATTTTATCGGAACACAAGTTTTGCCTGCAGCAGCAGTGGCTATCAAAACAAGTCAATAATTTGGTATAACTTAACTCATGAGAACATTTTGTTCAGCTCAGTAAAAGTCAGTACTTTTTTTTAATTTTTTTTTTATTTTATTTTATTTTTTTAATATACCTGCTCCTCGGCCGATGTTCCCCTGCCCTTTTCATCTGTATCATTTGAACTGTCCAAGCAAATCTTGCATTCCCCAGTGTGTGAGGATAACATTTCACGAGTGGCTGGTCCTGCCAACATTGAACCATATTTACAATTTAATATGGATCACCATGGATGAAATATTGCGATTCATGACCGGCTCGCGACGCTATTTCTGTATGAAGATCTCTGCCGCTGGCACTCTCATTCAAGTGAATGGGAACACACCTCCAGGGAGCATTATTATTATTTTTTTAAACCACAAACATTACAAATCTATCTACCTTTTAAATTGTCGTCTTCCGCACCCGCTCACTAATTGACGAAGATTGACGAGCATTTAAATTTGGTGAGACTTTATTGTAGACAGTATTTGACTTTCAGCAAAACTGTAGCATTCAACCGTGACGCCATCTTACCAATGATGACGTCAGGCCGACTCGGCGTCCCGCTTCCTAGGATGACATGAGCGCCCAGGTCGAACAAGTCCAGGTAGTCTTCCACCGGATAGCGGGTGTAGTAGCCTTCACTCAAACTATTGATCCCTGCAGGGGAAAAACAAATAAGAAAGTGTGCATCCATGCAGCTAAATGCTAACGCTAACACTGTCACAGTTGACTGTGCTTTTTATTTTATTTTTTGTAAAAGTACATAAATTCCAAATTATAGCCATATCAGAGACATGGCTTGATAATGAGAAAATAAGCGATATAGAAATGGAAGGATATGAATTGTTTACAATGAATAGGGAAAACAGAAGGGGAGGAGGAGTTGCAATATATGTTGATAAGGTTTTCAAATGTAGTAAAATTGAACATCTAACTACTACTGTGGATAATGTAATGGAATGTGTAACTATTGAAGTTCACATAAAAAATATATCAAACGTAATTATAAGTTGTATATATAGGACACCAGGATCATGTCTTGATACATTTAACGATAAGTTAACAGATATCCTTAGTTATACAAATGATAAAAAATTGCGAATATTGTGTGGTGATTTTAACATTGATTTATTAAATCCTAATGGACATCAGAAGACAACTGATTTTATAAATATGATGTATAGTAATAGTTTATTTCCTGTTATTATAAAACCTAGTAGAATAACAATCGATACAGCTACACTAATTGATAATATATTCACAAATAAAATTGACCTTAAAATAGAAAGTGGACTCCTTATTAACGATATAAGTGATCACCTCCCGATCTTTGCAATTTTTTATGATTATTTTGATAAAAAAATGAAGCCGACTACTTACACATTTGAAACTAGAGTAAGAACAACACGCTCCATGGCTGCCTTTAAGTTGGATTTAGAGAAACACAACTGGTCTGAGGTTTATTCAAATAACGATCCTGATATTGCATATAGTGAATTTCAGTCAACCATTATTTCTTTATATAATAAACATTGTCCATCAATTAAAATTACAAGAAAGTATAAAGGTCCAAATAAGACATGGATGACGAAGGGAATACAGAATGCATGCAAAAAGAAAAATAATTTATATAAAAGATTTATTAAATTGAGAACTGTGGAAGCTGAAACAAAGTACAAGATCTATAAAAATAAATTAGCAAATATTATTCGAATAAGAAAGAAAGATTATTACCATGAATTATTAGAACAGAATAAAAGCAATACACAAGAAATATGGAAAACACTAAATCATGTAATTAAAAAAAGTTCTAAAAAAACAAATTTTCCACAATATTTTATAAAAGATAACGATATGGTAATTGATGAAATTTCTGACATAGCTAATAATTTTAATGAATATCTAGTTAACGTGGGCAGTAACTTGGCAAACAAAATCCCAGAGCCAAGAAACAAACGTGAAATAGATAAGAACATTGTAAATAATTCATCCACAATGTTTCTTAATGATGTTAATGATATAGAAGTATTAAATGTTGTGAAAACATTAAAAAATAAAAAGTCTACTGACTGTCTTAACATTGATATGACATTAGTTAAAAGTATTATGAAATATATTGTACAACCTTTTACATATATTTGTAATTTATCATTTAAAACTGGTATATTTCCATCAAAAATGAAGATAGCCAAAGTCATTCCTGTTCATAAAAGTGGAGAAAGACACACGTTTAATAACTACAGACCAATATCATTGTTGCCACAGTTCTCAAAAATTCTAGAAAAATTATTTTCATATAGATTGGATAATTTTATTGAGAAACATAAGCTCTTAAGTGAAACCCAATATGGGTTTAGAGAAAAACGGACCACCTCAATGGCAGTCATGGAGCTTGTAGAAGCAATATCTACCGAAATAGATAATAAAAAATTTACTGTTGGGATTTTTATGGATTTAAAAAAAGCTTTTGATACTATAGATCATTCTATATTAATGAATAAATTACATAAATATGGAATAAGAGGTTTAGCTTATAAGTGGATGAAAAGTTATTTGGAAAATAGATATCAGTATGTGCAGTTTAATAATGTACAATCAGAACACATGAAGATCACTCATGGAGTTCCCCAAGGGTCTGTGCTTGGCCCTAAATTATTTATACTGTACATAAATGATATTTGCTATGTCTCAAAAATATTGAAAAGTGTCTTATTTGCTGATGATACAACTTTCTATTGTTCAGGAGAAAACCTGAAGCAGCTTCTGACTACTGTGGAGTATGAATTGAATATAATAAAAAAATGGTTTGATGTAAATAAATTATCATTGAATTTAAATAAAACCAAGTTCATAGTTTTTGGCACTAGACAAATCACTCATCAAGTTAAAATTATGGTGAATTCAATTGAAATAGAAAGGGTGAATGAAAATAAATTCCTTGGAGTTATTATCGATGATAAATTATGTTGGAAGCCACACATAGAAACTGTTAAAAGGAAAATGTCAAAAATCATAGGGATACTCTATAAAAGTAAGGATGTTTTAAACATGAAATCATTATATATATTATATAGTTCACTATTATTACCATATTTGACCTATTGTGTGGAATTATGGGGAATGGCATATAAAACAAATACTAACACCGTTTTCAAATTGCAAAAGAAAGCTATAAGAATTATTAATGGATCAAAATATACAGAACCAACACATCCACTATTTATTAAATTAAATGCAATGAAATTTTATGACTTGGTGGATTTTAAAATAGCACAAATAATGTATAAAGTTTATAACAATTTACTCTGCCACAGTACTCAGAAGTTATTTGAAATTAGACACAGTCCTTATGATATAAGGGGTACAAGTGTGTACAAAAAACCCAAAACAAGAACAAATATTAAGCAAAGGTGTGTATCTGTAAAAGGTGTTGATCTGTGGAATCATTTGGAAATTGCTCTGAAAAATTGTGACTCAATGCTGGAGTTTAAAAAAATGTTTAAAAGTAAAGTTCAAAAAAATTATCTATGTCAGACCAGAATATGAAAAATGTACATGTGAGTATGTGTAAATGATCTAGATAGGTATTATGGTATATGTTTAGTAAATTTATGTATATATGTTGTTGGTAAATGTGAATATGTTAAGTGCACTTGTGAATATGTATGTATGTATATGTGTATATATATATATATATGTGTGTATGTATGTATATATGTATATATATATATATATATATAACTTGGATTATATATATCATTTATTATTATTATTATTTTTTTAATTTTTTTTTATATACTTTTTTTAATAATTAGTAAATTAAAATTGTATTAATAATGAAATAAGTTTAAATATATTGAGTAAAAGGGGTAGGACTAGATAAGTTTTTAACTTCTTCCTACTCCCTTTTGAACATGTAAGTTATGATTGATTGAATGATTATTTTATTGGGATTTTCTTCTCTTTTGATTGTTGTTGTTTTCTGTTTTATTTCTGCTGTTCATTTGTTTATATGTTCAAAAAATAATAAAAGGAAAGGAAAGGAAATCTGTGACAATACAAAGTATTTTGGTTAAGTCTTATTTATTTCTAAAGGCGCTTTATGTTTAATATTTTCCAGAAAATGTGGAATTCATTCTACCAGAGTAAATTTTATTTTATTGTAATAGAGAAATCTATTTTTTAAAAGTACTGCCTTTGAAACAATTGTTTCTGCACCTTCTTGTGAAAAAGAGCAGCTTAGGCAGCTTTGTGTTGTATGGGTATGTTTCCAACGTTACTGTTGGATCATTTGGTGATTGGAAATAAAAAGTCATGGACATAAATTTGTTTGGCTACTTTAATTAATGAATACTGACAAATATACCTTAAAAGTATGAAGTAGCCACAAAGAAAGAAAAAAATCCTGAAAGGGGGGGAAAAAAAAGATGCATCAAAAATCGTGATAATCGTTCAATAATCGAATCGTATCACCCTTAATCCTAATTGAATTGAATCGTGGGGTGCCTTAGATGGCACACCCCTAATGACAAGACAAACCAGACAAAAGACAACATAAACACCCAAAATGCAACAAAACCCCAAACCCACCGAACCGAAACGTGACACAAAAACAATTGTACTCCAAAATAACGTCTTTTGAAATGATTGGAAATGCCATTAATCTGCTTTCCTTCACATTCTGCTGTGTGCACCTTGGCCAACTGGGGGCAGTACGAAACCACAGAAATATTGATCTTTCTTTGCAGAGGATAAGGAATATTTGCCTGTGGGTATTAAGATGTTCAAATATTGTTACTTAAAGAGTTATAACTCTGCAACGAATGATTTTATTTGTTGGCCCATTTATTTTGCATTGCATGTTAGCATTAAGCTATCAGAATTTTATTATTATTTTTTGCTTTAAAGCACCTCAAATCATGCCCATATATATAAAAAATAAATACATAAATTAGAAGAGGAATGAATAGCACTCGTGTGGAGGGAAATTGGCATTCAAATTAAGTCGTCATCCCACGATTGCGCGGCAGCTGTTCTTAAAGGCGGTATTAGGAGATTGCGATGCGTCGAGTGGGAGCGCATCTCTTTCAAAACGCCGTCATTATCTGATCTGCCTCCGTAATCAAGTCATCGTGGCTTTGAAGCGAGCTGTCACGTTGGCGTCATGAGCGCACTGACTGCCTTAATTCGTGGGAACCAATCAGAGATGGGCCGAAGTTATAAGTGAGTCACGTCTGTATCGTGGGGTAGATAAGTGGTGATAAAATTTAGTAGATACAATTATCGTCCACTGCTGTACACTTGAGGTCTTATTTTTAGAGTGACTGTTGTATTGCTTAGCTGTCTGAACTTTTAGTTCGACTAAAATTGGTGGCTTGAACCAGAATCGACTCGAGTCGTCATGTGACTTCTGGCCATTCAGCAGCTGGGAACAAATTTTGTACCGAAGTATATATTTATCTCGGTGGCATGCTAGGGAATGATTGTAATGAAATCTGATCACACACTACGAATTACCTCCATCTTAAATTTAGACTGTTTTAACGAGTGTCTCCATAAAGCTGCGTTACAAGCATCTGGTGACCTCACCAAACCTCTTGCGGGTCCACCAGTGCGGCTCTTTGAAGGTGGAGAACTGGACGTCGGGGTGCAGCCGCAGGCGGTCGTAAAGATCCGTGGTGCCGCACTTTGGCTGTCCAATGATGTAGAAATATGGCAGGCAGCGTATGCGGTAAAGTTTACCGTCGCGGCTCGATAAGTGCTTTCGGAAAGTGCTCCTCAAGTGCTGGAAGGTGGTGCGGAAGCTGCGTGCATACAAGTTGGCTCTATACGGGTCCGAGGTGGCTCTGCCGGCGTACTCCTCGTACCAGCAGGGGTTGCGGAAACCTGGGAGGAATTGGCGGGGGATGACTGAAAACATCTAAAAAGACAAAATTAATCCAGTATTAGCGGGAAGTTAGCATGGGTCAGACAGGAAAAACCTCAGGCCCTGATGGATTTTACGTTAATTTCTTTTTTTGTGTGTGTCGATGGTCATGTTAGTTATAAGATGAATTTAAGATTGTCTGAAAAGGCTCCAACAGAGGTTTGTGTTCCAGAGAGGTTGACGGTAAATCATCCACAGGAAACCCAAAACTAAACCCCAAAAGCCAGCTAAACTAACAAACGCTAGGTGCTTTCTTATGGTAGCTTTCATGATGCATTTTTTTTCTTTTGTTCAAATTAGGGGTGTTAAAAAAAAAAATCGATTCGGCGATATATCGCGATACTACATCTGCGATTCTCGAATCGATTCAATAATCGGCAGAATCGATTTTTTTTTTATTTGATTTTTTTTTTTTTTTAGGATTCACACCTTGAGCATGGAAGAATGTTATATGAACGGAACATTAAGCCTTAATATTTTATTTTAATGCTGTTCAAACATGAAACAGATTACAACCTGTATAAGACTGAAGTTTCAGATAAATAAATAATACATTTTCATATAAATCTTACACTCTACAAGCTTACTGATTAGTATTTTCTAAATTTGAATGAAAAAAAATCGTAACAATCGACTTAGAAATTCGTATCGGGATTAATCTGTATCGAATCGAATCGTGACCTGTGAATCGTGATACGAATCGAATCGTCAGGTACTAGGCAATTCACACCCCTAGTTCAAATGTTTGTTCTTGTCTTTTTGATACCAATGCTATTTCGAGAAAGTCAGGTTTGTTTACATTTCAAGATGAATCGTGCACTTTTCTTGACCTACTCACCAATCAGTTAATTTTGCTGATTTTTCGGTGAGAAATGGAAAGGAATTATTCATACCGTGTAAAGGCGCTTGTCAGCCATGTGGGACACTTCAAGTTTTGGTCTAGATCCCATACCCAAAGGTAAACCGCCAAAGACATGTGACCTGTTCCTGAACGCAACATGAATTGATAAAACACAGTGTACAGGAGTATCAGTCCTGAATTAAAACTAAAATATCGCATTATACTGGTATTGATTCATAACAATGCCAACCCCGGTATCAACATAATCAAGGTTTGGATTGATCTGATGGCTTACAGAGATATAAATGCAAAAATTTTGAAGAGCATTCCTGAATGCAGCACAGACAAACTCTCAAAGTCTCCTCACATTCCAGATTGTCTCATGATCAAAGGTCAAAGCCGCACGCCAGCTCCTCCAAATGCAATTAATGTCCAGATATGCTGGACGCGGGATATCGATCGTCCCGTGTGGGGGCCACGCTCCTTTTCATTAGCGCGTCGGACGAGAAATGAGTTATGTCGCAAACAGCCGAAGCAGAACTCGTTGTCATTCCAATTAATGGCCAATCTAAGATGAGGAAGCCCTGATAGAGGGCCTGGGATGACTTTGAGATTTTACTTTCAGTTTTGGATACGGCAGACATTCGAGGTCGCATTAAACAGAATTGAAATCATCAGCATTAAAGCCAACAGTATTCTGTCAGTTTGTGATCAGTATTTTTTTAAAATTAAGTCCCTGAATGCAGATTTACTTAGAAAGGTGAAATTTGGAACTGTGTCAACACTGATTTGACCCACAGAAAAGTATCAAAAAGCCATGTCTGAAAAGACCAAGGAAGCCTTTTCATGTAAAATGGCTGTTTTGAGGAAGAACTGTGAGGCAAACGTGCTGGCCATCAGTTCCAGATTCCCTGGAAGTTGTTACTCACATGTTGCTCACTGCGAACCAGAGCCTTGAGCTCCGGCAGCTGTCAGTCACCGCGGAACTCCACCTTGGACGCGATGGACTTGACCACCAGCTGAAGGTGCGCGAAGTCCTTGTCCGACGACAGGTTGAAGGCGAAGGATGACCAAGTGGGGATAAGGTGACGGCGTGAGCAGAAGGTCTTTCCTGTACCCCGTCAGGATGTACAAGGCCATGATGCTGAACGTGATGGCCATGCCGAGGAGGACCTTCCGGAAGCAGCCTGGAGCGCTCCACTTCCTCGGGAGCTCGGGCCCCACCTGCAGGATGGCGAACAGGTTCATGGGCGCCTGGTCTACCTGCAGCGGTCTCTTGCGATAGTCGTCCCTCCTTGAGTCCAAAAGGGTAAGAAACCCAGATTGATTCATGTTTTTCATACATGTAGCTCGCAGATGCACACGCAAGCATAACGGAAACCACATTGGTGGAAACCACAGGACAACTGGGACAAAACACAACTCAACTTTATTTATAAAGCGCTTTAAGAACAGGCATTTCTGTATACAAAGTGCTGTATATAAACATAAATATCGGTTGTTCAATAAAGATAAGGAAACAAAACAGAAGTAGGCGAGTAAATAAATATATAAATGCATTAATAAGTAGACTAAATATCAAATTCATACACACCACAAAACACCAAAAGCAAGTCTCATGGTGCGCCAAAAGCCAAAGAATACAGATGTGTTGTAAGACGTGTTTTAAAAGAGGATAAAGAGGGGGATTACCTAATATTTAGTGGAAGGTCGTTCCAAAGGGATGGACCGGCAACAGCAAAGGCTCGATCTCCTCTAAGCCTCCGCTTAGCCCTCGGTACCTCCAATTGAGGCTGGTCTGCTGACCTGAGGCACCGGGCAGGTGTGTAGGGATGCAAGAGCTCAGCGAGATTAGGTGGGGCAAGACCATTTAGCGATTTGAAAACAAATCGAACAATCTTAAAGTGGATTCTAAATTTCACGGGCAGCCAGTGAAGAGAGGCCAGGATAAGGGGTTATGTGTTCCCTCTTACGGGCACCAGTAAGGAGACGAGCAGCAGCATTTTGGACAAGCTGGAGATGCTGGAGGGAGGACTGGCTGATTCCAAAGTGAAGTGCATTACAGTAATTCAGCCGAGATGTAACAAAAGCATGGATTACCGTTTCTAAGTGCTGCTGTTATAGGAGATTTTTTACCTCAGCCAGCAGCCTAAGATGAAGAAAGATGGATTTGACAACAGCGGCAATTTGCCGGTCCATTCATCATCCATCATTAGTCGACCCACAAAAAAGTTTCAGGAAGGTCAAGGCCCAAAAGGCAAAGGAATTTGGCCATTTCCAACACAAACTCCTTAAGACCACCACCAATGTAGGAAATACAGTATTTTAAAGTGTTTTTACTCTTGAGCCGCCCCCACCCCAGCTGCATGCACTCGTAATATGGAAGCCGCGATGACACATGGGATGGATTCCAAGGGGTGGCAAAGCTTTGGTCGGACATTCAATCTAACAAAGCCAGTATGGGTCGTAGACTCGTAGGAGAGATGATATCATCACAAAATCGTATTTCTCAGTGTGGATCAAGAGTCAGGAATGTGCGAAATGAGAGATACTTTTTTTTTTTTTTTAAAGGGAAAAAAAAAGTTTCAAGATAATGGAGGTCAGCGAATGCAACCACCAGGCTCGCATGAGTCGCTTATGCAGACGTGATGGAGTGAAGACGTGCCGCTACACCTGCGCTAGGGGTGGGCAATATGACGATATTAGATCGTTAAGGACTTTAATGTGTTGATGATCTCATAAAGCTGAAATATCGTCAAGGTCATCTTCTATACCAGGGATGGGCAATCTCGGTCCTCGAGGGCCGGTGTCCCTGCAGGTTTTTGAGGCTTCCGTTTTCCAACACAGCTGATATATGATCAGCTCATCAGCAAGCTCTGCATAAGAGGGATAACGATCTCGTTGATTGGAATCAGCTTGTGTTGGAAAACGGACACCTCAAAAACCTGCAGGGACACCGGCCCTCGAGGACCGAGATTGCCCATCCCTGTTCTATACAGTTCAACTTTATGCGGGCTTAAGCTTGGTTTATGCTTGACGCATCCATGAGGTCCGCAATTCCACAATGTGAAATCACACAATTTCAGCATCCCCGTCCCTCCGCGATGCGTCCACATTGCCCACACGCGCACCTACGAGTATTTACTAATAAACTACTTTAAACTTTAATAAACTACGCGGAGTCACGGACGAGTAGGGGTGTTCCATATCATACCTTCTACGATATTACCAGTGTATTATTTTTTTTTTGGTGATATGTATTTGAAATATCGCGAAATTGACGTGGTGACATAATCCATAACATCATACGTCATGTTGTCCATGTGGAAGCACACGTGTTGTTTGCTGCTGCATAAAAACAATGCGGGAGCCTATGGCTGTGAACAAAAGTTCATTGCTGGAGCACTCTTGATCAGACGCACTTAAAAATAAAAAAAAGCAGACGGTGGTTGGATAATACTGAAGTGGTCACGTATTTTTTTTTTTGGCCAAGATAAGCAATCCGCAGTGGTTATTTTACCGTGACTGTTAAGTCGCCGCCTAGTTGACGTGACTTTGTGATGATAACCGACCGCTAACCTAATATGTTATTGACAGAAAGTGTGCACGTTTCTATCACGCAGCGCCCTAAAAGTGCACATTTGTGTTATTCATATTCGCTAGTAATGTGTACAAGCAATGCCGGCAATTTCTCGCTCCTCTAATTAAAACAATCAGAGACAGTCACGGCAAAAAAAACGCTCGGGGAGGGTTACCACCGGTTGCGGCAAAAATAGCCACTGCCTAGATAAAAGCAGAGGGAAAACATTTTTTAACAATACACTTACCTGCGATGTACAAAGCATGACGCACAAGCTGGCTGCTACCGTATCATTGGTGATTATTTATTTATTTATTTTGCCTCTACAACATGAGGACTAAACCACACAGGAGAAAAATAATGGACTTTCTTGACTCATGCAATTTGCTACTGACTTCTGAAGGTTTGTGTTTTCTTTGTATCTGCTATGTAAATGTGCTCCTTCAAGTGCTTTAAGCAGTTCCTGTGTGTTACAATTAGACCTTGCAGGGTAAAAAGTACCTGGCCTGTATTTTTTTAATTTAATTTTTTAAATTTCCATTTCATTACATTATGGTTGCTATAGTTGCACTTTGTTTACATTACAATTGTGAAAAAACGCGACTAATATATTGTGCTGTAATAAAAGTGCTAAGCACCAATCACAAATCTATTGTTCAATAATTATTACCAGTATCGTTACCAAAAATTTCTTTGAAATATCGTGATATTTTTAGGCCATATCACCCACCCCAACGGACGAGCAAACGCTCTCGTAAACGGTGTGTTCTACTTCCCAATTCTGTGTTTTATTTACTTTGCTAAGTCATCCCAAACTGTCGATTAGTTTATTGAGAAAAAACAAAACACAAACATTTTCAACTTCTAGTGTGGTGTTAAGCGCTGTTCATACACCGTTGGCATTCTACTGTCTCCTGTAGTCTGGGAGAATATCGACCACAGCTGCTGACGTGTACCCAAAAAGTGTTGCTGTTCAGTACCATTATGTTTACATTCATTGCACTATTTCAATTAAAACCTGTTCAGAAGGCTTAAGATGTCTGTTTTTTCTTCTTTTAGGGTTTTATATAAATTTGAAATGTTTTAAATGTTACAAAAATTGTCCAGAAATGTGCAGATTAGTCTAAAAATATGTGCAAAAAATAATCGTGATAAAATTTAGATTGTGATTTTATTTTTAAAGAATCGTGATATGACATTTTTACTATATCGCCCACCCCTAAGTCCTGCGCTCATTCATCAGGCGATAAGAAGCGCTGTGAAGGTGACTCATCGATGACAACCCCGTCACATGTGCACCCCCATCGCCCGATCTGTGGAACCCATAAGAGGATGCCTCATCCTCATCCTCTAGGCCCTGTCATTTACCTCGTCATCTTGCCACAGCAACACAGGCGCACCGACGGTGGAATAACAAGCAACCCTCCACCGACTTCATTCCTCCAAGCGCAGCAAAGAGGCTTTTTTGTTTATTGATGAAAAACTGCCCAGAGGAACAGCTGAAACTAGTCAGATAGCTGTTTGTTCGCATAATATTACATCGTTTTGAACTTTCTGTTGAAAAAGTGCTTGCTAATTTTTTTTCTTGTTTCCCGAAAATGTTCAACTATGATTTTGTAAACTGTGCAAGTAGGCTAAAATTATCATTTCAAAATGTCTTTTTTTTTTTTTTTAATATTCAAAATTTAAAAAGGATTTTACGGGGAAAAAAATGTGCTAAGAATAGTACAAATTCATTGAAAAAGGACCACAAGAGCTTTATATTTACTTTTTTATTGAAAAAAAGTCTTCATACTGTACATCTTCAGACAAACAAATCACTTGCACACACTCACACACGCGCACACTTGTGCGATTTGCCATCTTTTATTCATTTCTGCTGCTTTCTTAAAGGCGGGGTCTTCCGTTTTCACTCAGGGAAATAGACTATATCAAGACTGGATTTATACCCATGAACTCCTTCTCAATCGACACCTCTGGGCTTCTGTTAATGTGTGGCGGTGATTTTTTATTTTTTTTTCCCCGCTACCCCCACCCCCCAGCCTGTATTTTGCCATTTTGTGTTTGTTTTGTCAACAACGGGACATTTCTGTGGACAGACAGTTCTTTACCCCTCCAGCCAATCACAGAGTAGGGGGCGTGTCGCTCACTGTCTGCAGACGAGGCTGGGCGAATTTGTCGGCTGCATGACGTCACTCCCGCGGCAACTTCATTCATACATACATACATACATATATACATATATATATATAAACATTTTTATTTATTTATTTTTTTCCCCACTCACTCACACAAGCTTCTTGACAAGAAGAATTCGCCCGGCCCTGTCTGCAGACAGTGAGTGACCCAGCCCCCCGCTCTGCGATTGGCTAAAGGGGTAAACAACTGTCTGTCCACAGAAAGGTCCCGCAGTTGACAAAACAAACACAAAATGGCAAAATACAGGCTGGGGGGTGTGGGGGTTTAAAAAAAAAAATCACCACCACACATTAACAGGAGCCCAGAGGTGTGGATTGAGAAGGAGTTCATGGGTATACATTCTGTATTTATATAGTGCATTTTCCTTTTTTTTTTTTTTTTTTTTTTTTTTAAATACATACATACATATATATATGTATGTATATATATATATATGTATATATATATATATATATATATATATATATATGTATGTATATATATATATATATATATATATATATATATATGTATGTATGTATGTATTTTTTTTTTAAGTAAATATTATTTCTTTTTTTACAGCTTTTTTTTTTTTTTAGCTAGAATGTGCGCACATTCTAGCTCAACCCTGTAAAAAAATTGCCAGCCAGTCGCAGGGCACACAGAGACGAACAACCATCCGCACACACAAGCATACCTTTGCACACTTTGGAGCGCCCAATTAACCTGCCATGCATGTCTTTTTGAATGTGGGAGGAGACCGGTGAACTTGGAGAAGACCCATGCAGGCACGGTGAGGACACGCAAACTCCACTCAGGAAGGCCAAAGCCCGGTTAACCCTTGTGCCATTTGCTTAGCCAATTATGTAAATTAGGAGTTGATTGTGCAGGGGGAAAACAAAAAAAAAAAAAAAAAAAAAAAAAAATGAGCCACGACTTTGGAAAACTGGGGGACCGTCAAAATGCGAGTGTGCCAACATTTCTCAGCCATTGCATGAGGGAGATAACTATTATAATATCCCTGGAATCGGCGTTAGCCAACCGCGTAACATTAATGTACATTATAAGTGACATTTTTGGACCGATTGGACACTGCATGTATTTTATTGCAATTTCCGTGATTTCTGCATGAAATCCTTCTATGGACATTCCTCGACGGTGCCATGGGCATGAGAAAGATTTTGCACCCCAAATCCACCAGGTGGCGGTAGATGACAATTAATGATTTTCCTTGCAATCCCACTCCTTGTACAAACTGTTTTCTCTCCGGATTGCATGTTCGTGCATCCTCGTGCATCCTCGTGGATGTTCGTGCACCTTCGTGGGTGCTCGTGCACGCGCGTAACTTGCAGGAACATTGAATTGCACAAGTTACTGACTGAAGTTTAGTGTCATTTGAAATCATACAGTTGTGTGGATGCGTGTACAGTGCACACTCGATTTGAAATCGTGCACTCTCATTTGGTCGAGACATCAGTCGCTTTACTTCTAACACAAGTTCAAAGCGTACACCTGGACAACCCAATAAACTGTCCCCGATATCCGACCTGTGGGCTAAATGGACTGAAATCCTCCCCAAGTTGTTCAACCCGGGAAGGGACATTTGTGTGGACGAACAGCTTGTCTCCTTTAGAGGCCGCTGTTCGTTCAAGCAGTACATTCCCTCAAAGCCGGCCAAATATGGGATCAAAGTGTGGGCTGTCTGTGATGTGGAAACATCGTATGCACTCAGTCTGGAAGTGTACACGGGAAAGCCGCCAGGGGGCCCACGTACTCTAAACGTTGGGATGAACGTGGTGCTCCGTCTGTGCAACCCCTATGTGGGACACACAGTTACGTGTGACAATTTTTTTACATCCATTCCGCTGGCGGAACAGTTGAGAAAAAAAAAAATTGCACTCGTGGGCACACTGAGGAAAAATAAAAAGGAGCTCCCGCCAGCACTTCTGAGGTGTGCAACTCGGCAGCCACTCTCAAGGTGAGTTTTTTCTTTTTCTGTTGTATTCTAATCTGGCTGTTGCATTTCTGTTTATGAAAAGTGCTATATGAATAAACTTTTATTTGTATTTCATTCCAGCTTGTTTGCATTCACTCAGCATATGACAATTGTGTCATATATGCCAAAAAAAAAGCAAAAACGTGCTTGTGCTCAGCTCTAAACATCGTGAGCCAGTGGTCACCAAAGGAAAAGGCAACAAACCTCAGATTATTCTGGACTATAATAAATGCAAGGGTGCAGTGGACCACCTGGACCAGGTAAGCATAAATACTTTTTTTTTGGTCAAAGCTTTATATCACAGCTATCTTCTCTGATGTCATCTGATGTTTTTTATTGTCTTTTTTTTTTTTTTTTTGCAGGCTTGTGGCACTTACTCCTCCCGCCGGCGGGCGTTGAGGTGGCCCATGTGCCTTTTCTCGCACATGCTGGACGTATCATCATACAACGCTTATGTCCTGTTTTCACATGTGGAGCCAACCTGGAATGAGCGGAAGCTGTATAAAAGACGGCTCTTTCTCTGTGAGGTGGCAAAGGCGCTCGTCACTCCGGAGATCGAGAGAAGAATGCAAAACGCACAATCCAACGTACATGGTACAGCAGCTGCCCCAGAAAGGCCACTGAGGAGAAGGCGCCAGTGCGGGCTGTGCACAAAAAAACTGCAGGCGTCACACTCGTGTGCCAAATGTGGAGTTGCAATTTGCAACGCCCACTTGAAGAGACATTGTTTGAACTGTTAAAAAAAAAATGTAGTTATTAGTTAGTTGGTTAGTTAGTTATAGTATAGTTGTAGTTATTGTAGTTATAGTTGTTGAAAAAAAGTAGTTATAGAAATTTGTTATCTATTGTTGTTATTGTTATTGTTGCTATTATTGTTATTATTGATTGTTCTAATTACATAAATTCTGTTCACTCTAAATTCTTCATAGTTGTGACTGACCATTTCAACCATTGTATGACATTTTCCACATACATACACAATATAGGGCATATTTAGTTCTAGTCACAACACAGTTGAACATTTTGAGTGGTTGGAAAAAAAAATAGTTCAGTTATCACACCTCAAAGTAGCATTACATATTTGGCTATAATAATTGCGAGGGGGGTGTTCTGGGTTAAATTGCCATTGTCAAAAAATTTGTCATGCATTGAAAAAATTGTTGTTATAACTTATTACCTTATTCAAAGCTCTAATTATGTCATATGAAGTATTAATTTTTTATTTATTTTTTATACATGTATACAGCACAGTTCGTTTTCTTCATAGTCCATTCTTTGGGCTTGTATTGTCCTAAGAGGGGGGAATACATAAAAAAATAAATAAAACTTCATATGTATGGATAGTTCTGATGCCAATGAACATTTTGAGTGGTTGGAATAAAAGAAATATTAAAAATTGACTTAGTTATCACACCTCAAAGGAGCATTACATATTTGGCTAAAATGTACTCTTCGAGGGTGTTCTCAGTTAAATTGCCATTGTCAAAAAATTTGGCATGCATTGAAAAAATTGTTGTTATAACTTATTGCCTTATTCGAAGCTCTAATTATGTCATATGAAGTATTAATTTTTTATTTATTTTTTACACATGTATACAGCACAGTTCGTTTTCTTCATAGTCCATTCTTTGGGCTTGTATTGTCCTAAGAGAGGGGAATACATAAAAAAAAAAAAAAAACTTCATATGTATGGATAGTTCTGATGCCAATGAACATTTTGAGTGGTTGGAATAAAAAAAATATTAAAAATTGACTTAGTTATCACACCTCAAAGGAGCATTACATATTTGGCTAAAATGTACTCTTCGAGGGTGTTCTCAGTTAAATTGCCATTGTCAAAAAATTTGGCATGCATTGAAAAAATTGTTGTTATAACTTATTGCCTTATTCGAAGCTCTAATTATGTCATATGAAGTATTAATTTTTTATTTATTTTTTATACATGTATACAGCACAGTTCGTTTTCTTCATAGTCCATTCTTTGGGCTTGTATTGTCCTAAGAGGGGGGAATACATAAAAAAAAAAAAAAAACTTCATATGTATGGATAGTTCTGATGCCAATGAACATTTTGAGTGGTTGAAATAAAAAAAAATGTTAAAAATTGACTTAGTTATCACACCTCAAAGTACAATTACTTATTTGGCTAAAATGTACTCTTCGAGGGTGTTCTGAGTTAAATTGCCATTGTCAAAAAATTTGGCATGCATTGAAAAAATTGTTGTTATAACTTATTGCCTTATTCGAAGCTCTAATTATGTCATATGAAGTATTAATTTTTTATTTATTTTTTATACATGTATACAGCACAGTTCGTTTTCTTCATAGTCCATTCTTTGGGCTTGTATTGTCCTAAGAGGGGGGAATACATAAAAAAAAAAAAAAACTTCATATGTATGGATAGTTCTGATGCCAATGAACATTTTGAGTGGTTGAAATAAAAAAAAATGTTAAAAATTGACTTAGTTATCACACCTCAAAGTAGAATTACTTATTTGGCTAAAATGTACTCTTAGAGGGTGTCACTGATTCCAAGGCACAAGGGTTAAGAAAATCGAGGAAAGTTTTTCCACTTAGAAAATCTAAGTAAATTTCAGAAGAGGATTTTTCAAGTAAATTTTACTTTTATATTATTAGTTTATTTAAAATGAATAACTCAATTGCCATTTACTGGCAATTATCTAGCCCATATATCCATCCATCCATTTTCTTGACCGCTTATTCCTCACAAGGGTCGCGGGGGCTGCTGGCGCCTATCTCAGCTGGCTCTGGGCAGTAGGCGGGGGACACCCTGAACTGGTTGACAACCAATTGCAGGGCACACAGAGACGAACAACCATCCACACTCACACGCACACCTAGGGACAATTCGGAGCGCCCAATTAACCTGCCATGCATGTCTTTGGAATGTTGGAGGAGACCGGAGTACCCGGAGAAGACCCACGCAGGCACGGGGAGAACATGCAAAATCCACACAGGAAGGTCCGAGCCTGGACTCGAACCGGAGACCTCAGAACTGGGAAGCGGACGTGCTAACCACTCGACTACCGTGCCGTCTCTAGCCCATATATTCATTGAATATTACAAGGCGGTTCAAGTAAATTTTACTTGGATTTCATTAGTTTATTTTAAAAAAATACTTAAGTTACATTTACTTGATTTAATGTCTGTATAGCTTGATTTTTTTTTAACCTCTTCATTAGCCTTTTCTACTCACTAAAACAGGACTTATAAAGCCTAACATAAGATAAAACATTAAAAGTTAACTATCCCAACTGGTTTCAGGCACCCTGAACTGATTGGCAGCTAATCGTAGAGCACACATAGATAAAATACCAAACACACCCCAACCGCACCGAAGGATAATTTAGACGCTTCAATTAACCTAACACACCTGTTTTTCAGAATGTGTGAGGAAAACCAAAAAAAGCTTCAAAGGCATGGGGAGAACATGCAAACTACACCAAGGACGACCGAAACCCAGACTCGATCTCACGTCCTCAGCACTGGGAGGTGGATGTGATAACCAGTCAGCCACCATGCCGCCTCTAATAAGCCAATTTTATGTAAATGTGAATAAGAAAATTTAAGGACATATAATTATGAAGCCATTGTAGTATTTACAAGGACAAAAAAAACAAAAAAAAAACATTTTTATCAGTGTAGAGCGTGATTCGAGTGAACTCAGGCCCAACCGATTCTGATATTTGGTAGAATAAAAATTCTGCTATTCGATTGATTGGTCAATTATTAAAAAAAAATAAAAAATACACACACACACACACACACATATGTATATATATATATACATATATATATATATATATATATACATATATATATATATATATATACATATATATATATATATATATATATATATATATATATATATATATATACATATACATATACTTACATACATACATACTTACATACTTACTTACATACATACATACATACATACATACATACATACATATACCGCAGCCTTGTCTTGTAAGAAGCACAAAAAAAAAAAAAGTGCTTTGCTGCCATCTTGTGGCATCAACAGGCAATTGAAAGCCTTTTTGGGCGGAGTTACGCTTGTTTTGGTGGTTCACTGTGTATGTCAGGGGTCAGGGTTGTGAATCCCAGAGGAAGGCGTCGTTGTGCAAGACTCGCGCCAGCTTGCGGTTGAAGGGCGCATAGAAGTGGCGTAAGATGTGTTGCGTGGCGGGCAGCATGGGGCCCAGGTTCTTGTCCGCCGGCCTCCTGCTGTTGGAGGCGGGGCTTCTGTTCAGCTCCGACTCCATTGGCTGGCTCAGCGGCCCTGTTGGTACGGGCCACAAAATACAAAAGTTATTCAACTGGTTTTTGTTTTTGTTTGTTTTTTTCTTGGGCGGCACGGTAGCCGAGTGGTTAGCACGTCCGCTTCACAGTTCTGAGGTCTCCGGTTCGAGTCCAGGCTCGGACCTTCCTGGGTGGAGTTTGCATGTTCTCCCCGTGCCCGCGTGGGTCTTCTCCGGGTACTCCGGTCTCCTCCCACATTCCAAAGACATGCATGGCAAGTTAATTGGGCGCTCCGAATTGTCCCTAGGTGTGCGTGTGAGTGTGGATGGTTGTTCGTCTCTGTGTGCCCTGCGATTGGTTGGCAACCAGTCCAGGGTGTCCCCTGCCTACTGCCCAGAGCCAGCTGAGATAGGCGCCAGCAGCCCCCGCGACCCTTGTGAGGAATAAGCGGTCAAGAAAATGGATGGATGGATGGATGGATGTTTTTTTCTTTGTAACTCCAAAATGATTTGCAATTGCAAAACATTGCCACCAGATGGTAGTATTGCACTAGCTACACTTAGAAATCATAGTATTCACGGGCCAAAAATAGCACAAATATGGAGAAGAAGAAGAAAAAAAAAAGACTAAAATGACGTCTTTTGTTTTTAGGGAAAAAAGTCATAGGTCACCCAGGCCAAGGAAGCGGAAGACGGTGTGCATGGTGTCAGTCCTGTTGGAGGCGTGATCCTCCAGCCTCAGCACCAGCATCTGCTCGCGGCCGAACACGCTCAGCCAGTCCAGCAGGTAGACCACATAGAGGCCCACCTGCAGTCGCACCTGCAAAAAAAAGAAAGAAAGAAAAAAAAGATAGTTTGGGGTTTCATTTTTTCTTGTTTAAATATTTTTCTTCTTACTTATTAGTAGGTTATTTCTAAAGTATATTTTTGTTTGTTTAGTTTTATTCACAGATCTTAACTTTGTGTTTGTTTGTTGGAGTTTAAAGCAGTGGTTCTTAATCTTGTATATTTTTAATCAACTGAAGACAACCCTCACCAATTAACCCCACCAGGAGGGGTCAGGGTGCAATTTGACAGAAAAAACCCCCATTACAAACCTTGATTTAAAATGTCATTATGGTTTTCAATTATATTGACGCAAATATGAGCCCATTTGAATCAAATAATCAATTTTCTAAAAATATCAAAGCATCTTTTAAAAAGATATATTTTCAAGGACCCCTTGCAATTACACCACCGACCACCAGGGGTCCACAGACTACCAGTTAAGAAACGCTGGAACGTTCGCGTACACTTCGGAAAACACTGAGTCACTTTTAACTTTTGGAGTTAATTTTTACAGTTATATTTATTTATTTATTTATTTACGTTTTATTAAAGATATTTCGGTTTTAAAGCGTATAATGCATAATTAATCAGTTTACATTCATAGCTTTGCCCCCGATTGTCCAGGAGTGTTTACATTTAGTTATGCCCACTTCTTGCAAGGGTCAAAGGTAAAAAGCAAGATGGCTGCCTCAAGTTTCCGTGTGTGATTTGTGGACGTCATGGAAGCGGGCCTTTCGGCAAGAGACGGTTTTTCAAAGTACTTTTAGACATTCTGCCTTATTTTCAAGTTTGAAAGTAGACTTTTTGTTTGTTTGTTTGTTTGTTTGTTTGTTTGTTTTTATCAAGTCATCTCCCCATCCAGCATCCAAAACCCGTTCCAGATCTGAACAAACAAATGGTGAGTGAATGCATTGACACCTTGCTGAGACCTGTATGTTTTAGAATGAACTTTTTTTTCCTTAAAATGTCATTCTATATCAGTTTATCAGGCTTTAAAGATAATTTGGGTAGGAAATGAACAGGATACTATTTTGTTTGGTCATTTTGAATTGTCAGTTTTCGCAATATTCAAAAATACTGAATATGTAAGTTGCCCTTTGATTAACATAAAAAAAATAGACTACATTCCTAATAGGAATTTTGTTTTTCCTAAAAAGTAAATTAAACCTATGTCTCAAATCATTGAAGACATTTAGCCTGTTTTCTGAATCGCTCTGCCTCAAATCGACATTCAGTCTTTGTTTACTTATGTTGCCATTTACAGTATGTTACAAACTAACTAGCTGCTGGCTTGTCGCCAATGGCGGAGCCAGAGGGGGGGCCGGGGTGGCACGTGGCCCTGCTGAAATGTGATTGGACCCAGCAGACGCCAAATGATTGACATATCACGGCACCGGCGCAGTGACGTCGCACGCTTGGCCGATGCAGCCTGCCAGCATTTTTTTCAAGCAGACGAGAAGACGCCTACTAATTGTTATGCCCCTCCTGAACAGTGGCTGGCGCTACTTACGAGAAAGCATTATAATCCACCTCACTAGGAGTCTGGAGAAGGAGAATCATCTGTTTTAAGGAGCAGTCTCCTGAACACCGGCACATCAAGAATGCATGTTGGCGTTTGGCTATATCATGTTTGTTTGCCTGTGAGATGTGAGTGACTGTTTAAAATAACTTTTATGTTCAGATTATGGGTGTCAAAATTGTCGCGTTATTATCTCGTTAACTTAGTGTCTTTAACGGCACTATTTTTTTTTTAACGCTCGATTAACGACTGCTCCTTATTTGGAAAGCCTCTACTCAAGGAATTCTAGTCACCACGCAGTAGAAACATCCACGTCAAAACTACCCAATAGAAATGCACTGGAGCTAAAATACAGTGTTTAAGGGGCAGAATATAGGTGGAGGAGCCATTTGGACTGTGTCTCACCACTACCACCCGTGCCTTGCTTTGAAAGAACGCACTCGGTTAGCCGTTGCGTTCGCATCGAGCACCAAGAGGCGTCCATGGGCACTCAGAAACCCCTGTGAGAGTAAAGAGCCGAATGGACGCCGTCTTGACAGTTGGAGTGAGCCCAATCCTATTTATCTTTAAATGTGAGGCGTATTTTATTCAGCATCTCCACAAAATATCTCATCAAGGTGAAAGTGAAACTGCCTGTGTTCGCTGTAACAGTAGAGCGGCCTCAGCTGCGTCTCGCATCCGAGAACTTAACAAAATAAAAGCGTCCTACGTCATAAAAAGGAGTCACTATAACACAATTTAGCAGTAATACATTAAATGATACTGCCTAGTTATTGGGGGATTGGCGTCAAGTTGTATTTTACAATTTTTAAAATGTGCAGAAACTCGCAAGTTACTTATTGTTTAAAATTACAGAGCTATTAATATGAAAAGAACACATCGGTCGTTTCTGGTTCCTATGCAGTAAATATTCTTCATTTTACAATGCACATCCTATTTCACTAAAAAAAATAAAAGCCTAGCGCGAATGCATATATTTGTGGGGACTGTGTTGTATTTTACAGTTTTAAAAATGTGCATAATTTCACAAGTTACTTCATGTTAAAAATTAGGCAGCTCCTAATATGAAAAGAGAAATGCATTGAGCTTTCACTATTGTCTTACAAATGCAATTAGACCATGTTGTAGTGATAGAAAAATGACCAAAACAAATCAGTCACGCTTTGGTTTGGTTTTACAGTACAGCACATATTTTATTTTTATTTTTTAAAACTTTTTTTCTTGAATTGTTATGAAATTACTCTATCAATGATTTTTTTATTTTTTTTTATTGAATTGTTATGAAATTACTCTATCAATGACTAAAAAATAAATAAAACCATATTGAAATTGTACATTTTATTGTAAATGTAGGTATAAATTGAGATATAAAATGTGCAATTAATGTGTGATTAATAGTCAGTTAATTATTGAAGTAATGCGATTAATTATGATTACAAATTTTAATCCACTGACACCTCTAGTTCAGATAGATTGTTTTGGACGGACATCACTAAGCAACCTAGTTTTGTGCAAGCTAAAAATAAGTATGTTGTTGTTGTTATGCAATACAATAGCACCCTCCAATGGTTGAAAGTTTAAACAGACACTAACTGACGTTTGCATTTAGAGGTATAAGTGGAGGATTTATTAACATTAATATTAATTAATCACATTAATAGATTATGTGGTTGTAAATGAAGTAGTAGTTGGAGTAATAAATTTATTTTTCATAGGGTGTGTGGAAAATGAAACGACAAGGAGAGTTTGGCACTTAGGATCTTTAGTCATACTGTAATACAAATTTGCATTATGTTCATATTATAATGTTATGTTGATAAAAGTACTGTAATTGCATGAATACAGTATCTGCGTGTGCGTGCAAGTTCATTCAAGTTAAACAGTGCTGAATTATTTTTTTTGTACATTTTATACATTCTTAATAAACGGCACATTATGTGCAAAAATGTCCCCTGTGCTTAATATGTACTTAAATATATTTGAACATCGACTCCGATTGAAATTAATTTTCATGAAAACAAATTTGGCATCATCTTTGGATGAAGTATCCTTGGCCCCCCCCTGGCCCCCCTATTTATAAAAGTCTGGCTCCGCCACTGCTTGTAGCTGACCAAGTGTCATCGTTTTGTCCCTAAAACTTTCTTCGCTGTGTGTGAGGACAGCTGTAATGCGTTTTGCACGCTCCAGCAGGCGTGAGGCCATTTTAGCGGATGGGCAATTAGGCCATTGGCGGAGCGTGGTGACCCCGTAATGGGCCAGTCTGCTCTGGGGGCACTGAGACGGGGGCAGACGCGGACGTTTTGAGCTGAGAACGCTCGCTGCCAAGACTCCGGAGTGTGGCCTGGGACGGCACTCACGGGCATGGCATTGTTGACGCTGGTGTTGTAGACGCAGGAGCGAAGCGTGTAGTCGGCCAGGCAGCCGTCCAACAGATGCAGGGACTCGGACACCTTCTCATGGAAGTCCTCCACCGATTTGTTGGCGATGCCGAAGTACAAGTAGTCGGAATATAGCCTGAAGAGACGACCACAAATACGTTATGGCTGCAGCTGTACAGTATTTTACCAATCAATTATTTCCTCTAGTAATTGAGTAAAGATTCGGGATGTGAATTGCCTAGTACCTGACGATTCGATTCGTATCACGATTCATAGGTCACGACTTGATTCAATACCGATTAATCCCGATACAAATTTATCAGTTGATTGTGATTTTTTTGTTTGTACATGTACACAGTAAGATTTGTATAAAAATGTATTATTTGTTTATCTGAAACTTCAGTCTAATTGAATTTAACAAACAGGTTGTAATCTGTTTCATGTTTGAGCAGTATTGAAATAAAATATTAAGGTTTAATGTTCCATTAATATAAGGTTTTTTTCCACGATTAAGGTGTGAACCCTTACTCTAAGATGTTTTGTTGAATATTTTTCCATCAAAAATGGACGTTTAAAAATCAATTCGGCCGCATATTGAATTAATTTGAGAATTGGGCACTGTAATATTGCGATATTTTGCTAAATTGATTTTTTTTTAACACCCCTAGTAAATTATTGATTGTGCATGATAAAACAACAAATTGCAGATATTGTTCCCCACTTCACCGTCAAGTTATACACTGTAGTATCTGTTACTGAGTGTGTGTGGTTTTACTGTAAAAGGCGGAGCTTAGACTGGTGAGTGACATGGGAGTCATAATTCATCAGAACTATTTTTGGTAATCAATTTGACATTGTTTCACTTAAAATCCAAATCCACAGAAATTCAGCCTCCTAACCATAAATATTGAAAGAAAATGGATTTATCTATTTTTACTCAAAACAAGGTATTTTCAATAATCTCTTCATTTAAAATGAAAATAATGAGCTTAATTTTAGCAGATTTTTCTAACGTTAGCACTGTCAATTTAAAACTGTCCTGGTTTTGAAAAATGGGATGGAAAATAAAAAAAATAAAAAATAAATAATAGATTTTTAGGTTAATTAAAAAAAATCAATCAATTATTTGTTTTTGTAGGTACTGCCCTCGAGTTACTTAGCGAAAGTGTTGGTGGCTGTTGTTAGCCTGGCTAACCGCTAGCCGCTAACAGCACCTCTACATATGCACTGTAACGCCGCTAAATTAAAGAAGTTGAACATGCAACGTATGTCCATTAACCTTCAACAAAGTGAGCATGAGTGCTTTGAACCGGGGTGGGGAATATGATGATGATGATGATGATGATGATGATGATTGACACGTACCTTTCCACCGGGTCCCTGAGCATGACGATAAAGCGGGCGTCGGGCTGCAGGGCGTGCACAAAGTCCTGGATGAGGAAGGGCGGCTCCCCCCCGGTGGTGGCATTGTCGTAGAAGTACACCCATGCATTGTTGTCCCACATGGTGGACGCGCTAGCTTCGCCTGCAGAACACAGAGGTCGCACGTGGATTTTTGTTGGACAAAAAAAAATAAATAATAAAAAAATGCTTCCAGTGAAGAATCTGTAAGTTTCTTTACATGCCGTTAAAGTCCAAATACATGTTCAGTACCTGTATATCCAAATATTTTTCAGTAATTTTGGTTGTCAAAGCTGACATTCGTCACAAAAAAAGTTTCTTGACGATTTTTGTCAGGATTTTCTTCCACGTTTGTTTGAAAATAAAGAATGGTTAGTTATGTTGACATTTTCGACTACATGGGCTAATTTTGACGATTTTTGTAAAATAGTGTCAACTTGTACGTTGCAAGTTGTAACACCACGTTTTAGCATTTATTATTTTTTAAGATTTACACAAACGACAGTCAAGACAATCATCTCTCTGAATTTCGTTGAAACAGATTTTGCAATTGGCAACCACTTAAATGTGCATTATCGCCCCCCTGTGGAGGTCTAACATTTAAAATTCAAGCAGCAGAACATATTTGATATTAGAGGTAACTAGGGCAGCTCGATTATGGAAATAATAATCATGATTATTTTGGCAATAATTGAAATCACAATTATTCAAAAGGTTATTTTTTTTGGTACAAAACAAGAAAATGTTTAAGCATTTAAAAGTATTAAGAGTAAGACCAATTTAAAAAAAAAAATAGAAACACTAATTTATGCAAGTTCCTTTTGGACCAAACAGAATTTATAATATATTATTTATAATTAATAATATAGATTTATTTATTTATGTTGGCAAAAAAAAGTTGGCGTGCAGCTTGTGCATTGTGCAGAAGAACGATCATTTATTTTTAGGAATTAAATGTTTAAATGTAGACAAATAAAATTATTTGAAACACTATAATTATGCAGGTTCCTTTTGGGTGAAACTATTAAATTATTTAAAAATTTTAAAATGGTGCAACTGTATAAACTTAAACAACTCCAAAATTAGTCTGAATCATTTTTTTATGATTATGCTAATTTTGTAATTGTGGAGTGTAATAATTGAAATTGTAATTGAATTTTGATTAATTGCACAGCCCTAGAGGTACCATTTTTAAACAATGCATAAAGTTCTCATATGCACATACAGAATATTCTGAATAAAGTGCAAAAAAAATATACTTGAAATTGTATATCTGCCACCGTGTAGGTCCAATCATCCAAAGTCAAAGGACGGCTCATGTGGTTGCACATGGAAGGTTGAAGGCGGCCATGCGGCAAACCGGCTTTCAAGAGGGACGTCACTTTGGCTGGAGACGCTCCCTGAGGAACGGTGTGTGAATACTGATCGGGGGATTTTGCGCCTTACCCAGGATTATTTATTTAAAGCGAGAAACAAAACAGACTCGACAGTTAAGCTGCGCTCAATAGTTGCGTTTGCGACGCTAGCGACTGTTGATCTCACGTCAAGGTTCGCTCAAGGTTGCAACGTTAGCTAAACGTTCTCTGAGCAGTTTAATGTCTCTCTAAACAATTGTATCGTTGTGTGTGTGTTTTTTTACTTGTCAAAAGGAAATTTTGAATTATTTCCTTTTGACATGGAAAAAAACAAACATTCAAACTGTAGGTAAACGTCCGTTGAACGTTTGCGGAAACCTGACAGGAACGCGCATTCACTACCTTCGCCAACAGTCGCAAGCATTTGCCACCCAGTAGGATGCGGGTTTAATTGCTAGCAAGTGTGTTTTTGTCATCCAGAACTAGAAGTACCGCTTGCTTTTTGCGTCCATGTATAAGTAATCATGGGAAATGTAGTCCTACAAGCCTAATACAGCTCTCGTCGGCCAGACCCAACGCAAGCCGAGCTTTTCTGGCGACATATTTGTTACAATGCGGGACCGGTAAATGACCCAGCTACCTTCCAAGAGCTGCCGGGGCCAAGCAGAAAAAGTTTGATAATAGTGTTTGCATTGACTTAGCGCTGTTGAACTGTCAACCAAGATAGCATTTAGCATTAGCTAAAAGCAGTGCTTCTCAATTATTTTCTGTCATGCCCCCCCTAGGAAGTAGAAAACATCTTGCGCCCCACTCTTTGAGAAGCACTGAGCTAAAGTAATAACACAATCGACAACTTTCCCTCTCTCCCGTGACCCGTTAGCTAGTAAGATTTCTGCCCCCGCCCCCTTGTTGACGAAGATTGACGAGCGTTTAAATTTGGTGAGACTACTTTATTGTATATTTGACTTTCAGCAAAACTGTAGCTTTTAAACTTTTAACATCTGGTCACCCTAACTCGCAAGCGTGTCAAGTATTTGATCCAGCTTTCGCATTCAAACGTGACGCCATCTTACCAATGATAACGTCGGGCCGACTCCCGCTGTCATTGGCCGCCAAGCTGCCTTGGATGACGTGAGCGGCCTGGTCGAACAAGTCCAAGTAGTCCTCCACCGGGTAGCGGTTGTGGAAGCCTTCACTCAGACGGATGATCCCTGCAGGGGAAAAACAAATAAGTGTGCATCCATGCGGATAAATGCTAACGCTAACACTATCTCAGTTGACTGTGCTTTTGTGCTTGGATTAAAGGGCCAATATGTGGATGCTTTCCTAATGCCTGAAAAATGTGTTTCCATCAGAGTCAGTGTGCTGTAATTACAATACACAAGGTAAAATAGCTTGAGTGGGCGAGCGGTACGCAGATAATGAGCCGGGCCGGGTGTCGCCGTGCAGCACCTCGTTCTACTTAGTGGGGGAAATAAAAAAGAAAACTCTGGGAAAACGCTCCCCAGCTGCATCATTATTCCACGTGTCGCATGCTCCACACAAGGTGGGATGGCGGCGGGCGACGCCAAGACGCCGATCGCTGCAGGGAATTTTTTTTTCATCCTTCTTTGTTTCATCTTGTCGCTTTTTGATCGTCGCACATGATTTTTTCCTACTGATGTATATGGTGAGTGGCATCTAGTCGCGTCACGACTGAATATCAAGGCCAGGAATATCATGTATAATATATGTTCATGCAAAAGAGCTGTGTGATGGGATCCTGAATGCTTTTCTGCGCAATTGCTCGTTACGTCAACTCACAATATTGAGTTTACAAAAACAATTGTACCCCAAATCAACTTTTCCTTTTGAAATGATTGGAAATGCCATTAATCTACTTTCTTTCACATTCTTCTGTGTGCGCCTTGGCCACACGGGGGCACTATAACATGGACATAAATTACAGTAATATTGGTCTTTCTTTGCAGAGGATAAGGAATATTTGTTACTCAAATATTGTTGCTGTAAGAGTTATAACTCTGCGACTAATTTTGTTTGCGTATTGGCATTAAGCTATCAGAGATTACTAGCACAAAGTTGTTCTTGTTTTAATTAACTCATTCACTGCCTTTGACAAGTATACTTGTCAATTGTATTTTTTAGAGCGGTGCTAAATGGGGGCGAATCTGAGCATGCTCCACTGTAAATATCAAACTTGGAAACAACTTTACTGATGCCCAACCACCGGTAGATGACATCATTGCCCCATTTTATAGGAAATAAACACAGTTTCAGAGTCCATGGGAGAAATGGCTGTATTTTGGCAAACCTACATTTTTCTGCTGTCAATTATAAAAGAACGGGACGGGACAAAAAGTAGGGAGTCTATTCTGTTATTTGGTAGATTCGGTTTATATATAATTATTGAATGTAATATCACGCGAGTATTGGAAATGTAAAAAAATTCTATAATGACTGGCAGTGAATGAGTTAAGCACTGAATGTGTACTTCTCTTTCTTTTGTCACATTTCAAAGTCAAACAACTTTTGAAGAATCATATTTAAGCACGATGATGTAGAAAGGCAGAAATCCCGCAGGCGCAAAAGAAACAGCGTAACTGTAAACCTAAAGGATGAATATTGCTACATTGCAACACTGCTATGATTTTGAAAAATGAGTGAGTCATACAGATGAAATGAAAGCAAATCTTTACCCCTCCTATCTGAAGTCAGTATTGCGTGGAGAGTGATCAATGCACTAATTAGATTTTGTGAGCTTGAGCGTCATCAAGGGTGCAGTCAAAAGGCTTTGAAAAAAAAGATTTTGGCCAGGCTCTGGAGAATTGCAACATCAACAATATGCCAAAAACCTCCTAGTGAAATGATTTGAAGTTGTTGCTTTTTTTGGTTGTTTTTTTGTTTTTGCTTTACATCAACTCAAAGCATGCCCATAAAAAAAAAATAAAAAATTAGAAGAGGAATGAATGGCACTCGTGTGGAGGGAAATCGGCGTTCAAATTAAGTCGTCATCCCGCAATTGCGCGGCAGCTGTTGTTAAAGGCGGTATTAGGAGATTATTTCGATGCGTCGCGTGGGAGTGCATCTCTTTCAACACGCCGTCATTATCTGGTTCGCCTCTGTAATCAAGTCATCGCGGCTTTGAAGCAGGCTGTCACGTCGGCGTCATGAGCGCACTGACTGACTCGAGCTTCTCCCTTCATTCGCGGGAACCAGTCAGAGCTGGGCCCAACTCATAAGTGAGTCACTTCTGAATGTGGAGCAGATAAGTGGTGATGAAATTTAGTTGATACAATTATCGTCCACTGCTGTACACTTGTGGTCTTATTTTTGGAGTGACTGATCCATAGCTTAGGTGGCTGAACTTTTAGTAAAATTGGTGACTTGAACTCGACTCGAGTCAAGTCATGTGACTCGGGTTTCCCACTTCTGGGCATTAAGCAGATGGGACCATATTTTGTAGCTAAGTATATATTTATCTAGGTGGCATGCTAGGGAATGATTGTAATGAAATCTTATCACACACTACTAATTACCTCCATCTTAAATTTAGACTGTTTTAACGAGTGTCTCCATAAAGCTGCGTTACAAGCATCTGGCGAACTCACCAAACCTCTTGCGGGTCCACCAGTGCGGCTCTTTGAAGGTGGAGAATTTGACGTTAGGGTGCAGCCGCAGGCGGTCGTAAAGATCCGTGGTGCCGCACTTTGGCTGTCCAATGATGTAGAAATATGGCAGGCAGCGGATGCGGTAAAGTTTACCGTCGCGGCTCGATAAGTGCTTTCGGAAAGTGCTCCTCAAGTGCTGGAAGACGGTGCGGAAGCTGCGTGCGTAGCGCGCGTACAAGTTGGCGCCGTACGGGTCCGAGGTGGCATTGCCGGCGTACTCCTCGTACCAGCAGGGGTTGCGGAAACCTGGGAGGAATTGGCGGGGGATGACTGAAAACATCTAAAAAGACAAAATTAATCCAGTATTAGCGGGAAGTTAGCAGGAGTCACACAGGAAAAAACCTCAGTCCCTGATGGATTTTACTTTAATTTCTTTTTTTTTGTGTGTCGATGGTCATGTTAGTTCTAAGATGGATTTTTAAGATTGTCTGAAAAGGCTCCAACAGAGGTTTGTGTTCCAGAGAGATTAATAAGAAATCATGCACAAAACCCAAAACCATACCCAACAAGCCAGCTAAGCTAACAAAGGCTAGCTACTTTCTAATAGTAGCATTCATTATGCAATTTTTTTTTTCTTTTGTCAATTTTTTTTTTTAAACTAGACTAGTCCAAGTTTGTTCTTGTCTTTATGATACCAATGCTCCTTATGCTACTTCGAGAAAGTCAGGTGTGTTTACATTTCGAGATGAATCGTGCACTTTTCTTGACCTACTCACCAATCAGTTGATATTTCTGATTTTGTCGGTGAGAAATGGAAAGGAATTATCCAGACGATGTAAAGGCGCTTGTCAGCCATGTGGGACACTTCAAAATTTGGTCTAGATCCCATACCCAAATTCAAACCGGTCTTAGACATGGGACCTGTTCCTGAACGCAACATGTATTGATAAAACACAGTGTACAGGAGTATCAGTCCTGAATTAAAACTAAAATATCGCATTACACTGGTATTGATCAATATCAATGCCAACTTCGGTATCAACATAATCAATGTTTGGATTGATTTGATGGCTTGTAGAGATATAAATGCTAAAATTTTGAAGAGCATTCCTGAATGTAGCACAGAAAAACTCTCACAGTCTCCTCACATTCCAGATTGTCTCATGATCAAAGGCCTAGCAAAGCCGCACGCCAGCTCCTCCAAATGCAATTAACGTCCAGATATGCTGGACGCGGGATATCGATCGTCCCGTGTGGGGGCCACGCTCCTTTTCATTAGCGCGTCGGACGAGAAATTAGTTATGTCGCAAACAGCCGAGGCAGAAGTCGTTATCATTCCAATTAATGGCCAATCTTAGACGGGGGGGGGCTGAGGCAGCCCTGATGGAGGACCTGGGATGACTTTGAGATTTTTGTTTCAGTTTTGTACATGGCAGACATTAGAGGTCACATTGAACAGAATAGAAATCATCAGCATTAAAGCCAACAGTAGTCTGTCAGTTTGTGATCAGTGATGAGTATTTTTTTTTAATTATGTCCCTGAAGGCAGTTTTACTTAGCAAGGTGAAATTTGGTAGCTGTGTCTCTGCTGATTTGACCCACAATAAAGTCTCAAAAAGCCATGTCTGAAAAGACCAGGGAAGTCTCCCCTTTGGCCGTTTTGAGGAAGAACTGCGAGGCAAACGTGCTGGCCATCAGTTCCAGATTCCCTGGAAGTTGTTACTCACATGTTGCTCACTGCGAACCAGAGCCTTGAGCTCCGGCAGCTGTCGGTCACCGCGGAACTCCACCTTGGACGCGATGGACTTGACCACCAGCTGAAGGTGCGCGAAGTCCTTGACCGACGACAGGTTGAAGGCGAAGGGTCCCGGGGGGATGACCAAGTGGTGATAAGGCGACGGCGTGAGCAGAAGGTCCTTCCTGTCCCCCGTCAGGATGTACGAGGCCATGATGACGAACGTGACAGCCATGCCAAGCAATACTCCGCAAAGGCGGACCTTCCGGAAGTAGCCTGGCGCGCTCCACCTCCTTGGGAGCTCGGGCTTCACCTGCAGGACGGCGAACAGGTTCATGGGCGCCTGGTCCACCTGCAGGAGCAGCGGTCTCTTGTGATAGTCTTCCCCCCCTGAGTCCAACAGGGCGTACTTGTAGTCCATGTGGGTTATGGTCCGCAACTGCTGCCTGGCAGCAGAGGGCCAGAGTTTGGAGGAGGTTAGGTGACTGTCCATGATGGGGCGGTGACGAGCGGCCACCTCATCCGTTGACGCCTCCCTGACAGGAAGAGAAACCAGATTGATTCATGGTTTTCATACACGTAATTCTTAGATGCACGCGCAAGCATAACGGAAGCCACGTTGGTGGAAACCACAGGACAACTAGGACTAAACCAGGAAGTTGCGGTATTTTTGTATAAAAAATTTGACACGGTCATGATTCATTTGTAGATGACACAATCAAAATCTGATGATGTTGCAAAAGAGTCGCAGGGTTATGCAGGGTTGTTCCTCTCAATGACTCACTCTTTTATTCCTTTAACTTATTTAGAAAGAGGAAAGTTAAAATTATGTAGAATATGTCTGTGAATTCTGAAAAGATGAAGCTCAGTTGAAATGCTGTGGATTTTATAGAAATGTTGAATGTGAGACTTTGTTTGAACCGGTAGAGGAATGTGGAATGAAGGAGCTGGTAAATATCTTGAATCAGGAAAGTTTATTGGGAATATGAATAGTTCCAAAGATTCCCCAAGTCAGCCGGGATTTGAGTCACCAACCTCAGACCTGTGAACCACACGGTGACAAATTGAAATATGTTTCTCCTTAGGACAAGAAACTTTCTAACGAGAAAGTTTATCATTAGGACAAGAGACACATTTCACTTCTTCTTCCTCCCCATGTCACTTTAGGGGGTCAATACAGCCCAGATATGTGTAAAAAATAAAAAATCAGCCACTGAAGTCAGTTTCACTTAGCAATGTTAAATTTGGTAGTCAACCCACAAAAAAAGTTTCAGGTAGGCCAAGGCCCAAAAGACAAAATAATTTGGCCTTTTCCAACAGAAACTCCTTTAGACGATGTAGGAAATACAGTATTTTTTACTCTTGAACTGCCCCCACCCCTGCCGCATGCACTCACAATATGGAAGCCGTGATAAGGACATGTGGGATGGATTCCAAAGGGTGGCGAAGCTTTGGTCGGACATTCAATCTAACAAAGCCAGTATGGGTCGGAGGAGAGATGATATCATCAGGAAATCGTATTTCTCACGCGGATCAAGAGTCAGGAATGCACAAAATGAGGAATTAAAATTTTTTTCGACCAGAGAAAAAAAATGTTTCAAGATAATGGAGGTCAGCGAATGCAACCGCCGGGATCGCACGAGTCGCTTATGTAGACGCGATGTGGTGAAGACAGTGCCGCTACACCTGTGCTCATTCATCAGGCGATAAGAAGCGCTGTGGAGGTGACTCATCAACGACAACCCACCTCACAGGTGCACCCCCCGCCCCTCCCAACACCCTATCTGTGGAACCGATAAGAGGATGCCTCATCCTCACTCAGGCGGTGTCATTTACCTCGCCATCTTGCCACAGCAACACAGGCGCACCAGCAGTGGAATAACAAGTAACCCTCCCCCCACTTCATTCCTCCAAGCTTGGCAAAGAGGCTTTTTATTGATGAAAAAGAGCCCAGAGGAACAGCTGAAACTAGTCAGATCACTTTAATTCTAAAAAAAAAAAAAAGACCCACCACCAATAATAATATAAAATTTTCAGCAACAAAAATTCAACATCTACAGCTGCAATTTCATCTTTCAGCTGCAAAATGTCACTTGCGTGTCACCAGGCCCGGCAGGCCTGAGCAGTCAGGACGGCAGCATCCAACCTTGGGTGGCTGAGGTTGGACAACTCCTCTCGATTTGTTTTGGCCTGGCTTGGACGAACTTGCAAGATGAAAGTTCAATATGTGAAGCTGAAATGTGTATTTGATGGTTGCAAAATTCAATGTTAGTAATTTAGATTCAGAATCTGATGGCACATACCTTTCATTTTTAAGAGTTCTAATATTAATGAAAATACTTTTCCTTGTAGTGCTTCTTCTTTAGAAAATAATCAGCATTATAGTCTATTATTTACATTTCATTTGAAAAACAATCATAGTAAAATGTATACTTTCTGGTGTTTCTTCATTTTAAGAAATCATAATTAAAGCCAACAGAGGGGAAAAACAAACATTGAACTTAATTTGGGGGAAAAAAAAAAAAAAAAAAAGAGTTAAGTGGTGTGAAATGCGGCGAACTATTTCCCAGCAGGCCCTCACCACAATTAAAAGTTCAACAGGAAGCCACGGTCATGTGACTATGCAGCCATCCTTTGATTGGTGCAAGATGAGAACAAGGAAGAGGAGAGAAGCGGAGTGGCTTCGCCGACCACAAACAAGCTGACAGATGAAAAAGTATTCAGTTCTATTTTTTTTTTTTTTTTAACACAAAAAGTGCAGAGTGATGAGTGTAAATGGCGCGTCTTAAGTGTGTCAACAAAGGAAATCAATTTCCACTAAGGCGTCAAATGAAGCGAGAGCAAAGCTGACGAGTCAAGCGTGAAATTAATCTGGCGCTGTGAGGGGAAAAACAGCCGCCAATTGGATTTCCTCCTCACCGCCGTCGACATCCCTTCACGTAGACGTGACGCTGTTATATCCATGCCAGGCCTGTAGATGGCGATGTCATAGGATGTTACAAATTTTGCACATGAAAAAAAATTAGCGATGTGTATACATCGGCGCTTCTCAACTATTTATTTATTTTTTTTTTTAACCACCCAAAGGAAGAAGAAAATATTTCATCCCACCCCAACTCTCCACCGTGACTATAAATATTATTTGTTTGTCTCTAATTGTTGTAGGAACACTATTGAGAATGCACTAATACTCCTTCCACACTCTGACAATGAGAGCGCCACTGCCACCTACTGTTGGCCTCTTTGCATTTAAACAGGGGTGTGTAGACTTTGTCTATCTACTGTTTGATGCATGTGCATGACGGCAGGTCAGGTGGTTTCCCCCGTTCGTCGCTTGGCTTCCAGCTTATCTTTTATTCATCCTTTCATCTCGCTTGAGGCCGATGAGGATATTTAACAGCGTAAACAATCACAGGAGCTAAAAAAAAAAAAAAAAAAGTTTTTGCACAATGCGTGCAAAATAATGCAGCCGCTCCTTCCGATGAATAATTGATCAGGCTGAACTGAAACTCGGCATCCGACTTTCATGTTTGCTTTCAGATCACGTGACCGCAGGTTGTTCGGATGCGGTCGCGTGTTGTGGAGGATTCATGTCATCATCGTTGCAGATTTGATCTTTACGAACCACAAGTGTGACCAGCAGGAAGTGCAGAAATGTTACACTACTGATTCAGGCATGACGAAGAGGACTGCAATCTTTGACCGCTCATGAGATAGAGACATAAAAAAAAACTTTGTTGAAATCATCCTCAGTCATTGGAATTATATACACTGTAACAGAGAGTTCTTCCAAAAATGTAATCATATTTGCCATCTTCATCCTCATCATCATGCAAAAGGAAATGAGAATCAAAACATTTTTTGATAAATGTAGTGTAAAATCTGTTCGGAAAAAATAAAACCACACACTAAAATAAAATTGAAGAAGAATTGTTACAAAGGAAATGATTTTAAAAAGCATAACAATTTAGTTTTTTTTTTTTTTTAAATACTTGTAATAAGAAAATTAAAATGAAAATAGACTATGAATGTGAAATAGAATATGGCAAAATAAAAGTATTTTTAAAAGATGTTTTTACAATAATAAAAATACTGTAATTATAAAATGAGCTACTAAAAATTAAAGTAAAATAGACAATAAGATCTCAAGTCAACTTCATTTATTTAGTGCTTTCACAACCGCATTTTAATACTTTTAAGTTAAGATCTCAAAAAGAAGTTTAAAAAAAAAAAAAAAAATTCCACGAAAGAAAATTATAATTAAAAACAAAAATTAATCAAAATAAAATTGTTTGAAATAGTACACAAGAAAAGAAAGTAAATATTTTTTTATTTTTTTATGGGAAAATAATAAAATATATAAAAACAAAAATGAAAACATAAAATTAAAATTTGAAATAAAAAAATATCATGGAAATAAAGATTATATTACGGTACTAAAAATAAATCATTTTAAAAAATAATTTAGATGACTAAATATAGTGGTGTAAAATCAGATGGTAAAAACAAAGTAATATCAAATACCAGATTAAAAAAAATGTTCATTACTAAATATGGATGTAACGATAACAGTGGTGGTTAGTTTATTACTGTAGTTTAATTTTAATTGGGAATGTTTTGGCCACTGAGGTGGTTATCACTCCCATAAATCAATAAGACCAGCAAATACTTTTCCAACATCTTTGTCAGAAATATTACTTTTCACCCGTTTCAGCCAAACACATTGTGAACTACATAGACCATGATGCTTTGCGCTGCTGAGCCAATAGGAGCATAAGACATGACATGGCCAAGCCCATTTCTTTGTCACTGCATTTAGTATGAACAAAAATTAAATATAGTGCTTTTTTTATAACAATGAGATTTAAATATCTTTTTTTTTTTTTTTTTTTTTTTTTTACAATATCGTGAGTTTTATATCGTATCATGAATTTTATACAGTATCGCCAGCCTCCCTACTTTATTGTGATAATTATCGTATCGTGAGGTTCATTATCGTGATAATTGTCGTATTGTGACATTTACATATTGTTGCATCCTCAGAGCTGTACATCGCAGTTGTACATCAATACGTAGGCTAAACATAAGCGATGTTAACGGCCCCAAAGTGTCTTCAGTGATCCAAAACAAAGCTCCCGGTGCATGCTGGCCCACTTCAACTAACACATCATCATCATAATCGCATAACAAAAGAAAGTCGCCACATAATGGCCGCGAGACAACATAATAAGCGCAAGTATGTTTACTGACAAATTGTGAGCTGTGTTTATGGGGAAAAAGGCCGTTTTCAATTTTCCCAGCTGTTCCGCTCTGTGGACAAATACAATATACATACACACGCTTTGTGTTCCCAGCCGTAGTGTAATTAGGAGTCTGCCTCTGCTCAACCTCTTAAAGGGCAAGCGTGCGCTGTGATCACTTGACTGTGTAATCAAGGATCAACACATGAGGAAAACAGCATCATTATATAAGAGCACGAGGGATTTTTCAATGCGATCGGACTCCAGCTCCTTTTGTGAGCGTCTGTTTTCAATGGACGGCAAAAATCATATTCATTCTGTTTTCCTCCGCAAAAAGGTGCTTCACGTCAGCTCAAAACTTGCTGTGGACATTTCTATTTGGCAACTGGAGTCCAACCTTTTACTGCCACTGACGTGTATATTCGTCAATACTGGTCAAGGTTATTATAGTTAACAAACTGTCAAAAAAAAAATCCAACTAAAATTGAAGTAATATTTTTGATACAGCCTGTGTTTAGAAAACTAACTATACTATAATTTTAGTGAAAGTCGTTTTTTTTTTGTTTTTTTTATGTCATATCGTATTAATGAAATACAGTACAGTTCATTTTAATTGTATTTATTTTGGTATTGTTGTATGTCCATAGCTACAGAAGAACCATGGCCGCTTTTTTTTTTGCCAATTGTAATTTATTTGATTACACAATCGTAGTAACCCCCCCCCCCCGCCCCCCCCCCCCCCACACACACACACACACACACACCTTATTTATTATTTATTTATTTATTTATTTATTTATTTTTATCACTTGGCAAAGACTTGCTATGTTTGGAAAAAACTAAACCAAACCGAAACATTGTCCAAAAAAAAAAAAAAAAGCAAGAACATGCTTTAAAAAGTGATAAAAAAATTATTATTATTATTATTATTACAAAATCAATAAGACGACATAATTGTTTTAAAAACCCAATGATAGCCGCCACCCTGACTGCCTGGTGGAAGGCATTAGAAATTACAAACTCCCAATTGGCGCCCTGTGGGCTCTCTCCCATTTGGCATAACCCCGACTTTCAACTTAATAATCAGTCGTTCCATTTAAGCCTATGGGAGCAGAAAGGAATTACACACCTTCATCATCTTTTCTCAGATAATAAGTTTATATCATATACAAACTTGGTCCAGAAATATGAAATAAAAAAGGGAAATTTCTTACATTATCTGCAAGTTAAAAATATGGTTAAGAAACAAATCCCAACACTTCAAGATACGCTCCAACTGCCTGTCTTAGCTAAAGATATTATAAAGCTTTCTCCAACAACAATAAAGAAAATATCAAAAATATATAAGTTATTTTTATACACAAATAAAACGTATTTACCGACTTTAAAATGGGAAAAAGACTTGTCTATAGTTCCGGAACCAGACTTTTGGACCCAAATCTGTGAAAATGTATTTAAAATGACCAAACAGACAAATTTGCAACTTATCCAATATAAGATACTTCATAGAACATATATTACACAATATATGATGAAAAAAATGGGACTCTCTGACTCCGACATTTGTCTCCAGTGCTCACAAAACACTGCCGATACTTATCTTCATGCTTTATGGTCATGTACTCCAGTGCTGCATTTCTGGACTAAAATCTTGGAAAAGCTCGCTGATATATTAAACTGTAGGCTTCCTTTATCTCCAAGACTGTGTTTACTAGGTGACTTAACAATAACTGAGCGACCATGTAAACAATCTCAATCTATATTTATAGCCCTTACTATTGCTAAAAAAATAATCCTTGTCAATTGGAAAAATAAACAATCTCTAAATATCGACCACTGGTTAAACTTACTAATAAATTATATCTCAATGGAAAAAATCTCTGCCTTAAATAAAAATCAAGTATCAAGATTTAAACAAATATGGTCTATGTACATAGAATATTTTAATCTCAATTTGGCAACTTAATCCTGCCAAGATTCTGCCTGTTAACGAGAGCCACCACATCGTTACAACTTCTGTTTTCGCTGCTCCTGTATTTGGTATTTTGTATCTGATTGTTTTTATTTTTATATAGTCAGGAACCTAGTTGCTGCTAGTGGGCTCGAGCATACCACACTATACGACACTATACTCAATAACTCCTTAAGATCTATTTCTAGTGGGCACTAAGCATCAACACTTGGTGTTACTGCATGCTAATTAGTCAATTTTCTTGACGCCGTCCCCTGTGGTCGGGCGGGGGTGGTTCTGCCCCCCCCCCCCCCCCCCCCCCCGTTGTCTGCTCGGTGGCGGTTGCGTCTTGGCCGCTCCCTGGGCCCCCTGTGGGGTGCGGTGTTGGGGTGCTTCCCCTGGTGCCCGGGGCGGTGCCGTCCCGGCGCGGTCCGCTGCTCCGTGCCCGGCGGCGCGGTTCGGGGTGGGTGGGCCTCCGGTGTGCCCCGTGGTTCCCTCTCCCCTCCCCCTTCCTCCCCCCCGTCGCCTCTCCCTCCTCGCCTCCTCCCGCCCATCCTCCTCTGCCTCCCGGTCCCTTTTCCCTTGTCGCCCTCCCTCCTCCTCTCCCCCCCCGCCTCCTGCCCTGCAGCCGCCCTTTCGCCTTCTTGTCGTCTTCTCCCCGCTTCCCCCGCCCCCCCCCCCCCCCCTTCCCTGTCTGCCCTGCGGCCCCTCCCCCTCCCTCTCCCTGGGCCTGGGGCTCCCTCCCCGGCCCGGGCGTCGGGCTCCGGGGGCCGGGCGAGGGTTTGGGGCCTGCCCCGCTCCGGTATAACTCCTGGTGCCCCGGGCGGGCCCCGGTGGCTGGTGGGCTGTCCGGTAGCCCTGCTGCGCTGGCTGTCCGCCCATTGTGGTGCCGGGTGGATGAGGTGGGGGGCGGCGGGGGGTGGGGGTGCTGGGGGGCGGGCGTGCCACCTACACCCGCCGGGTTGGGTGAGGCCCCGCTGGTCGCTCCTCTTACTCACTTCACTAGCTTGCACTATACACTTTGTAAATATACACATAGGGCACACAACACATTTCTTGGTGGGGTGGGGAAGGGTGGAAACACCGTCTTCACCCTTCAACTCCCCTCCAATTTTAATGCACCTCACGTCCAAGGGGAGGGGTGAGTTGGGGCGGGGAGCCATCAGAGGGGATGGACTGCAGTGCCTGGCAGCGCTGTGGTCCCCCCCATTTGTGTCCCTGCTCCACCACTTTGTCCCTCCATTCCCTTTTTTAATGCACCACACATATACATATTCATTTTTTGGGGGGGGATACGGGTGTGTCGGAGTAGGGGAAATTTTTTCCCTCTGCTCCGACTCACCTGCTCCCAATTTTAATGCACCACACGCACACACTTGTATATACACTGGGTGGGGCCACATTCACGGTGTAAGGGTAGAGCTCGCCAGTCGGCGAGCTGGCGGACTCAGTAACAGGGTTAGGTGTCACTTGTACTCTGGCGTGACGACCGGGGCCTCTCCCCACCGGGCTCGGTGTTCTGGTGTCCCGCCTTCTCCCCTGGTGCTTCCTCCTCTGCTTCCCCCCTCCCGCCGCGGTGCAAATCTCGCGCGGCTGGAGGTGGGGTGGGCACATCTTCCCTCTCTGCGCTGCTGCCCGGTGCCGGTTTCCGGGGGGGGGTGGGGGGTTCTCGCGGGGGGCCGGGTTCGCGGGGGGGGGTGGCGGCCGTCGGGGGGGGGCGGCTTGTTTGGGGGGGGGGTGGAGGTATGGGTGGGTGGGGGGTTGGGTGCTGGGGGTCGGGGTGTGTTCGGGGGTTTGGGGGTCGGGGGTGGTGGGGCCTGGGTCGTGGTGGGTGGCGGGTTTGGGTGGGGTGCGGGGGGGTCGTGGGGGGATGGGGGCTGGGGACCGGTGGGGCGCTGTGGGGGCCCGCTGGGCCTCGTTCTGCGGCCTTGGGCTCGGGGGTGTGGGCCGGGGCTGGGGCGGGGGTGTTCCGGGTATCTGGGTCGGCTCGCTGACCGGTGTCCGCTCGGGTGGCTTGGGGGTGGCCTTGGTGCTGCCGCGGCCTGGGGATTCCGGGGGGGGTGGGGGGGGGGGGGGGGGGGTGCTCGCTTTGCTGGACCGCGGTTGACGGCTTCTCTCTTTGGTGGTGGTCCTTATGCATGCCAGATCCGTCGCACCAGCATCTACTGAAACTCAACAGAAGTACCCTCTCCCTCCCACAGCCCCTTGAATCAGTTGGTGCTGGTGTCTGTGGTTCTCACTTTTCTTTATCTATCCTTCCCTCCTTCCTCTCTTTAGTTTTTCCTCTGGTCACTTGAGATCTTAATTTATTAGAAGTATGAGGTTTCTGGGGTTGGCATAAGACTCCGGTTTTGTAACCACGCAGGAGGGGTCTTGTTGGTGCTGGACTTCACTTTGATGGATTGGATGTACTGGCTTCTATTGATCTCACTCTGCCTTATCGATCCTTCCCTCCTTCCTCTCTTTAGTTTTTCCTCTGGGCTCTTGAGATCTCGCTAAATTTGCTGGAATTTAGAGGCTTCCGGGGTTGGCGTAAGACTTTGATTTTGTAATCATGGGGAAGGCAGGAAGTGTTTGGTCGGTGCTGGATGTCACTTTGATTTACCTTTCTTTTCTCTTTATTTCTTTTTTTTCTGACCTTTTCTCTGGTCTCCTGACCATTTAAATCTCACGACTCTGGCAAGATTCTGAAGTACCTGGTTAAGGCGAAGGGTAATGGGATATTTATAAGGTTTTAGGTGAATGAATGAGTATAAATTTATACGTATTTGCACGCACGCACGCAAACGCACGCAAACGCACACACGCAAACGCACGCACGCACGCAAACGCACGCACGCAAACGCACGCACACATACACACACACAAAAAAAAAAAAAAAAAAAAAAAAAAAAAAAAAAAGGAAAAGAGCAATGATGACAAGACGTTGAATCGGTAAGACTACCGAATGAACAATTCTGAGCTCTTCAAAAAAAAAAAAAAAAAACAAAAAAAAAAAAAAAAAAAAAAAAAAAAAAAAAAAAAAAAAAGTGATAAAAATTTTAAAATCCCAAACAATTATAACCTTGGGGTTAGCGTGGACGACGCTGCAAAAATCACTTCCACGATCAAGTCAACTTTAAAGTGAAACATAACATCTGTCTTTTTATGTATATGCAAAGAAATGACCTCATTCTTTATACACGAAAATTGAACTGTGAATAAGAGTACAGTCACCCAAGTGAACTAAAGTGAATGGCATAGTTTCCAATTGTCATGCTAGTACCTTCGTAGGCTAGATTCATTATGGATGGGATTTGATCAATTATTTTCAAGAACCATTTCCCAATCATTCCAATTGCAGGAATCACTTGTTGTTCAGTTGCCAGTTCTCTGTAACAGGTGAGGACGCTTACAGCACATTGTATGTTTTTTTTTTTTTGTTTTTTTTTTTTTCCCCTCAAAACCAGGTCCAATAGCTTCTTATTTATGCAACAATTCTTTGTTTTATGTCTGAATTTGTTCTGGAATAAGTTGAATGCAAAAACAGCCCTGTAAATACGGCTCCAGTGAGAAGCGGCTCGATTATAAGGAAACTTTTTGGAAAAGTCGCTCACATCAAAGACACCACATACACTACACGCAGTCACAACATAATTTCCGCCAGCTGCCTGGGTGTAATCACATGGTGTACGCATTTCTTCAACACACACACACACACACACACACACACACACACACACACACACACACACACACACACACACACACACACACATATTGCATAAGAAAATGCAGAAGATGCCGGTTGGGAGCATGCTGTGGTCATCTAGCAACTTGCATTTTGAGTTATGATGGTTTATGTGATTTTCTTTTATTATTGTAATTCACCAACTTTCCCATGAGGACGCATCATGGGAGAATCCAGAAGATGCCCCGGTGGGCTGTGTTGTGGTTGGTCGGTCGTGTACCAACATTTGCAGTTAGTCATTTTCAGATTGTATTCAAATTATGTAGAAAGTCGTCATTGTATTTTTTCCAAATAACAAAAATTTGATTTGCAAAAATTAAGTAAAAAAAAAAAAATAATACAATAGCCTCTATTTCCAGAAAAAAATAGTCATTATAAAAATACATTTTATGATATTTATGCTTTTTTTCTGTTTTTTAATTTAAAGATAATAAAAAATGATTTGCAATCCTAAATTGCAGTTTTATTACCATTGATTTCTCTTTTTATATCACAGAATTTGCAATGGGAGTGGGGGGGGGGGGGGGGGGGGGGGGTTGTTAATCAAGTTTATTCATAAAGAAAGTTGGTTTTTAATAGAGCTGTCAAATGATTAAATTTTTTAATCAGATTAATCACATCTTAGAATTTTGATTAATCGTGATTAATCACTGACTTAAAAAGGCTTTTTCCCCCCAACTTATTTTGCCCGCTAAATTTGAAGCACACCTGTTATGTGTTAATTTTTTCAACATTTAATGTTATGAGAATATCTTCAAAAATGTATATCCACTGCACTCATCCTGCTTTTTCTAACCAATTAATTATTTGCATAATTTAAAATGGGGAAAAAATGACTTACGGCATATGTAAACATTTATTAAATGCTTTACTTTAATGCATGTAGTTATGTTTATTGCTCAAACTCGAACGGCTACCTTTAACCTAACCATCCTCTGTTGGCTAAAAAGGATCATCTGCGGTCAAAATTAATAGTGTGATTAATCTGTGGTAATACAATGATTAATGCGATAATTTTTTGTGATTAATTAATCTATTAACGCTTTAACTTTGTCAGCCCTAGTTTTTAATTAACAGTTAAATTAAAACCCAAATGAAATGAATTCAAATGAATTTCATTGATATTGTATGTGTGCATATTTTCCAAATACTTCAATCCCCCCCCCCCCCCAAAAAAAAAAAAACGATTTGCACTTTCTATTGCATATTGCTCAACTAAAGTCATTCATTGGTCAGCAGAGATTCTGGGCGGGGGGGGTGGTGTGGGGGGGTCTCAAAGAGGCGCACAATACATGCATGCATGAATGAATGTGTGTGTTTGGAGGGGGGGCGCTTGGGGACTTGACGCCCCAAACAAACGGCGACTTATCACGCGACTTGTGAGCGTATTGTTGGTCTTATTTGACGGGGATCCAGCTGCGCACGCACATAGTGTAGTGTGTGGAGTCATTGATGGTGCGCGCTGAAAGGAGGTCGTTATGCGAGCCTCTCGAGCGCGGCGCCCGCAAAACTTTTCCAGCCAGCGTTTGACTCGGTTGGGGTGTGCGTGTCAAAAGCGTGCGAAAGGAACGCGAAGGGCGTCTGGCTGCAAAAGCGCGCAACTCTCCAAATGTCAACGTGCACGTCTCCACAGTGTTGAACGTTGCCAGCATGTATGAAACCATACGTACCATGAGTTGCCGGCGGACCCTCACGCGGCCGCCGGGATAAAGCAACTTCTCGCCTGCCTGTGGGTTTCCATTCCCGCAAGGAATTGGCGGCAAAAGACGGGAACAAATCTAATCCGATGCGATGCGATTGCGTGAAAACGTGCGACTAGTCCAAGCTGATGCTGCTCGTTGTCTTCTCTTGTGGTGTCTTCTCGTCTGCCTGCCTTCCTTCCTTCCTTGCTGCCTGACCGCGATGTGAGCGCTGAGAAGCTCGCCCGTTCGATGCTTCTCTCTCTGACTCCTCTCTGATGGGAGGGAGGAGGAGGGAGGGGGTGCTGGGGCAGGCAGGGGCAGCCCCCCACAGATGCCCCCTCCCTCCCCACACCCGACACAAGTCATGTTATTACATACCTTTTCCATCACACTCACACGCGTATTTTCATTGAAAGGAGACTCAACTAAAAAAGTTATTCACAAAATGCTCCCCAAAATTTGTTTTTCCACATAAACCACTGAAAGCCTTCCACTCACACTGCTGAAACACTCTCACATGCACTTTTGAAACACTGACGTGCGTCTAAAACACTCACATGCGCAACAAACAAAAACTAAATCACACGTACAAGTGAAACGTACACGACTGAAATATTCTCAGGTGCACAACTGAAACAATCTAACACTACTGTAAATCATACACTAATGCAACACAGGGCTTTGGGTGGTGGAGTGGTAGCGTCACTTGGCTTCGATGGAGTAGGTTTTGCTTCCCCGCCCCGGAGACCATGTTTTTGTGTGTGCTTGTTTGTGTGAGTGAGTACACTACTAAAAAAATAAACTAGTGAAGCACACACATTCTAGTGAAATGTTCTCACACACTACTAATACACTCCCACATGCATTACTGAACCAATGTAATAAACTTTATGTATCACTCTTGCAATACATCACTGAAACACATGCACTACAAAAAAAAATTCTCACGTTGCTCCAGAAACGCTCTCACGTGCCCAACTGAAACGACCTAACCCACAACAGTAGTAACACTCGCACATACACTGGTGAAACACGCACTACTGAAACACTCACAAACCGCTGAAGCGCTCTCACATAACAGGTACTACTAAAACACTCATGCATACTCTACAGAAACACGCAAAGTGAAATGCTCTCACAAAGTGGATTTGCTCATGTACAGTACTGAAACGCTTTCACACACATTACATAAACACAGTACTGAAACACTATATAGATTAGTGTAACACTCACACTACTGGAAGGCTCATACACTACTGAACATATCCAATACACTCTTGAAGCACTCTTACATAGACCTGTGAAACACGCACTACTGAAACACCGAAACACTATCATATACACTTTTGACACAATCAGACAATACTAAAACACTCTTACACTCCACTACTGAAACTATTGAAATACTGTCACACACCACTGAAAATGATATACACAACGGAAATGCTCTCACAAGCACAACTCATCTGAAAAACTACTATAAGACTCTTACACATACACACATATTATTCATTCATACACATTACTGAAATATTCACACGTACCCGCACACTACTGGAAAAAAAAATCTTAATATTGTCGTGCCTTTTCTTCCCCCCCCTTTCACTCTCCCACCGCCACGCTTGGCTTGTTGTGATGTGATGAATCAATGGATTGGGGGTGGGGGTGGTGACAGTGGGGGAGGGGAGTCGCCTCCATGAACCACCACCAAGACGGCTGCAGCTCAATGGCTGCCTACTCCTATGAAGGCAAAAATCCAAATTATTATTATTATTATTATTATTATTATTATTCAAGCTCACTTATCCAGTGTATACGTATAGATGTAGCGTGTAACATAACTGAGCGAATTCTAGCACAAAAGCTCCTGCATGTGTTGCACAGTGTAGTCTATCAGGTGATTTATGAGGAAGCGCGTGACATTTACACGCCACATCCATCAATGTGCTTGCGGGAATTTTGTAGGATTTCATTAAAAAAATAAATAAATAAAGCTAAGCAACAAATTGCTGTTCTATGTCCTAAAAAGGTGACTTTACATATACAATATTATTTTATTATTAATTTTTAATTTATTTATTTATATTTATATATATTATATTTTTAATGTTATTTAATAATTCAATTATTTGTAATTTATTTTTAATTTACGTATACAATATTTTAAAAAATCTACATGAAAAAATGTCAATCACTTTTCTATCTCTTAAAAAAAAAAAAAAATCAGTTAATTTTTATAAATGAATGGAATTGACAATAAAAAAATCACAATATCTTTAATATTTAGATTAAAACAATTTAAAAATACAAGTGTAACTTAGTTTCATATCCACATTTCATAATAAATGTATAAATTTTCATAAAGCATTTATTTTTTTATTTATTTTTTTTAATCCCATTGGAATGAATGTGCAGTATAACATTCATTCATCTTGAAGTGCGTGCGTGTGTGTTTTATTAAGGACACGCTGCTGGACGCTTTTCAAATAAAGCGTCATCTTGCATTATTATTATTATTGCTTGCACTTATTGCAATAAGCAGGCAACCTCCTTAGGGGGTGGGTGGTGAGGCTACCTCACTCTCACTCACCCTATAGATTTTTCCACAATTTCATCATCCGGACTTATGAATCCTTGTGTGGCTCAGATGATGATGTCGTCAACTTTTATTAAAAAAACAAAGTTTGTGAGGGACTTTATTTTGTGGTCAGTGTTTTGTTGCTATGTCTGGTTTGAGCGCCCTGGGGGGGGTCGCAACGGATGTCTGGTGGTCCGGCTGCAGCTTGACTCAGCGTTTTGGTTCCAAGGAGAGTGTGAAGGCCGCGCAGTCATGACGACATCTTGACCCTGATCCCATTTGAACTCGCAGATGTGCACTTCTATTAAAAGTGCGGCCGGTCGTTTTCACACATCCAATCACATTTAATAACAACGCACCCATCAAATTTATTTGGACAATTCTAGAGTGTGATTGGGAGGTCAGAAATCTGTGCTACGCTATGCTAGGCTGATAAATGATATTTGGTGCTATGCTATGTGATGCTTTTATAGGCTATGGCTATGTTGTGCTTTGAATTGTTGTGCTGTGCTCGGCAATGTTGTGCTTAAAAACTTTTCTGCAACACGTTTTCCAAAAAACAACCCCGACAGTTGCAGCCGATTTCAAACATTTGAACTCATTTTTCAAGGCAAACAGAATATTGTGTGCTATTACTACATAAACATGGATCACGTTCTATTCTTTCATTAGAAAAAAAAGCATATTTCTACCTTATTCTGTTCTTTAGTAATAAACATTTGAAAATAGGTCATTTGAGTGACATTGAGCAAAAAATTGAAAAGATGCGAAAACAAGCTTTTTGTGAAAAGATGCATTTTGTGTGCAACAGTGACTTTGACGCATATATTTTTTTGTTCAGTGACGCTCTGTGAATTAGATTGAACGTATCAAAGGGCTTTGATCATCCACGTCATCCTTGAAAACGTTTGATTTCATCAGATTTGTCATGTTTCATGGGAATTTGATATAGCTTGAGCCCATTGAAAAGAGATACAATGCTGCCATCTGCTGGCCATAGTTAGTGGGTGTTTTTGATTCCCCAACTCCATTGACCAGCAGCGAGCGCTGCACTTGGACGTTGCACTTCCCATTGATTTATAAAATAATAATAATAATAAAAAAAAAAAACGGCGTTGACGTCTATTAACGTTTATGGCGGCGTACATCATGATTTTACTCATTGTTATTAAACGTTTTTGGCGGTCAAAGAGTTAAAAATGTTATTCTATGCTATGCTATGTAATGCTAGGCTACAGTATGTTATGTGATGGCTTAGTGTAGCAGAGCATATTATGGTGTCCTAATGTTATGCTTCGCATTGTGCTATGTGATACCTTAGCATGCTATGCTACGTTTCCCTATGTTACTCTTTGAATTGCTATGCTATGCTAGGATATGCTGCGCTAGGCTATTATGTTTTAAAATAATTTGTGCTATGGTATGTAATACTACATAGGTTATGTTATGTAATGCTTTAATAGGCTATGCTATGCTATGTGATGCGAGGCTGTTTTATTATGCTATGCTATGTTATCCTATGTATTGCTCTGAATTGCTGTGCATTTCCCATGCTGCTCTATGTAATTAGGATGTTATGCTATGCTATTATTTTCTATGCTACACTATGCCGTGCAATTACGGTATATGCTATAAGAGTCTATGCTTGGCGATGCCATGCTAGCCAGTGTGTTGCTTTGCCTCACAAAGCTAAGTTGTGCTGTGCCACGCGCATGTTAGCATACCAGAGTTTTGAGAGCATGACTGTACAAATGAAGGTCATGTTCCAGGGCTGTACAATAAGAGTAGTGTTTCAGTCCTCATGGGGGCGTGGGGTGGGGTGGGGGGGGGACCCCCTTCACCCCCGCAGCTCCGTGGAAGGGGTCACCCGCCGAGCTAATTTAAGGCCGGGCTATAAATATAGGAAGCATTCGTCAGCGCGGAACATAACAGTCGACGATCTGTTATTTAGGAATTTGCTAATATGAAAAAAAAAATCGGGCCCTTCGTGGAGCTCGTCACCGAGGTGGAAAAGCAAACGTCTCGGACGGAGGGGGAAAAAAATGGAGTCGGGAGGGGGAAGTGGGCATTTTACAGCAGTCTCTGCTTCATACAGTCTGTTGATGTTGACTGTATAACATACTTGTCATATTGTAACATTGTGGTGATAAAATTCCACTTTTAAATCCCATCACCCGCATCTGAAGGTGTAAATTGAACAAGCAGTCAAGCACACTGGCAAAACTGCTTTGCACCACAAGGTGATGATACTGAGTATTGGAAATTTGGACCAATCAGAGGCCAGGTCCATACAAACGTCAGAGATTTTTTTTTTTTTTTTTTGCGCCGCCTCTGAATATTTTATTTAAGATGCAAGTGGAACAAAAATGCTAGCAGAATCACCTTGCGCCTCAAGGTGGTGATAGTGAGTATGACAAATTTGGACCAGTCATAGGTCAAGTCCACACAAACATGGGGTCATTTCAAATGTAAAATTTCCTTTGGGATTTGGCTGTGACTTTTTAGACCTCAATCTGTGCCGTATATAAATTGAACAAACGCGAGCAGAAATGCTTTGCACCTCAAGGTGGTGATAGTGAGTATTGCTAATTTGGACCAATCAGAGGCCACGTCCTTTTAAATGTAAGGTCATTTCCTAGGCAATTTGGTCGTGTTTTGTTCATGTTGAGCCCCTTTTCCAGGGTAAGACTTTCTTCATGTTTCTGATTGGCTGGGGGAAATGTCATCATCTCGAGCGTTCTTCTCTCCGTCACCTCTTTCGAGGTAATAGCGTAGGTGCCATTCTTGGAAGGCAGGCGGTAAGAGGGGGGAAAAAAAACAGCCCTCCAGCCCCCTTTTAAGTTGATTGTTTTTTTTTGTGCCTCGCAGAAAAGACAGCGGCGTCACGAGCTTCGCGCCTCGTGGGGAAAAAGCGGCGACGGCGGCGGCCGCCTCCACAAAACTAAATTGAGATTTTTGTTCCAAACAAAAACAAGCCTCCTCCAAGCAACCGCACAGATAACAAATCACTGCGCTCAGGTTACAGAGCAGCTGCAGTTCCGAACGTGTTCAAGATGCACTCGATTCAGAATCAACTGCTTTCATTATTATTATTTTTGTTAATAGGGCATGGCCAATGCTGCTTGCAGCTTTAGTCATGATTATTTCTTTATTATTAGGATCCACTCAACACCCTTTACAGCTTTATTACTTATTTCATACTATATTTATTTTTAAGAGGGCCCCTTTCGATGCTGCTTGTAGCTATAATCATAATAATTAAAATTATTCGTTATTATTACGGTTTTTTTGCAACACTGCTCGCAGCTTTAATTCTGATTATTTCCCCACGCGTTGAATTTGATCCGTTTGGTTGCTACAGCATCCCGTTAAAGCGTGACGGCTTACGACTTCGTCATTCAATCATCAGCAAAACATTACTGAAAAAAATGGAACATGAGAAATGTTCAAAACACCCATGGGATGATCCACAATTAGTAATGCATACTCATGAATATGAATGAGCCGCGAGTGTCTTTATCAGCTGCGCGCAGATGACTACCTTGGGGCTCTTTTAATGGCACACGGAGGCCTCATTTTAATGCTGCCTATTATCTCCGCAAACTCCCTTAGATGGGAGATTTTCATCTCTGGGCACAATAAATAACGGCTTCCCGCCTCCCTGGCGGAGGTCATGTTCTTGATGTGAAAAGGAATGTATTCAGTTTTGGAACGAGGTTAGGACATACAATGGAAAGTTCCACTTTTCTTATACTGGGATATGTACCGGTAATATTCAAATTTTTTTCTTCTGATATTGTGTTATTGTAGGGCTGTGCATTGACTTCCATAATTACGAAATTGGCATAATTGTAAACAAAAAAATTATTAGTACTAATTTTGTTGTTTAATGTATTTTCACCTTTTTTTTTTTAAATAACTAATTTAATACATCTTATTTGGTCCAAAAGAAAATTGCATAATTATAGTCTTTCAAAGAAATGTATTTGTCTTAATATTTTTTACGTTTAAACATTTTCTTGTAGGGGTGCACCGATCACAATATTCTGGCCGATCCCCGATCTTTTAAAAAGTCTGACCTGCCGATCCCGATTTTTGCCGATACCGATTTTTTATTTTTTTTTCCCTAATTACAAGCAGAAAATCTCTTCAGTGTTCCAATCTTGTTTTATTGGAAAAAAATTGAACAATATTGGCGAAATAATAAAAATGGGTTGTTTTAACTGCACATGAAGTAGTTCTCTCAAATAAAAATGAAAATCCAATTACCGGTAGTCATCTCCGCAGAAAAAGACAGCGGCTGTCTTTTTCAGACCTCGTGAGGAGGCAGATGAGATTGGTGGAAAAGATCGGTCGATCTTCCAACATTAGGGACATCAGGGCCGATAAATCGGCCGGCCGATCGATCGGTGCACCCCTGTTTTCTGTTTTTTTGCGAAAAAAGAAATGATCGTCCTAATTGTGAGTTCAGTTATTACCAAATTAATCGTGATTACTATTTTCTACATAGTCGAGTAGGCCTATGTTATTGTAAAATTACTAACTTTTGTACAGTCTGTAGTATTAAAAAAAAAAAAAAAAAAAAAAAAAAAAGTCATTTCTACACTATTAATATGGCTTAAATAACAGATGAGTTTGAATTTGTTTCAACACAACCTGGAATAAAAGCACAGTTTTTGAACGTCGTATAGGCAGCAAAAAGAAAAAAAAAAGAAAAAGCCCACTTCAGCCATTTTCATGGGGAAATATTACCCGCTCGTATATCACAGCTACAAACACCGGAGTCGTCTTTTTTTTTTTTCTGTTTTTTTTTTTCTGTTTTTTTTTCTTCTCTTTTTTTTTTTACGAGCGAGCTCTCATCTTGTCCGACTCAATATTTAGTGCGATGCCGAGCTTGCACCTGTTCGTTGTCTGTATGGGAGATGATGAGCATTTGCTTTCGGCCAATCAGAATCAATCTGCGGTTGCGGGGAGACAGGGCCAACACGGTAAAATTTTGTTGCTGGGAAAACCACAGATAAAATTACTTTTTATTCCGTATATTATTACAGCAACATCCTTAGCAAATTCAAACTTTTTTTCGGCTATTACAAAATTATGTTTTTGTAAAATTACAAATTCCTTGTAAAATTATAGTTATCAGTAGGAAAAAAAAGTAAAATTATAACTTAGTGTATTATTAAAAACTTGGAAACGTATGACTACATTGTACATTTTGATTACACTTTCTTTTCTCCTCCTTTCCTTTTTCTTCCTCCTTTTTGATTTCAACCTTCTTTCCATCCTTATCCATCCATTCTTCCGCCCTCCTTTCCTTCTCTCCTTTTCTCCTTCCTGTAAAGTGAATTGAAGCTAATTTTGACAGCCTGAATACGCGTTGGGATGTTGGCCCATTTCTTCCTCCATTAGTGTCGAGTGGCTTTTTTTTTCTCTCCTCGAGTTCCCGTGAGACTCGAAAGTTTCTGAAACTATCCAAACAACTACTCCAAGACGGCCATTTTGGCTTTGGGCAATAAAAAGCAGCCTCTCCACTGTAGTTGGCGGCTTTACTCACTCCTGTGCTGTTGTTTAAAAAAAAAAAAAAAAAGAAAAAGTTTGTTCCCTCCCAATTCATCTTCCACACACAAAAATGCCTTTAAAAGAAGCCACCAAGCAAAGGCGACACTCGAGGCGGTTAAAAAAGACGAGAGGATAACGGACTTTCATTAAAACGCAACTATTGAAGCTATAAATCTGCAGAGTTATGAAACGTAGCTTCTGTATGTGGAGATGTTTCCGCCAGAGGATTTTATAATTATTATTATTAAAAATAAAACGACCGGAAAAGCAACAGATAAAACTTTTTTCGTGTTGCTCTCAGCACTTTTCATTGACTTGACGACAAAGAAGCAAAAGCGTTGCGCAATGTTTTGAAGTGGCTTGCGCAATCTGAAACGAAGCTCGCGCACGAATTAGCATTCTTATGCAAAAAAAAAAAAAACAAAAGGAGCGTTCGCCAGTTGTGATGAAATGGAAACGATGTTATGCTAGTCACCATTTTATCAGGTCAGCTCCCTTATCTAATTTCTCTTAAATTTTCAAATTAGCATTGACGACAAAAACATAATTCCATCGTCGATCATACCTAATTCCATGTATTGTTTTTACCTGGAAAGGGACGAATAATCGACACCAGGTATTTGGGCTACACGATATTGAAAAAAACGTGATATGCGATACAGTTTCTCAATATAGATATTTAACCTGTAACTAAAGAAATTTGTATTTACATTTTTATTATCTCATGAAAGGATTATATTTCATTCAGCATGATAAGCACATTCAATGTATTCTTAGTTAATTAATTGTAATTATACTCGATAGTGTTCAATAATTGGATGGTGGTGCATATTTTCGTTAACGTTTGACTGGTCAAATTCAGATATAAGCATAAAATTCCATATAAAACATTGCATGTCTTTGCGATATGCATATTGCATGGGCCAATATTGCGATATCGATATTTTTCCGATATATTGTGCAGCCCTACCAGGTATCAGTATTGGGTAATACTGGCCTTGTTTCAATGTGTTGGGTACTCTCGTGGAGTCTGGCGATACCAGCCACCAATACCTAAGGCAAAACAAAATCTGGAATGTGTCCTCCTTGCCATTAGGGGGCAGTATAACACACTGGTGAATCGTCATCTGTGTCAAAAAGAAACATCGCTATTTTTAACTCAAATGAAATTTGTTAATTTTTTTTTCCCCTCCTAGCATTGAGTGCTAAAATGCTAGCAAAAAAAAAGCAGGCAGAGCTTCCATTTGAACGTCGGCTGTGGGGACACTAGGGGCATACTAATACCAGCCAGGTCCAGCTGCTCGCTACGCTTGGACGAGTAAACTTGATTGTGAAACATCACACGGCGTCACACACAAACACGCACAATCGTGCACACACACACGCACGGGGTAGTAGCGAGGTGGTGGCTCACCACTGTGTCGTCTTGCAGGCTCCCTCCCATCTCCTCTCCGAGCCGAGCGCTTATTACTCAAGCAGGCGGCGGCTTCGGCGGTGTCGGTGAACTCACCGTGCAGCCGGAGATGTTTCATGCATACAGATGCACCTCCAGTTGTACGACTACAAATTAACATCAGTGCAGAATAGAAGAAAAAAACAAAACAAACATCGCAGTTGGCATAGAGCGCTAACACTAACCCTAATATGATGAATCTCAAACCTTAGCTTGAAGCCCTAATTTGAAACCCTAAACTGAAGTTAGAACCCCTAATTTAAAACCCTTACACTAGTTTGCCATTTGAGACCCTACTCTAGCTTTAAAACCTTAACCCTAGTTTAAAACTCCAATATGAACAGGGCTCGACACAAAAATTTTCCACTGGTAGCACTGGTGCGAGTAAGATTTTTGGTTGGTCGCAAAGCACAGGATTTGGTCGCACCATTTTTTGTGGAGGTAGAGCATGACCTTAGGCATACGCAACTTGATATATTTGTAAAATATTTTATTGGAACATGAGGTTTGCCTGCAACAGCAGTGGCTATCAAAACAAGTCAATAATTTTGTTTATCTTAACTCATGTGAACATTATTTTGTTTAGCTCAGTAAAAGTCAGCAGTTTTTGTTTTGTTATTTTTCTATACCTGCTCCTCGGCCGACGTTCCCCTGCCCTTTTCATCTGTATCGTTTGAACTGTCCAAGCCGAGCTTGCATTCCCCAGTGCGTGCGGATCTTGCATAACATTTCACGAGTGGCAAGTCGCGCCAACGTTGAACCATATTTACAATTTAATATGGACCCCCATGGATGAAATATTGTGATTCACGAACTATAGCGAAGCTATTTGTGAATGGAGAGCTCTGCCGCTGGCGCTCTCATTCAAGTGAATAGGAACACACGTCCAGCCAGTGTTGTGCACTTGCGATGTTTTCTAAAACCACAAACATTACAAATCCATCCACAAGTACCTTTTAAATTGTAAATATAGTCCAGCGTTGTTGTAAAACATTATATTTATTGTATATACCGTAATTAGGCGTGTGCCACGGCGATGCATGCTGCGTTACTGTTGGCCAATCAGATGACAGGTGACGACACGGCCCCTCTCGTTCCCACTGCAGAACCACTGCCGAAAGGGTTCTAAACAGCAGTTACAACGGAACCGCTCGGCCCCGAAAAAGTCGCATGGAGTCGCTAAGATCCGGTGACAAAAAAATGCCGCTTCGGTGTGGAACCGGTCTGGTGAAAAAGCGCCATATATGTTTGGATGTAAATTGTAGTCTGTGTACGCATATGCTGTGCCCGATCAGGAAGTAGCCAGCCAATCACATTGCAGTGGATCATGTTTCACTCAAATACGATTAGATTGAGTCGGCGCGCAGCGGCACGCTCTTGTTGCTACGGCAGAGCCAGCGGAGGACACGGCAACTTTTGAACGTCCGTTTTTAACAAAGTGCAGAGGGAGCATTAATGCGCTCGCGCCGTGCGAGTGGTATTTTTTTTTCACCAGCACGCACTTGAAATTTGGATGCATTTGCGAGTGAAATGCTCGCACAGTCGATCCCTGATGAAACAAAATCTTACTTTGAACCCCTAACGTCCAATTCACACTGACTGCGGAAAGGACCGCGGTGCGTTTTCCGTACGGCTTCCTGCATTTCACAATGCGTTGTGTGTCCGGAAATGTGCACCCGCCAGACCACAATATCATGTGGGGTTCACACTGGTGAGTTGCGTTCACGCGATAACAACCGTGTATGTATCTAGAGTCCTACTTGATGGACATTATTTCTGAGACTTCGACCATGGTTATTCTACCATGGTTAAGTATATTATGTGTTGAAATAGTGTTATTTTGTCATGTTTTTTTTTTTGTCTTAAACGACCAACTCATGTCATGCTATGTAGTTAGCTAGCTTCCCCCCCTAAAAAAAAAACGAGTTCGCAAACCGTTTTATTATGAAATATACCGGATTTACCTTGATGCGAGACGCCCAACTTCCTGTCTGGCTCATGTCATTTCTTCAGCTTCATGAAAATCTGCATGCGGCGTCCGGGAAAAAAATAGAACGCATGCGGAAACCTTCCGCACTGCACCGCAGCTGGTGTGAATAGACTTGACTGCGTTCTATCCTTGCGGCATCCGTACGGCGGCCGTACGGAAAACGCCACCACGTCCGTTCCGCAGCCAGTGGGAGTGAATTAGGCGTAACGACCAGGATAATGGCGTGCCCCACGCTACGTTCCAATTTTGATACTTAACTGTTATTATTATAAAATTCAGGGACTAAGATGCCAGAGATATTTGCACTTTGTTGTGTCGCTTTAACCCTCATTTGAAACCCGAATTTGAAGTAAAACCCTACTTTGGACTCCTAAGACTAATTTGAAACCTTAATTTGTCTTTGAAACCTTAAACCCTAACCATACTTTGAAACCACAATATTTGATGCCCCACTTTGACACTCTTTCGGAAGCCATGCTATTATTACTATTTTGCTGATCCCCACTAATTTGGGCCAATTTAAATAAAAAAAAAGATTTTAAAAATTGAAATGCCAGTTTTAAGGCATGTGAATTATTTTCAGAAATTTAAATCAGCCTGAATCTGTTACATCGTGTGGAACGAGGATGTGGTGGATGGACCCAAAGACGGAGAAACCAGGCAGGGAGAAAGGCAGGAATGAGAATAACTTTATTGACGGGAACCAAGTAAATGACTGGACTGAATGTGGACAGACTGGGCATGATGTGGACTGACTTGGCATGGCATGACTGAGCGGAACGTGGAGACTTGAGCGGAACGTGGAGACTTGGGTGGAACGTGGAGACTAGGGCAGAACGTGGAGACTAGGGCAGAACGTGGAGCCTTGGGCAGAACGTGGAGCCTTGGGCAGAACGTGGAGCCTTGGGCAGAACGTGGAGCCTTGGGCAGAACGTGGAGCCTTGGGCAGAACGTGGAGACTTGGTCAGAACGTGGAGACTTGGGCAGAACGTGGAGACTTGGGCAGAACGTGGAGACTTGGGCAGAACGTGGAGACTTGGGCAGAACGTGGAGACTTGGGCAGAACGTGGAGACTTGGGCAGAACGTGGAGACTTGGGCAGAACGTGGAGACTTGGGCAGAACGTGGAGACTTGGGCAGAACGTGGAGACTTGGGCAGAACGTGGAGACTAGGGCAGAACGTGGAGACTAGGGCAGAACGTGGACACTTGGGCAGAACGTGGACACTTGGGCAGAACGTGGACACTTGGGCAGAACGTGGACACTTGGGCAGAATGTGGAGACTTGGGCAGAACGTGGAGACTTGGGCAGAACGTGGAGACTAGGGCAGAACGGCAGAACGTGGAGACTAGGGCAGAACGTGGAGACTAGGGCAGAACGTGGAGACTAGGGCAGAACGTGGAGACTAGGGCAGAACGTGGAGACTTGGGCAGAACGTGGAGACTTGGGCAGAACGTGGAGACTTGGGCAGAACGTGGAGACTTGGGCAGAACGTGGAGACTTGGGCAGAACGTGGAGACTAGGGCAGAACGTGGAGACTAGGGCAGAACGTGGAGACTAGGGCAGAACGTGGAGACTTGGGCAGAACGTGGAGACTTGGGCAGAACGTGGAGACTTGGGCAGAACGTGGAGACTAGGGCAGAACGGCAGAACGTGGAGACTAGGGCAGAACGTGGAGACTAGGGCAGAACGTGGAGACTAGGGCAGAACGTGGAGACTAGGGCAGAACGTGGAGACTTGGTAGGAGTTGAGAAACTTGACCAGACATGAGGGAGGAACTTGATTCAATAGCAAACGTTACTAACAAGGCACAGCACCCCACACCAGGACAAGACAATACAATGCTACCATGACGCGTGAACAAACCCCCACTGACTAAATACAACACTAACGACACACCAACAAGACAAACCCGGGAAACACAGCAGGCAGAGGGCACTAATTAGATCACACATACTGGGAAGGGAAGACACACTCAGGTGGACAAGGTTAACGGTAACAAGACTAGGGGAGACAAAACCGGACAACAGACAACATAAACACCCAAAACTATACCAAAACCCAACCCCCCAAAACCGAAACATGACAGGATCAAATCTATTAGGTGGCCACATATCGCGCACTGGAGTTGCAGCGGAACTTTGTGGGAGGACACACGCAATCCACGGCGTCCGTCCTGAAAGTCGATGACGACGAGGACGAGGAGGATCAGGATTTATCCGCTATGACACTTAAGAGCTTCGGTGGCAGCAAGCCAAAAGCTCAGCTCGTTTGTCTCACCTTAAAGCCCAGAATCCATTCCTCCTCCTCATGGATCCTCTCCTAGGACATCCACAATGACCGCCACTGTTTTTGTTTTTTGTTTTTTTCTCTCCCTCCACAATTCGTCTGGGCACCATTAAGCATCCATTTCCAGCGGGATTTTTTTTTTTTTCCCCCCACAAAGTGGAAGCTGCCAGTTCCTTCTTGCATTTGACCTTCGTCTTCTTTCCCCATATTGAGCTGTGAGCGTGATCTGTGTTCAAGAACACTTCTGGCCCAGGATCTTCCAGTCTGTCTGCGGCTTTGCGCTTCTCCAAATATCCACAGGCACATTTTACGGTGAAATGTTCCCAATTTTACGGCAGTCTTTGGCATCCCCGCTCGCCACATGAGAGCCTCGGGAGTCGCTCGCTCGCTCGCTTGTTGTAACTGCCCGATGGGGAAGCCAAACTGGAGTTTGAGGGCCAAAAAAGCTATATTAGGAAGTGCGGTGCACCAGCTGGAACGCTCCAGCGACACGATTTGTTTTGATGGCTGTGGCTTTAAATGTGACACAGTGACAAACAATGATAAAAAGTAGAATTCAAAAAAATTCTTGACAATACTAGCCTACTAAACACGGCTTTCTGATTATTATTGCATTTGTGGAATATGAATGAAAATGCAAAACTCGCCAGGTTTTGATCCATCTCAGGGGGGTGGCCGTTTTGTCACTTACTGTCGACTGAAAATGACATCACGGTGCCGAAAAGCGCTTGGGTAATGATCAATCACAGCTCACCTGTTTTTTGGGGTCGGTCATGTGATGTTCACTAGGGGTGTGCTCAAAAAATCGATACGGCAATATATCGTTGCGGGCCTCATTACAATACACGTATCGATACGCAGGCGTCAGAATCGATATTGCTTGTTAACTTTAAATAGGCAGTTAACGTTTGCCTTTGCAGCTTGCATTGTACCTAAAAAATAAAAACCAGCAGCGTCTTTGAAGTTAATTGCCTTCAATTGATGCAAATATAGCTCAGCAGTGATTGGACACTGTCTTGCTAAGAAAAATTCAAGCAGAGGAAGAATATCAACATTTATTTACTTATGAACTTAACATGGCACGTGTCTCATGTGGGATACATATGTATCGCAATACGTATCGTATCGTGGCCCCAGTATCGTGATGCGTCTCGTATCGTGAGGTTGGCGGCAATACCCAGCCCTAATGTATACAAGCTGAGCTCTTCAGCAACTGTGAGAAAAGTTCATCAAAATTGTGACCGAGATTAACCAGCCATTTTCTATACCACTCCCAAAATCAGAAGTGCAAGATTTAGCAGGAAATTTTACAAAACTTAAATGAGAGAATTTATTTTATTTATCTTTATTTTATTTATTAGCAAAGGTGAATAAAGTTAGTGTTCCCTTGTTTATTACTTGGCTCATGTTCCAAAAAATACCCGCAATAAGTAAAATTCGCTAAGGAGTCAGCTTTATTTTTTTACACTTATTATAATTTTTTTATATATAGAATTTTCTTATTAAAACACGAAATGTTCAAACCATCAGTTTAAAAAAAAAAAATAGGTACAGTTTTGTTAAAAAAAAGAGCTGCCAAACGATTACAATTTTAAATCAGATTAATCACATCTTAAAATTTTGATTAATCCCGATTAATCGCTTAACGAAAGGCTTTTTATCAAAAAAAATTGCCTGCCTGTTATGTGTTCATTCTTTCTACGTTTAATGTTATGAGGAACGCTTCAACTTTTTTTTTTTTTATCCACTGCACATGCTCATCCTCTTTTTATAATCAGTTAATTACTTGCATAATCTAAAACTAGGGGTGGCGGTAGTTTTAGATGAACAAATATTCTTAATGTCATACGCAAAAATTTATAAAAATGCTTTACTTTAATGCATAAAGTTGTTTATTACTCAAACACAACCTATGTTACCTTTTAACGTAACCATCCGCGTTATTAAATGATTAATGCGATATTTTTTTTGTGATTAATTAATTAGTTAACACTTTAACTTTGCCAGCACTAAAGAAAAACATGCAAAATTGCACATAAAAAAATACATAAAAAATCAGTGAAACAGTGAGGCCGCTAAAAGTGAACCGCATTTAAGCATTATTAAGTCATCATAACCTTTTCAGAATTTTTTGGAAAAATGCCTATGTCATATTTTCAACGATGCCGTGGCATAATTTCTTTTCAGTGCCCATCAACCACTCCTTTCGCATAAAAACCAGTGGCTGTTGTAGTGTCAAACGCACTAATGGAACGACGTGTGGGAAAGCTCCCAGGAGGGGGCGTGGCCTCCTAATGGGCACGCTGGGCCTCATCCATATTAAGTGGAGCTATTCCTCACTGGCAAGTCAAAACGGGAAAAAAATGGTCCGTGCGCATTTCTATTTAAAGATGGTGTGCCATTTATCAGCGCGCTCGGATGTCGTAAACTTCATGCAGAAGCTACGTACCTTTGATTTAGCAATGATAAGGTGGGGAGGGGGAAATGTATTACTCATAACTCCAAAGTTGGCATTTCTTGGATGTGGAGCTCGTTTCATTTGATTCTACGTCTTAAAATGTTTTTATGTGAATTACATTTTTAAGGAACCGCACCTTCCTTCCCATTCGGACATTTTGTCAGGATGTAGTACTTAGTGGGGAGAGTGGGCGGACGTCATTTATTCGGGAGGAAGCATGTACAGGAGTGAATAAAATCGTTACTACAAAATAAGATGAAGTGTTTTTGGAATAAGGTCATTGCACTGTTATGTTACTTTACATTGTAATGTTACCAAGTATCACTATGAGAATGATGCCATAAAGAAAACTGTAGTGTTATGAACAATTAAAAATGGTGATGTTATGAAATTGTTCAATTTTTCTTAGCAAAATGTGTCAACGATGCAATAATAGTCATAACAAAAAATAAGTTGAAATGTTACATGCAGAGATGGAACATTACAACTTTTTGCAAAAAATAAAAAATATATAATAATAATAATACAAGAAGTCAGTACTGTGTGTGTGTGTGGGGGGGGGGGGGGGTTAGGGGATAATTGAGAAAAAAAATGGGAATATTTTTTCATTTTTTATTGTTTTGGTAGGTAAAAACTTCAATGTTAGAATGTTATCACAAGAAATCTGTCATATTACTTGGATAATTGTGCTGTTAATGAAATTAGTCATCTTTATTACATAAAACTTGTGATGTACGAATTCAATTCATTTGCAAAAAATCTTACAAAGTTGTAATGGGGTTTTTTTTTGTTAATCATACCATTAATACAGACGAATTATGTTGTGCAAATACTTCCGATAACAGTAATAGTATTGCTTTGTTGCCATCTGGTGGCATCTTGGTGCCAGTGAAACAATTTCAAGTGAATTGAGGAGCTTCATTGACCCAGTAGAAGTCCTTTGCTACCATCTTGTGGTAACTATAGCCAATTATAAGCCCTACTCACGTTTTCCCAATTTTCATTCACTATATTAGAAAAAAGTCGAAATGATACATGAAAATATTTTTTCAATTCAATCTCAATTTCAGACTTGAGCACATCTGCGAGCCTGTCAAAAAGTTTCGTTCGTCATCGTAGCGCAACCTGTCAGCACTGTGCCAAAAAGCGGAGCTCGTTTGCGGAAAAGCGGCCGCAGCCTGGAGGGGGGACGCGTCTCCCGATCCTCGAGGGGCCCTCGCTGGCGTTGTTTGTGTCACCTGGCGGAAAAAAAAAAAAAAAACGGCCGCTCGCTGCTGCCAACCAAGCTCGGATTCCTCTCATATTTCACAAGCAAACTCGGAGGCCTCGCTCGGCTGCCTGCCATCCAGAATAATGAGCTGTCCTGTGCCGTCTGATTGAAGACACTGGCTGCTTTTGTTCTTCTTCGGCAGGCCTCCCGTTCCAAAAAGACAACTGTGAGATCATATCATCACAATAGTGTTATTTCCCATAATAAAAAAAAAAAAAAAAAACATAAAACAACTCCCATTCAGAAATCCATTACAAGCAAAACATTATGAGAATTAAAGTTGTTAGTTGATTTATTTTATGGAGTAACATCTGGAGAACAATTGTTACAAGACAAAAAATGGATACTGTAAATGTAATACTGACTATATACTGTTGCAGTAAATGAAGCTTTCCACAACATTCTAATCTACTGAATTCACCTGAACGTTACCACCTTGCCTTATTTGCGCAGTGTGAGGTCACTACTCCAACTAGTGGTAGCCTTGGTCATCGCAGCATTTCCAAGCGTTCTATCGTTGTGATCTCCGTTTGTTGTAGACAGACAGTTCAATTTACACTCAACTCAAGTTTATTTATATAGCTCTTTGAATAACTGCAATAATTTATTGAAGAATGTTTCATGGAACAAAAGTCTGGTCTCGGAAATGAAAACATAGTGGAACCTTACAACTTGACAAAGAGAATGTAACAGTGGCTACACGATGTTTGGGTGACTTAACAGCACAATCCACGTGGTTGAATTTATCATAAAAAAAAATAAAAAAAGAACGAAAAACATGTTGCATGATGTTCGTTGACATCGTTCTGTGTGCACTTGCACACTTAAGTGACATACAATGAAACCTTCAAAGTCGAACAATAACAAAAAAAATTCCTGCTCTGTTTAGTGCCTGTAAAGGAAAAGTAGTTCCACTACCAATATTTTAATTTCATCAGCAGCTCAAAAACACCACTAGGTGGCACCATCATTGTGCAAAGGGCTGGGTAGTTTTATTTTTCTCAATTTTATGCGCCTAAAAATGCCTTCTTGAGCCACTTCATGTTGCAAATCTCAACTATTCATCTAAAATTTTGCACTAGCAGGTGATCATGACTTGAAATTGCAATTATGTTACTTGCACTGTACAGTTGATAGAAACTAATATGGCAGAAGGATTTTATTTGAACTCACTTGACTTCATTTCTTGCTTTATGTTCGACATTGGAGGTTTGGCCGTAACAGCGCAACCATTTCATGGCAAATCAGTCCTAAACTGATAATGCCAAGTCAAATCTGAAGAGGAGGAAGAATGCCCACCTTGAAAAGTCAAATTTAAAATAGCAACAAGTATGTTTGAACAAAGCCAGATGAGTGATCAGCGTATTTTCTAGAGCGCCGCGATGGTCCTGTGGATGATGTCGATGCACTCTCTCAGTTGGGGCTCATTGATGATGAGGGGCGGAGCCAGGCGGATGATGTCGCCGTGGGTGGGCTTGGCCAGCAGGCCGTTGTCGCGCAGGCGCAGGCACACCTTCCACGCGTCGTACTCTGAGCGAGAGACGGCTCGTCAGCGTTCGCGATGTTGCAAACGCGATCAGGTGGCGTCGCTTACCTTTTGTTTCTTTGATGACGACGGCGTTGAGCAGGCCCTTGCCCCGCACCGTGGTCACGATGTCGGACGGCAGCTTCTTCAGCTCCGAGCGCAGCAGCTGTCCCATCCGCTCGGCGTTCTCCGCCATTTTCTCCTCCTCCAATACCTGCAGAAAAGTGTTGCATTCAAAAAAAAAAAACATTTGACCCCACTTATTTTTATTTACCGGTAATTATTTTTTTGCACGACCATCAAGATACATATGAAATATTTTATCGTGACTTTATAAATGAGGGAAATGAAATTCAATCATCACATCTTTTTCAGTCAATACCCATCAGCTGAACGTTACATGACTGGCCCCAATTTATGATCACGATTAAATCGGGACAACTCTATTTGCTACTCGGGGATGTAACGATATCCAAACATCACGATAAGCTATTATCACGATATAATTATGACGATATTGTGGGGAGGTTGGCGATACAAAAAAAAGGTCACAATATAGTTAAAAAAAAAACACACACAAAAAAAGCTTATTCTAAAAAAAACAAAACAAAACAATATTGTGCTTTTGTACATAACAACAATGCATATAAACAACCTGTACAATCTACAATAACATTTAATATTGAGGCGCTTACTTGCTAATGCGCGCACACATTGAGTTCCTCCAGATATTGACTTGGTTCACAAGCATATTACGTGCCCGTCGTCTGTCAATTAGCGCGGATTTTGAACATAAAAGGGCCAAAACATGCCTTGTAAAAAGTAAACTGCGCTAAAAAAGAAGCCACCAGAGGGTGCTAGAACTGCACAAATGGAAATCAACGCGACTTTTTTTTTTTTTTTTTTTTAATAACAGATGTGCTGCTTTTAAATTAATATCGTGACATGACGATGATATTGTGGCAGTTCCAATATCGCCGTTATTGTTACATCCCTATTTGGTACTAGGGCTGCACAACATATCGAAAAAATATTGATATCGTGATATTGGGCCATGCAATATGCATATCGCAAAGACATGCATTAAGTTTCGTTTGGAATTTTATGAATTTGACCAGTCAGATGCTAACGAAAATGTGCTCCGCCATCCAATAGTTGAACATTATCGAGAGGTAATTGCAATTAACAAAGAATACAGTGAATTTGCAAATTTTGCTGCATGAAAAAATGTAATTCTTTCATTAGATAATACAAATGTCATTTCTGTAGGTAGATGTTAAATAACACAATATCTATCGCTATAGTCAGCAGCTGTATTGCATATCACGTTTTTCCAATATCGTGCAGCCCTATTTGCTGCCATGAAATAACACACAACAATCTAAATAAACCATTATACAGTATATTGCTGTCGTTGGGCTGAAACCTCTAAGTCACAATTTTTTTTCTTTCTATTTTTTCAAAAATCTGTATTGATCTGTCCACTTGTGTGGGTGTTAATTTGACAAAATATTGACCAATCTAAAGTGTTGAAATGGCTTTCTCTGTTTCAACATTGCTGTTTTTGGAGTTTCCTGAAAGGTGACTCTATTGGAGGGACAAGATTTCGGCCCGACGCCTGTGATCTAGTCGAAATAGGATACAATTGTTCTAGAATTCATTTCATAATGTTCAAATAAATGATGCAGTTTCTTGAAACTGACCTGGAGGGCAGCTATGGCCACCCGACAGGCGATGGGGTTCCCTCCGTACGTGGACCCGTGCTCGCCGGGCTTGATGGTCAGCATGACCTCATCGTCGCACAGCACGGCAGACACCTGAGGCGAATGCAACAGTTACACTTTAAACTCAAAAAATAAAATAAAAAATCATTAACAGGATTCTTCCAAAAAAAATATAGAACACTCACAGGATAAACTCCTCCCGAGAGCGCTTTCCCCAGCATGACAATATCTGGACGCACTTGCTCGTGATCCACAGCCAGACGCCGGCCGGTTCGCGCCAAACCCGTTTGCACCTCGTCGGCGATCCACAGCACCTGGAAGACATTTTTCCCCCCACACTTGCCTCAATCTTTTTTGGAAGTAGTGCTGTTGTAAAATTATTTCAATAATTTTACTGCAGCTTTGTTTGACGATTGGCTTGGAGACATTTCGAGAGGCTAATTTCATGCTAATTGCTCGCCAGATACACTGACATCGACTCAACTGGCCCATCAGTCCGTTTTCATTAGTACTGTCACGATTAGGGGTGTTAAAAAAATCGATTCGGCAATATATCGCGATACTAACAGCACGCAATTCTCGAATCGATTCAATAGGCAGCTGAATCGATTTTTTTTAACATCCTTTTTTGATGGAAAAATATTCAACAAAACGTCTAACTTTTATATTAATGGAACATTAAGCCTTAATATTTTATTTCAATGCTGTTCAAACATGAAAAAGGTTACAACCTGTTTGTTAAATACAGTGGCTTACTGACATTTTCATACAAATCTTAGTATGCATGTGCAAGTTTACTAAATGGTATTTTCTAAATTTAAGTAAAAAAATCGCAACAATCGACTTGTAAATGCATATCGGGATAAATCGGTATCGAATCGAATCGTGACCTATGAATCGTGATACGGATCGAATAGTCAGGTACAAGGCAATTCACACCCCTAGTCACCATCAAATATTTTTTAGAATCGATGAATCTATCCATCATTTGACTCATTGGATTCATTTTAATTTGGTATTAAAGTGTATAAGCGAAGTGCGTATTAATTTTGCGCATGCACGAGTGAAAAAACGAGGCTACCAACTACCCTATCAATTTGAATGGCGGAGATTAGAGTTGTGACAATCTTTGCCTAACTGTACACTTTAAAGCTTGCAAGTCAACTTCCCCGATATCAGTAAACCACATGCTATGCATGTTAATAAAAACAGCAACTTTCCAGCCGTTGAAACGTTTCCATCGGATCCAATTCATTTTCAATGACCGTTTGGTAGTTTCGCCTACCCACAATGCACCACGCCGCTACCCATAATGCACCTTGAATTCGAGATGCGCACTTCGCTTATTACAAAAACATTTTTTCCCTGATTACTGTTGTCAGCTTTACCTGTTTGACATTTATTAAACGCAACAAAAAGGAGAGAAGACACGCAGTTCAAAGAACTGACTGATACAATTGACTATTGCACTCTGAAAAAAATCCTCTCCTCACCCTCTTTTTATTTGGTTTCCATGCCCCTAGTTACATAGGTGTTCCAACCCTAATCATTTTTGGGCTTGTTTGACCTGTGCTGACCTGTAAAAAGGTCATCTCAGTCGAGTCACTCAAAGGGGAAGGTGAGCGAAGCCCAGCATTGTTTATTAACCAGAGATTGGTGTTTATTTCGTACTTTGTATTTGTATAGTGATTAAAAAAGGGGATTGATGTTGTACTAGGTTACTGGTCATTGTTTTCCAAAGTAAAAACATATGTTTGCAAGTGTCTTATTTTGATTGAACACAGAAGATAATCAGTCTTCTTTCATGAAGGACTGCAGAAATCAGTGAAAATTTCGATAATGGATTCATTTTGACAGCACTAATCTTCTTCCTACCATGAGGCTAAAATGGCATCATGTGTGTAGTGTAGGGGTGTGAATTGCCTAGTACCTGACGATTCGATTCGTGTCACGATTCACAGGTCACGATTCGATTCAATACCGATTAATCCCGATCCGAATTTATAAGTCAATTGTTGCAATTTTTTTCATTCAAATTCAGAAAATACTAATCAGTAAACTTGCAGAGTGTAAGATTTGTATGAAAATGTATTATTTATTTATCTGGAACTTCAGTCTTATACAGGTTGTAATCTGTTTCATGTTTCAACAGAATTAAAATAAAATATTAAGGCTTAATGTTCCGTTCATATAACATTCTTCCATGCTTAAGGTGTGAACCCTAACCCGAAGTAAGACGTTTTGTTGAATATTTTTCCTTTAAAAATGGAAGTTTAAAAATCGATTCAGCCGCCTATTGAATCGATTCGAGAATTGCGCGATGTAGTATCGCGATATATTGCCGAATCGATTTTTTTTAACACCCCTAGTGTAGTGTGTACTCACGTTGTGCTTCGTGCACAGCTCTCTGACTTTGGTCAGGTAGCCGTCGTCGGGCACCAGCACGCCCGCCTCGCCTTGGATGGGCTCCACCATGAAGGCGGCTACGTGCGGGTCCTGGAGCGCTTTCTGCAAACATGCACGCCAAAACAAAACACGATTCATCTCACTTCCAGTATGAAAAACATAAGTCAGAGCTCAGCTCAGCTCGCTCTCTTATTTTATCAAATGGAATGCAAAACCACACCTCAAGCGCGGGAATGTCGTTGAACGGGACCAGCTCAAATCCAGGCATGAAAGGGCCAAAGCCTTCGTAGCTGCTGGGGTCGGTGGAGCTGGAAATGGCTGCCAGGGTGCGGCCCCAGAAGTTCCCATCTGGTACAAAAATATGTGCGGAGAATTTTCACGGCTGATGTTGAGTGACTAACTGGGCGCGACTTGTCGGCATCGGCAGCTCATTTATCATTCTGCTCTTACGTATTTGTGCAATTAAAAATGCACCAGCAACTCATTTAAAGGGATACTTCACTTATTTAGCCCATTATTGCAATAAAAAGTTAATATTTTGTCTATAATTAATTTGACACTTTCGTTATTTATCATGTGCAATTAGTACCTTTTAATTAACTCATTCACTGCAAAAAATACAATTGACAAGTATACTTGTCAATTGTATTTTTTAGAGCGGTGCTAAATGGGGGCGAATCTGAGCATGCTCCACTGTAAATATCAAACTTGGAAACAACTTTACTGATGCCCAACCACCGGTAGATGACATCATTGCCCCATTTTATAGGAAATAAACACAGTTTCAGAGTCCATGGGAGAAATGGCTGTATTTTGGCAAACCTACATTTTTCTGCTGTCAATTATAAAAGAACGGGACGGGACAAAAAGTAGGAAGTCTATTCTGTTATTTGGTAGATTCGGTTTATATATAATTATTGAATGGAATATCACGTGAGTATTGGAAATGTAAAAATTTTCTATAATGACTGGCAGTGAATGAGTTAAAAACACATTTTGCAACTTGCTGTCGACTGAAAATAACATCACAAGGGCTCAGGTTACCAATCACAGCTCACCTGTTTTCTAGGTTTGGTCATGTGACATTCACAAGCTGAGCTGTGATTGGTTACCTGGGCCCTTGTGATGTCGTTTTCAGTCGACAGCAAGTTGCAAAATGTTTTTAAAGGTACTGATTGTACATGAAAAATAATGAAAATATCACATTTATTATAGGCAAAATATTAATGTTTGACTGCCAAAAATGGCTAAATAAATAAAGTATCCCTTTAAGTTTGACTCACTAGCAAGGTTATTTTAGTTAACTAAAACTAACCAAAAAATAAATAAAATAAAATAAACAAATTTCATTAACGAAATAAAACGAAAATGCCTTTAAAAAAAACAAAAACATAACTAAATAACTAAAACTAATAAAAACTAACAGAAACACCCTGAAAACTAACTAAATTTAAACAACAAAATGAAAAATTCCCAAACAATAAAAACCTGCTCTCACCAGCAAAAACAATCTTGGCTTTGTTCTTGGGGACGCCCTTCACGTTGTAGGCCCACTTACGAGCCAGCTTGCAGGCCGTCTCGCCGCTTTCCACACCTTGGAAAAAAACTAGCGTCACAGACAGGCCCCGAAACGAGCAATGGCAGTCTTGCGTACATACCGGTGTTCATGGGTAAGACCTTGTCGTAGCCAAACATGTTGGTGACATACTCCTCGTATTCGCCCAGCACGTCGTTGTAGAAGGCGCGGGAGGTTAGCGTGAGCTTGGAGGCTTGGGTGCTGAGGGCAGCCACGATCTTGGGGTGGCAGTGGCCCTGGTTGATGGCGCTATAGGCGCTCAGGAAGTCAAAGTAGCGGCTGCCTTCAACATCCCACACGTAGATTCCTGTACAATACAATAGAAGAGATTTCAGTATTGTTTTTTTTTTTGTGTGTGTGCATTTTCTGGGGAAAAAGAAAAAATTACGATAGGCTTCTAGGTCCTGCTTTTGTTCCCATTCACAATGCAATGCATCTCAATTTTTTTTTTTTTGTCACGAGATTGCACCTTTCGCACTCGAGCGCCACTACCACCTACTGTAGTGGATGTGCAATTACACTTTATTTTAGAGCAGCAAAAAAAAAATATACATTTCCTTAGGTCAGCTCATAGCTCTATTTGAGAAGTATTGCTGGAAGTGAATTACTTACAGTTACAAAATGGCTGCCCCTAGAAAGATGCTAAATTACAAAAGCGAAGAAAGTAGGGCTGGGTTTTTTTTTTAAAAATGAATCTTTTCTTTTTAGCGTGATCTCGATTCATAAAACCATTAATCGATTATTTTTAATAATTTTTTTCCCCATAAATTAACAAAATAGAGTGAATTTTTTCTGTATCTTACTGTGTTGTTGAGATTTACTGTTCACATGAATTTTTTAAGTGTTTTCTTACATTTATGAAACACCTGACTTATTGCACTGACAATTTAGAATCTTTTAAATATATATTTACAATTATTGAATTCAAATTATGAAAAGATTTTTATGTGAATGTTTGCGTCACACTTAAATACGTTATTTTCATTCATAAATAAATCAATTAACCAGTTACTGCCTCTGCAAAATGTATTTAATGTTTGTGATTGTTTTTATCATGGCCTTGATATTTAAAAATAATTGCCAACGTTTTATAATTTTTTAACATTCAAAAAGAGTAAACTGCAACTCTCTAATTTACTTCCATGAGCTCCTTTCTTGTCATGACATGGTGAGGGAAAATATATTCAAATCAGAAATCATATTTTTGTGAGGAAAAAAAAAAAAAAGGTTTTATCATGCACAGACTTTTTGTCTGTCTGAAGTGTTTTGGTGGTGTCAAAGCTGACATTAGCTCACCCTCGCCCCTCTCCAGCGCCACAGGCAGGGGATGGTAGTTGTGCGCGCCGTACTTCTCCTCGCGGACGTAGATCTCCTCGGAGGTGAGCGGCTGTTCCGACTTGCGCGCGGCGGCGACGGGACGCGCGGCCGAATGGGCGCCGCGGACGAGGGCCGCGCTCCTCAGGCTGCGACCCAGCTGGAGAATCATTGACTTCATCCTGGTGTGCTTGTGTCAAAGCGAGGAGGCAGATGGACACACAAAGTTAGACAGTTGAGGCACATGTGTTTTGTTTTTTTTTACTGTAAGTGACTGATCATGTTCCCGTCGTGCCAACCAATCTGTTATCCTGTGAACCACTTTTGCTCCATGAAGGACAATCAGCTCATTCCTGGTTTTGTTAAACATCAGCCGCCGTACTCACTCAATGAGTCTCTTTCACACGGTTCACAATACAGCACGTGTCCAAATGACAGAATCTGAAAACTGATTTTCGTCGGTATAAAGCAATTATTTCTGGACGATCATATCAACAATGCCACGGACATTTTTGAGTCCCTTCTCATGCAATAGACTATTTAATCTTTTCACTCTTTTTCCTGTTCGTTTTGAAAGCAGGGCGGCACGGTGGTTAGTACGTCCGTCTCCCAGTTCTGAGGATTCGGGTTCGAATCCAGGCTCCGGCCATCCTGGTTGGAGTTTGTATGTTCTCCTCATGCCTGCGTGGGTCTTCTCCGGGTACTCCGGTCTCCTCCCACATTCCAAAGACATGCATGGCAGGTTAATTGGGCGCTCCAAATTGTCCCTAGGTGTGCTTGTGAGTGCGGATGGTTGTTTGTCTTTGTGTGCCCTGCGATTGGCTGGCAACCAGTTCAGGGTGTACCCCGCCTACTGCCCAAAGCCAGCTGAGATAGGCTCCAGCACCACCCGCGACTCTTGTGAGCAATAGGCGGTCAAAAAAATGGATGGGTTTTGAAAGTAGCTTAGATTGTGACTAAAAATCACATTGTTTTCGTTTGTACGTTATTAAATGTTTAATATTCAAATCACACTTATTTTTCATTTGTCTTTCCTTCATTTGCAACGACCGCTCAACATGAGCAAATACGCTTGTTTACGCTCAGTAAACAGTACAATTAAAAAGCTGCACCCTTGCCACGTGACGGCAGATGCAAACTAGACACAGACTTATAAAAATAGCAAATTTAGTTTATTCATTTTTTTTTTTCCTTTAGGACACATTACAGCTTACATCAATCACATCACATCATTTGCAACATTGACATCCGAAAGAAGGGCTGACGGGTAGAAGCCGAAGCTTAAATTTACATGTAAAGGTTCATTAATATACACAGTCCCCTTTTTGAATACAAATAAATGTTATTTAATAGACACATTGGTCCATCTTGTGAACGGTTTTCTTTTTCAACTCGATGATTGGCCCCCAAAATCCTGACCGTGAAGCCAGTTTAGGGTTGACTGGTTCGATACTGCGAACCACAAGCTGGGTGTCAGTCAAATGTTGTTTGTGTACCGATAAGCTAATTACACGTTTGTTCAGCAAGACATGTTTGTTCTTTTGCTGTTTGTTCAATTAAGTGTTTAGGTGTGTCGGCGGCTGATATTATTGACCCTGCGCAAGTCATACTTACCATTCTGTCATCGTATTGTTTCCCTTTCTGAGTGCTTCTTACATATAACTTAAATGATCAGCGGGTACTTTTCACCAGATTGAACGTTCAGCCATTAAAGGGTGGTCCACCTTGAAAGCGAACCAACCTTTATGAAGTGCAGTTAAAAGACAGTGGCCACCACGTAGCTGCGCCACTGGAGGGCGGGGTTGCGAGCAAATACATTGGATACACATTTTGCAACTGATGTGGAACCCCCCTTAACTGAATTGTCCTTCCCCCGAGTGACTAAATGCACCTTTGACGCTCACTTTGTTAAACTGTAAACACTGCAGTAGATAAGTATCCGAACATTTTTGGCAGTGCAGGACAGTTTAACCTCCACCCTGAAAGATGATAGGCTGCAAGGGAGCAGCCTCCTAACACACCCCCACTTTCTGCATACGTCAAAGCATAAAGCCCAAAAAAAAAAAAGACCCGTGGCCAGTTGGCTTATTTATACTATGTAATGTCCATTACAATCAAATTCATCACATCCACATTGGATTATTGTGCTATTATTAGCAAGGTAGCTAAACTAAGCTTGGCTGTCAAGTGTACCGTTAACAGAAACTGATTAAGACAGAGGAAGAGAACCAAAAAAACAAAAAAAACAAAACTACCTGAACAAGGTGTAATGTAGTTGAGAGGAGTCTTACGGGGGGTCGTATGTCTGCTTGTCTGCAGCGGTTTTTGGGTTTTATCCGATGTTCGACGGTTCCGAGCAGGTCGGATTTCTGTTGTTAGGCGACTGGCAAGCACGGAAATATACTGAGCGTGACGTCACAGGAAACGCCCCCAATGTTGTAACATTCGCCGTGATTGCAAGACCAGTCAGGCTCGTATGGATATTGCATATCCATATTCTACGACGTTTATGAATTCACAAATACCGCGAGAATTAATCTTGCGAGAGCAAGTTAGCTTTTTAGTATTATTATTATTATTATTATTATTTTAATTTTATCTTTAAATTTAATTCAACTAAAAGTCACAAAACTGAAAAATTAGTATTTAAAAGAAAAAAGAAAATTAAAAAAAAATACAAATATTTGTACTTTGTCTTCAGGCGACTGTACGGAGTTGATTGACGGCTGGTTTCCCACGATTTTGTTGCACATGCGCATAACGAGTGCAGTGTCACGTCGTCATGGCGGCCACTGGCTGGCCGAGCTGCGCCACGGGTTTAAAAGGCGTCATACTGGACATGTGCGGAGTTTTGTATGACAGCGGTGAGGGAGACGGAGTGGCCATTCCTGGCTCCGTCGAAGCCGTGAGGAAGTAAGTGTCGAACGGGCACTAAAAAACACACGTTTGATTTAAAACCAGCTTCATCACCACTTCTTCTTCACTGACTATTCTCACTTGTTGTTTATGTGCTTGCGAAGGCTCAAAGCTTCCGACCTGAAGCTCAGATTTTGCACCAATGAGACGCAGGCAGCGAGAGAGAAGTTTGTGGCCAAACTCCGAAGATTGGGATTTGACATTTGTGTCGATGAAGTCTTCTCTCCTGCACCTGCAGCGGTTGCTGTGCTGAGGGAACGAGGGCTGCGGCCCCACCTGCTGGTATATGACGGTACTGCATGCTCCATACATCAAGTTGTCAAACACTAATTGTGGCTTCCCTTTCCTTACAGTAGATTATTATTATTTATTTATTTTTGCATCAACTGAGGTATATTTATCATCTTAAATTTCATAGGTTGGAGTCCGTTCAGTATCATCTAGTTTGCTTTTAAGGAAAGGGGGAAACAATGGCATTAGACAATGTTTCGTGCAGTATTTCATGAGATGATGAATAACATTGACTTTTACTAATACGTAGGTCCACTGTGTGGTACCTAAGCAAAATAACTACCTACCTAATTTCCGAATCTTGGAACTGGGAGTTGGCCAAGTGTTGTGCTGATGAATCATGCGGAATGCTCAGTGCAATAAACGACTTCCCCTATGATACAGTATGTCAAATTTGGAGCTAAACCTTCATTTAGACCATGAGTCTTCATCTGAAATGTTTAATAAAGATGAACGGCAAATGTTATTGTTTTAGCGTTCACGTGACATTTTTATGGAATTGCCATATGATTTTTTTTTTTTGTATCTATTCATATTTTAGTTTAATTCTAAAATAGTGTGAAAGCATTTTTTCTGTAGTTGCTGAACAAATTAATTGTGATTATATGAAAAACAAAAGACAAAACAAATTATTTTGTAATACATGCATGTAATGAATGAATGATGAATCACATGTTTGTCTCTTCCATCAGCGCTCCTGCCAGACTTTGAAGGCGTAGACACGAGTGATCCCAATTGCGTGGTGATTGGCGACGCGGCTGAAAAGTTCTCCTACGCCAACCTGAATGAGGCCTTCAGGGTCCTGATCGGCCTGGAGAAGCCGATCCTCTTCTCTCTCGGCAAAGGGTAATAATGAGGATATTATAATTTATCATGGTGCATTTATCTGTTTATGATAGTGCTGTAGGTTTCCAGCATGCCGATAAATCGAGCTTTTTCAACATTAAAATGGGCACCGTGCCATTGGCAATGTTCACTCCAATTGACTCTCTGAATTCATTTCACCTGGATTTTTGCTTTCAGTAGTTTTAATATATTTTAGTTTTATCATGCAGTGGTTAATATGTCTCTCTTTCCACAGAAAGTACTACAAGGAGACAGATGGTCTGAAGTTGGATGTGGGAGTTTACATGAAAGCACTGGAGGTACAGCCGCCAACACACTAGATGGGATTGGTTGTCAACATATTTTTGTTTTTTGTTTTTATACAGTGCAAAATTATTATTATTATTATTGTTTTGTTTTTTTTACTTATTAAACTGGTATTTCAAGGCACCACCATACAAAAAATTAATTGTAAAACATTTTTTTCATGCAGTACGCCTGCGACGTGGAAGCTGAGGTCATCGGGAAGCCGTCCGCTACGTTCTTCCAGAGCGTCCTCAACGACATGGCGCTCCAGCCACATGAGGTGGGTCCAAACAGACGCGCAAAAACAAAACATTCACCTCCAGATAGCTCATATAATTTCAATCTTATCTCTAATGATACTACCACACGCCGGTTCTGGGCCCAAATTATAGTTGGTAAGCTTTTGCTCATTTAATATACAGGACTTCAAATAATCTACCAGTTCTTTTCCCTGCATGCAATATCAGGCATCATGAGGAGAATTATTTTTTATTTACTTTTTTTCCTTTTATGGTTCTACCGAGATAAAACGCACGTCTCCTAAGCCCAAACACGAAAAATACTGAATTTGTTCTGACAGGCTATTAACTCGAAAGCAATAGATACAATAGATGGTTTGCCACCATGCCATTTGACTAAAGTAGAGCAAAACAGGCTAAATGGCTTTAGGCCACATTATTGTCCTCACCAAATATTTTTTTTACTGAAATTTCACAGGAATTTTCTACCTGGTGCCTTCTTTTTTTTCTTTTTTTGTGTGTTTCTTTTACTACAAATATATATATTCATTGCGCCGGCAGGTGATGATGATTGGTGATGATCTGGTGAACGACGTTGGCGGCGCCCAGCAAGTAGGAATGAAAGGCGTGCAAGTCCGAACGGGAAAATACAGGTTGGTGAATTACAGGATAGCACCCTAAAAAAACATGATAGGGCTGATTATTCAACATCAACAACTTTTTTCTTTTTTTTAAGCTGTTTATTGTGTACTATGTAAAATACCAACTCCTTTGGGGGGAAATACTTCCATTTGTCGGCAGAGGGCGCCAGATACCACATATTTATTCCTCCTGATTTTCCTTTTTTTATTTTATTTTATTTTATTTTTTTTATTTTGGTCTACATACAGATTTGTACATTTAATTGAGATACCTCCAAAAATATCTCTCCGCACAAGTGATTCTCCATGCAGTTGACAAATTTGATTGCTCGGGTGCATTTGGCTTCAGTATAATAAATAACTTGTGTGGTTGATTATTTTTGAGAGGAAATAAAAGGCTATTGTGGCTAAGGTGGGAAACATAACTGTGCAAGCATTGAGCATTTAAAATACAGGTTTGTACTACCTCATGGTGACAACAATTCCATATATGCTATGTACCTACTGCTGTTCAAAAGTATTGGGCCAATGCGTTGAAGGTGAGTCTGCTGGCACAGCTTCCAAGGGCAAAAAACAAGTAGATGAACCCTTTTGAATTATGTGGATTGCTGCATAAATTCGCCATAAAATGTGACCAGAACTTCATTTGAGTCACAATACATAAAACACAGTGTGCTTAAACAAATACGAACACAGCACAAGGTGGGAAAAGCATGTGAAATCCAATGTTAATGAGTTCTCCAAGAACTAATCATGAGTCAGTCAACCTGCAATTTGTCTTCAGTGTTACGACATTGGTGGTATTAATTAAATTTGCCCTGCCCCATAAAATCACACAGCAGTATTCTCAAGAAGCCTTGTTAGAACCACGTGTGAACCGAAGAGGTCTCAGAACACCTACAATTACGAAATGTTAAGTCACAAAGCTGGAAATAATCACAAAAGCATCTTGAAACATTTTTATGTTTCATCAGTCCATGATAAGGCAAGTGGAGATATTACACTGCTCCTACTTTCCCGCGGAGTGGCCGTTCTGCAAAGACAACTGTGAAATTCTTCTTCGTTTGTGTCTACATGACTGTATTCTACTGCACCCTAGTGGTCAACTCGCACACACCAGAAGGAGCCGCAACAAATTAATCAAGATGCACAAGGAGTTTAATTCTTAACATTTTGTTATTACTATATAATTTTGCAGTATTACATAGTGCTATTATTCTTATTAAAAACTTTTTTTTTTCGTGAGGATGAAACCGTTTGATGACATTTCCATTCATTTCACTGCAGTAAAATGCCTCCCTCAAATAGACGCCTGCCTTCCTATGAGGAAAAACATGTAATAACTCTCTTAATGACTTGAGCTCGTGGATGCTAACGGCAGGCTACTTCAGCTTTTTTTGCTTTGTTTGGTGGCGCGCTGTAAAATCCCAGTCAGATGTGGGGAAAACACAGCTGTTTCCACATCGAGCAGATGCCGCGCAGATCTCTGCTTCCCATCATGCTCCAAGGAAAAAGAGAGAGCTGCAAATAGGCCAGGAAGGCCCAGACCAGGAAAAAAAAAAAAAAAAAGGACACAAATCACAGACAGTTCTTATCGTTGCTGTGCGGATTAGTCGGGACATGATTTAGTGTATCACTCAGCACTCTGTAGATTATTTATTCATAGTAACTGCCAGCTTGTACAATACAAATAAACAGAACAGCTAGAAACAGTCCACGGTTAAAAAAACAAAAAACAAAAAAAAAACTGCATGAGCACACCCGTGTCATAATTAATCCACAGTCATGGGTTCAACTCGTCATTAAAATGTCTTTCTTTTCTTTCTGTACTGTGACACATTTAATGAGACAAACTTGATGGGATTATCTCATCGGACTTGCAGGATTTGTTCCGGAAGGAACTCGTTTATCATGTGTGCTTCCTAAATTGACCTGAGTGTGTTTGACATAGCTGGAGGGAGAGAGAGAGGGAAAGAAAAAAAAAAAAAAAAGTACAACCACGTGTCTAAAAATGGAGGCCCTAATCAGATTCACATGTACGATATATGCGAGGCCACACCGCCTTTTGTGTTTTTATTCCTGCAGTTTATAATAACTAGTATGATTGTGAATAACTGTGAGGCCTGTTGAGATGACAGCCTCACTTTCTTTGACAAAAGGTCTCTTTTTCTTGAACGTACATTTAATGAAACCGTGATGGAAATTCAGTTGATCCGAACATTGCCAGGAATTATGACCTCCAAAAGGGGCCATTAAACGCCCCAAACACATTCAGTGTGATCATTAGGCTGCTGATTTATGAGCGGCGGAGGGTGTGACACGATGCCATTTGGAATGAATTGGCAAAGTGAGCGCAGATCTCCCATAAGGCAGCTGGCCACATGATTAGGAACACCTACACAAATAAACCTGCAAGTTGAGCAGAAACCCACTGTGGATTCCCGGACATGTTTGGCAGATGAGAGCGCACGACAAACATTTTCACACGGCGGCAGCCGCCATCGCCGCCGCCTTCAAAATGGTTTACAGTGTAAATCCTAACGGCTGGTGGACCACGCTCGACTGCACGTGAGAGCTGATGCTAGTGTTTCCGAGCAGGTCTGGGCCGGCGGGATACTGTTTCGTCTCTGACTCTGGGAACGACTCCACAGGAAGTGAGAGTTTTGGTCGTTAAGTGTCTCAAATCCCTTCTGCACTGCCTGCAAAAAATAAAATAAAATTACAGTGTTGTGTATAAATGGTGCTGACACCGATGGAGTGGGTCAAAAGTTACATTTTCAATGTCACATCTTTGGAGGTAGACTCGGAAACCACTTTGACACTTCAAAGTTGTTGAATTCAAGGCCAAGTAGATATCTTTGCTAGCGAATTTAGCTAGCACAGCTAGGCTGACATGGCTAGCTACAGTATGTGCTTCTGTTTGGAACGTTTGTATAGTCAGATTGCAAAACAACGGCTAGCCATCTATACAGTGTCACGTGTTGCTCCTTTAGAATCATTGCACGGCCCATCTCAATTATTATACGATGTGTTCCATTTATGGGATAGTTGCATAACTTTATATTCACTTTGACCTTAATTGAACGCATCAACCACGCTTTCGTTTTTGTCGGCATGGGAAGTCATCCATGTTACTAACGTCAAGGGTGAATGATCCGTTATCTGGACGTCGTTTAAAAAGAAAAAAAGGGAACATGTTCGGTTTCTGTTTGTGTCGGAGGATCTAACAGATAACGCCTGAAGGTCCCTTCCTTTATATGATTTATCAATAACTGTGGATGGTGGCCAGAATCAACAATGTACTTGCGTTAACAATACATGTTGCATCATGACTGTACAGTATTCAATTTGCATAGTGTGATGCAAATTAATTTACAGACTAATCCATGTTGTTCCACTCTATTCCCTCGGATTAAAATTGGCAGCTATGAGCGTAACGTAAACACAATCAATTTCGGGAACGATGACCTGGTCCAGCTGGCACACTCAACAACACTGCTTTGTTCCCCCAACCGGACTCTGCTGTTGCCGTTTACATCCTATGCTTTAAGTAAAATATTCCACTGAAATTACCGGTTTGAAACCGCTCGCTGCAGGCTTTCCTGCTTCCTCTTACTGCCCAGATTCCAAGCGGAGCGTAGCAGACTGTCTATTGTCCGTCGGAATGCTCCGAATATTGCAAACACATCGACTTATCCTGACTGTAAACCAAACATGGCTTTTCTTAGCTATTATGGTGATTGATTTTTTTTTCTTTCTTTCTTTCTTTTTCTTTTTTTTTGCGTATTAGCGAACACAGTCAAACAGCGACTTAACGGTAAACATTATATTGCAAGACAATAATCTACAAAAAAAAAAGTCCTGAAAGCTGTTTTATTAGTTCCTGCATTTTACCATCAGTTAATATTCTTTGTATTTTGCACAAACATGAAATGGGAGCACAATGTCTTCCTGGCAATTTTTCTCCATCCAGGTAGTATTAGAAACTACTTTCACACTACCTCGGCTGTACTTTTCATGAGGGATTGGACAGGAAAGAAAAGGAGCAAAAGCCCACAGATGACTCACTGAAACACTCTTAAATACAAGAACAGCCCCTTAGCTGCTTCAGTGGCCCACTTTGCAATTACCATTAGGCAGTCCACTCCGTGTGGGGGAACTCGGGACACTTGCCCGATTGGTTTTTGGAACACGTTTCCTTCATTGTGCGTGACTCAGCAGTCCCTTAACTGCAACGAAAACGTTCTTACGCGTTACAAAATTGACGCAAGCGGGACGGCTGAGGAAGTCATCAGCAGCTGAGGATCTTTATTGCTGTCTTTTTCTGCATAAGTGGCTCAACATCTGTAAAGTGATTTTGTTCAATCATCATGTACTGATTTATCATGTGAAACAGTGGAAGGGTAAAATTGCACAAAGCAAACAAAAGACATGGTCTTAAGACTCAGTCATGGGGGGGACGCCAAGTTCAACGAGTGTAGGACTCCGTAATACTGGCGTTTTTGGGTAGGTATGATGTAATATTTCTCATCTAAATTGGGATGTAGAGTGGACACGTACTAAAAAGAGTGGATGAAAGAGATAAAGCCCGGGCTTCGGTGTTGCATTTTTTACATATTTACCTTGACCTATGTCTTCTGGCATGTTTGGTATTGATTTTTCTCGCATTTTTATTGTTTTTATAAAGGACTATCTGGATGTAGTTGAAAAAATACCTCTCTAAATTGAAGCTCTCACCAAGAGATAGAAAGTGAAGCTTTGTTATCTTGAAGTCCCGCTTCCATCAGCTTGAGATGTGTTTGTATTGGAAGGGAACCCAAAAACCTTTCCTCATGGTTTTGTCAGTTTGGGGATCCTCGTTCTTGTTTTCGGTCTCAGGTGGCTTAACAATTTACTTCTGAAGCAAGAGATCTCGTGTCCTTGACTGGAAAGAGCCTCGTTAAACAGCACGAGCTGTTAACATCACGCAGCCTCAACGTTTCTACTCTAGTCCATGTGGTTGCTTTAAAACTCACTCGAGTGTGTGAAGGCCGCAGTTTTTAAGCATCTGTCACGATCTGTTGCCATAATAACACTGCAATCTCAGTTCAGTCTACAGCCTGCAGCTGCATTGTGTCATGAGTGCAGGAAGGACAGTAAAAGTAGAAAGACCGTTCTGTCTTCCTTTAACTCATCCTGAGGATTCCGAGGGGCCAAATTCAGGGGATGGGATTTATGGTTTCTTAAGACGAAAACCTCTCACAACATTGCCGTTATGATTCATGGGACTAAGTATAAGAAATGTTTTGGAAGACCAAGTGTAGTCTTTACTTTCTAGTTGAGTTAGCTACATACTTGACTGACCATGAAGGAAATTTTGGAGAATCTCTGGAAGGACTTGACCCGGTACCATAAATCTGACTGAGATTGAATCTGTACAAGTTGGAAATCAAAATTTCTATTAACTCCATTGGCTTGAAATTGATCCTGAAGGAAATTCTGGAGATATTATGACCAGATTTATCCCGCAGGTAAATACCGTAGCTCTTTGCCTGTGATTGAATAGAAATGTGAAATTCCCTTGAATTGAATGGCCTGAAATTGGGTCTCCAGCTTGGTTATGTTGGATACCTTCCAGAAGAAAATTATGGGGACGTAGCATTGAGAGAGACATGAGTATGTCTGAAAATAATAGGGGACAAAACTTGAAATTGAGTGGAAGAAAAACGCACAGTGGTGGCAAAACACCTCAGATATGATTTTCATTGCTGGAGAAGTATCAAACAGGCCTAATAAAACGTACCCACAAGGCTTGGCTTAGCATAAATGTTATCACGAGTCTGTGGTGTCTTTAAGGGCATGATTCATTTTCTTGAGGGTGAGAAAGGCGGTTTTCTCGCCAACCGTGCCCTCATTGGTGCGCTATGAGAGCGTTCACTCCTCCGCAGCAAACGGACTCGAGTGTTTTTCCACCCCGCGTTGGCAGGCTTTGACTGTTTTCCTTTTCAGCGTCGCCGCCGCGTAGCTAGCTCATAAACGGGATTCCCCCCTCGGCGGAGCCAGGTGAAGGCCGGTGTTATTTACACTTGTTGTGCCTCATTCACACAGCACATAAGGCCTTGTGGGCATGAAAAAGCATTGAAGAATTTCAAGTGTTGGGTTGCTCAGGCGCACAACTTTGATTGTTTAAAACTTGTTTGCATGCCACTGTGTGGTGGTTTGATCTGCACCTGGTTGGCACCAATAGTTAATGGTGAGCTTTGCACGTCCTGCAAAAAACTGACATGAGGTTCCTCTGAGATGCAGTGCTGTAGATTTTATTTTTATTTGTGCATTTTTATATGGACATGCACAAACAGTTTGAAGTTGTACAGTTTTTACACCTCACAATAGCTTAATTTTAGCCGGCATTGATTACATTTTGTGTAGCATTGAGGACTACGTAAGCATCTAACTGCAAATGTTCAGTAAACATTTTTGACCGGCGAGTATGTTCGAATGTATTTACGTGTTAAGTCGAACACATTTGCGAATACGTTCAAACATACTCGCGAATACGTTCAAACGTGCTTACGAGTGCATTCAAAGAAACTCGCAAATACGTTCAAATGTATTTGTAAGCTAAATGCTACAAAGATGGCATATTTCCCCATAATGCCATGGGGTATTACTTGTACATGCACAAGTAAATACCCCCTTTGCATCACATGAAAAATGTGTAAATCAAGCACTGCAGACATAAGAAAAAAAATGTAAAAATTACAAGTTTTTTTTCCCCTAAATTTGTATGGGGCATTTTTAAGTGTATTTTTTCCACTTGTGCTTGCGCAATATGCCGTGGCATTATGGGACAATATATTATCAGTAGCATATAGTCTACAAGTACGATCAAACGTATTTACGAGTCTGTTTGAACGTACTTGCGAGTACGTTCGAATGTACTGGCCAGTCAAAAATGTTTGCTCCACATTAGAGGACGACCACGGTAAGAGAAGAATATCATCTGAAAATTGCCATAAAGTATGCAAAAAGCATTCTCAGCAGAAAAGACTTGAATCCAGAATATCTTCTGATAAGGAGCACTTAGTGAATATGTAGACTGCTACATTAGCTTCTGCCACTAGCCGCCGCCACATGCTTCGTGGCACTTGTGATTAAAAAGTGGGATTTAAAACTTGTGTGATGAAACAAATTGCAATCTGAACGTCAAGGTAGTGCCATATACTCTGCATGTCACCACCCATAAAGTCACTCTTGAGTTTTGCACACGCTTGACTCTGGTTCTGTGTTGGCCCTGGTGTGGGTCTTATCTGCATTATCGCTACGTGCTCAGAAAAAGGCCCGATGACCAAAAGGTTACGGTCGAGCGTGTTCACCCGTCCCTGAATATTCACAAAGGATTTCAGTGGTTTTCTCCAAGGCTGAAGGTCACATTTGAGGCTGACAGTTGACACGTCGCTACACATCAGTTGGAACGTAATATGACAGCGCCGCTGTGGGGTGACTCATTTGTATCTGCTTACAGTTTGTCAGTCATGTTTATTGGAGCCATGGAGACATAAAACACGCAGTCATCTCTTATAGTAGGCTACTGTGAATGCCATGAAATGGCTTGTCACACATTGACAAAAATGCATATTTTCAAGACATTTTTGTCAATTGGAATATGTGCTTTCTAAGATTGACGTAAACTTGATGCAAGTCTCACAAGATTTGCAGACGTCTCGATGATGCTTTTGATTTTTGTTTGACTTCATCTCGCATCCCAAAGACATCAAGTGCCATCTTTCTCTCAATTACGTGTCATTCTGCTGCCGACATCCAAGATTCCTTTGACGCTCAAGGTGCGGCACCTTCTGGAGTTTATCACAGATTGATGACAAAAGTCACTGTGATCTCTCAGAAGAAAACTGAAACTCAACTAGCAGAGTCAGACTTGGTATAGTCGGCCACCAATCTTCTGGTTGATCATTCACGGAATTGAGTGAGCGCGAGTCATCCAAGTTGGCCGGTGGCCTTTTTGTTGAATGACCTCGCAGCCGTGTGAAAGTCACCAAAGTGTCGCAGGGCCTATCTCTTATCTTGCCACATCACGCGTCAGCCGTATTGCGTCGACCTGAAGGACGCGTTACCTCATCGGGTAACACAAGCTGCCTTGTGTCTGAATTTTGCATGCTGGCATTGAGCCTCTTTCGCTCCTTCATTTTTCATGAAGCAAAGAATATAAAAGGATAAAAAATGCACTGTTTGAGGAGCATGGCGATTGTTGTGACATAGCCATTACTTGCTGGAAATTCCTGCATGTCATTCAATGTTACCGTTGGCCTCATTGCAACCTCCCTGACCAGTTTTCTACTCCTCACAATTTGAGCAGACCTTTTATATGACCATCTCTGTACGTTTGCACGTCTGTGAAGTCAATCCGTCGTCGAGGCCGCACGGGGAGACACAACAGCGGCACCATTAGCAGCTCAGCTCACATAACCCAAACGCCCGGCGGCTGACAGACGTGCGCAAACACATGGCAGCTCCCCCCCACCCCCCCTTGCTATTCACTATTCAATAGCCTCCCTTTGCAGAGCCCCGCGCCCGGCCTCCTTTCTGGCGGCGTACAAATATTTGCCACGGTGCCTCGGCGAGCTCTCGGAGCGCAGGATTAATGGCGGTGTGTGCGTGTGTGAATGCCACACACTCCGCAACATGGGGAGGACGCGGGGGCCGGGGTGGGGACAAAGCCCGCGGTGCCCATCTGCTCCGACCTGTGACTCGTTCCAAGATGGAGGATAGGCCTCCTTCATAAATGAGTCTGGGGGCAGTCATTCAGATGAATGACGGAGGTGTCTCATCTTCAAGGAAAAATGGGGCCTGCAAGAAGGGGCGGCATCGCATTTCCCCTACCAGTTGATTATGCCACCTTATCTTCCATCCATCGCTTGGCAGGGAGCTCAAACATAGCCGCCACTAGTGCCTCTATCCTTTCACCATTTATTTTATTTTTATTTTTTTTGGGGGGGGGCATCACGCAGGGTTTGGTTACAGAGGAATTTTACAGGGGTGTGGTGGGTATAAAAAGAATAACATAAAAATGTTCATAAAATGTCACAAGTTAATGCAGACGTTAGTTGCAAGAAATCTCTTTGCTCTAGTTCTTTCTGGGAGATTGCTGTAACGTGTAGGACACTCATTTCAAGGCATTTTGCAAGTTTCTTGGTATGTTCATGTAATTTTTAGACCAAGTATTTCAGGGTTTTTCCTGGCTCAAACTGAGGCCGAGGTGTTTTCACCCTGACTAGGATGGGTGACTTACCGATACCAGGTATTATCGGTGCCAATACGATTTATTTTAAGGTATCAGTACTCGCGGCGGTGACCGAAACCATTATCGGCCGCTCTCCGGCAGCCATTTTACGATCATGGACTAGAAATTAGAAATTATTTAAATACAATGTTACCATTAATTTTTTGCCATCTTTTAAAAACTACAATCATTAAAAATTCATCCACTAGTACATATTAAATTGTAAATATAGTTCAGCAGTGTGGACGAACTCCTCCAGGGTGCCTTTCCTTACAGGGTACCTCTGTGCCCCGCCATGTTGTGGTTTGCATGTGTCTGTTGTGTTTTGGGGTGTGTCCGTGGATACGATCATGGGGTTGTGAGGGGGAGGGGTGGCTTTTTCTTTTTATTGTATTATGGATGTTCAGCACTTTGAGTTGCATTTGAATGTATGAAAGGTGCTATATAAATAAAGTTTGATTGATTGATTAAAATAGTTATGTTTGTTGTATATGCTGTGTTTTTATGAGTTTGGCGATGGCTGGAGCGCACCACCTCTGCCTCAAAAATGGGAAATGGGTGTGTGCAACGGTTGCTCCATGATCTGTTTTTTCTTCGGTACATCCATCCATTTACTTGACCGCTTATTCCTCACAATGGTGGTGGGGGGTGCTGGAGCCTATCTCAGCTGGCTTTGGACAGTAGATGAGGTACACCCTGGACTGGTTGCCAGCCAATTGCAGTACTTCGGTACATTAAAGCTTAACATCACGATACACGATATCTACGATTTTTGATACATTGTCAACAAAAAATTTAGCAATATATCACGATATATGACTGAAAAAGCCAACAAATGCCCATAAAAAGGAAAATGTCTAATTATGCATTTATTCAATGCCAAACTTTGTACAATGTACAAAGTTCTGCATAGTGCCTCACTGCCTCTTAGTCTTTTAACTGTAAACATTGTAAAGTGATACAAATGAAAGTGCATAAACATTTAACATAACACTGCACAACTGGACACATTATATCGATATCTACCGTCAGTGTATCGATAATTTATTGCAACAGAGAGCGCAACAATATATTGCGATATCGATTTTTTTTTATTTATTTTTTTCTCCCACCCCTAGAGATCAGTGGCTCGGGCTGGAGGTGGCGAGCAAATTAGATGGAATTTAGATGGAGGTGGCCATCTCTGAATTCTGTACACAAGAAAAACTCTAAAATTTGTGTAGGAGTCCTACACAAGACAGTAATCTCCCATATTATAAAAATGGTAAAAGTTCTCATTTTAAAAAGTCCCACATGCCAGAATTTCCCGCGTGCATTTTACACAAGTGATTATAAATAGGAATAGCATCAAAATTTTTACATCTTGCATCGTTGCCACAAGTGGGACATAGCCAGGATTTTCCAAAAAGCCTGCATCTTGTTATCAGGTGTGTAAATATTAAAATAGTACTCGAAGAGTAAGGCATTTTAACGGGGGGAGTCTAAGACACACACACCTGCTATTTTACAGAGTTTTGAGTTTTAAAATAGCATAACTCCTCGTGTTTTGTAGCTTTAATCATCCTGCGATTTACTTGGGACTTGCCTGCAGCCAGTTTGCATCAGAGCGAGACTGATAAGAAGTCCAAAACACGCACACACCCTCAGGCACCCACACACGGCACATACTTTGTTGACGCGAGCGCTTATGATCTCCTGGGAACAATTTAGCACCGGAATCTTTCGCTCGACACCCTGTGATCAACCTTTCTTCTTTGGTTACTCCTCAGGCCCAGCGACCAGAAGCACCCGACCGTGACTGCCGACGGGACGGCCGACCACCTGGCCCAAGCGGTGGACATGATCCTCAGCCACAGGGGAGCCCGCTAAGGTGATGTGGCTTTGACATGACCCCGCAAAATCAGAAAAGGGGTCATCGTCCAGAACAGTGATTCAGTACTGGGCTTGGTTGAGTAGAGTTGTTGTTCCTTTCGTAGAATCATCTGACACAACTCCCACGTATAAGAATCAAATCGGATTCAGAAAGTAGGTCATAGTCTAGTCTAGTACCATGTGCAAGTGCAAGTATCATGACATAATAGTCTAGTACACATACTGTATCTCGGTGTGTCTTACATGATTGTCATAGACTGAATGCTGACTTACTAACGTTACGCCGGTGTCAGTTTTCCTCGGGGGGGAGTTTATTGTCACACCAGCAGCGTCAAATAACGCTCGCCTCATAAATCAGTGTTGATCTACTCCTTTTTTCTACTTTTCTGGGTCCACTTAACCTCCTCCATTCTAGTTCAGTCAAACAATGTTTGACGGGTTTGAAGTCGACCCTGTCAAGTTCTGTCAAATTCATCTAATCATGCGAAAATGAACAGAAAAGGGCTCATTCACACCAAGTTGGAAGAATTGGTTAAGGCAAAAAATTAGGATTTGGAAGAACTAAGTTGTCCATGAAGAAGCTTGTCTCAATACTTTTGTCCTTGTCGTGGATTTTGGATTATTAGAATCAATAAAGTCATCTATGATTCTATGATATGTGGCAATCATCAATCTCTGAGTCTTGTGAATAGTTGTCGTCTACCTGGAATTCACAATTCCCTACATCTGTGAAACGAAAAGCTTTCAAGACACCAAACGCAACCCAAATATGACCAATCGCCCCTGGAATCTTCTTGTAAAGCATCTCAAACATCATTGGTTTCCCGGCCGAGCTTCTCCCGGGGGCCCCGGTCGCCTTATTGTTGCATCATTAACCGCTCGTTAGCATTCACTCCAGCGTCCCGCGCCGAGGTTAGCCTCTATGAGAAACTGGCGAGAAATAGGGCCGGGGCAGGCCAGCTGGAATAAAACAAAAACGATTGTTGGATGGCCGCTGCCCTGGAGGTTCCAGTGGACCCAAATGGATCCAGCGCAAAGAACAAAAAGCCCATTGCCAAGTGATTAATTGAGGTCTTTGCGGTTCACTTCACCGCGGACTGACACAAGCTTGATTGTTATTGGGCAATTAAAGGTAATGAAAAGCTATGAAGGACAGAAGTGCCACTCCTCTTTTTGATTGGGGAATAAACCTGAGCGGCGGCTGACTGTAAAGTGCGCGCAGCTGCTGTGGCTTTGCAAACACCTCAAACATAAAGTCTACGTTTGGGCCAATGTTTTATTGCCTTTTGGCCTCCTTTGCCTATTAAATTTGAATTGGACTTTTTCTCTTTTTCTTCCCATCCATAAGTTCTCCACATCAGTCCAAACAGCGTCTGAATAATAACGCTAATGAAAAAGGTTGCAAATGATATCTAACGCTAGCATGCTAGTTAGCGAGATTAACACAAACACACGTACAACTTCCTGTTTTTTTCCGGACAGCTCATTGTCCCGTGCAGTCAAAACATGAGACGACTGCGGCGTCTCCTTTCCTTCCACAAGCTCATTATTAAGCCGATGATCTCATTTTCAATGCTAAGCTAACTGACACCTTTTTTTTTGGGGGGGGGGGGGGCACGAAGTCTGGAGTGTGTCTGTCAGATCATCTCCATCCCAAAACCTCCCATTAATAACTGACTCAGCCGCCTTATCTTTGTTCTTGTATGGAACCTCTTTAGATTATGCAGGTGGAGCTAATGTTATGTTAGAAGCGCCATAAATCTCAGAAAGAAGCACCTTAGGCTGGAGTGAATTAGTGTGAAGTGTTTTGAGTTGTGTGCACTCTGCCCTTGACCAGGAACTAGCTTGTCAAATAAACTCTGCACACCTGCACCTTTCGTCTGACAGGAAATAAAGTGGCAATTTTGATGGCAATTGCAAAAAAAGGCTTGCAATACCTCAATTTTACAAGTAAAGACAATTAGCAATTTTGGTATTTCAGCAAGAAACGTGAAGATGAATTTGCTTACTAGGGATGGAACGATATCCGAACATTACAATACAATATCACGATATGAATGTCACGATATAATTATCACAATATTGTGGGGAGGTTGGCGATGCAAAAAGTCTCAATATTGTAGAAAAGAAAAAAAAACACAATATATTGTGCTTTTGTCATTTATAACAATGAAAAATATACAAATATTATTATAAAAATACATAAATATATATATAAAAAAATATTGAGGCACTTACTTGCTAATGCAAGCACACATTGCGTTCCTCCACATACTGAATCGGTTCACAAGCGTTTTACGCCCCACTTCATCTGACTCTTAACATGGATTTTAAACATTGAAGGGCCAAAAGATGCCATGTGAAAATTAAACTGCACTAAAAAAAAAAAAAATAGCCTCCAGGGGGTGTGAGAACTGCACACATGGAAATCAACCCGACTTTTTTTTTTTATTTTTTTTAGCAGATATGCTCCTTTTAATATCGTAATATATTGTAGCAGTTTTAATATTGCGATATTGCCGTTATCGTTACGTCCCTATTGCTTCCGTGGGCCACATAAAATGATTAGGTGGGCCTGATCTGATCTTGAGTTTGGCAATGGTGGTGTATGATATTTATTTGATAGACTTTTAAATGAGGGACTTTGAAATTGGATTTTTGTGTAAATATATATATATATTTTTTTTTTAAGGCCATATTGCCCAGCTCTAACTACAGCTAATAATTTACTTCCTGAAAGTTTGTGGTGTGCTTCTACAGGAAAATGTGTGACTTGTAGATTTGACTATATGAGCACGATGTGACTCAGCGTGAATGTAGGACCAACTGTCATTCGATAAGACCTGTTGTGACCACAATGAACACGTCATAACCATTTTATTGTTGAGGGGTGGTTGTGGACCCCCTCCCTCCTTTTTTGTACCGCTATCTTGCATGAGAACATGCTCTCCTTCCACTCGCTGCAATGCTGCTGATTAAAAGGTCGGCCGGGGATGCACAGGATGTTGAAGGTTTAGCTTCTGGAAAAATAACTTTAATCCGTCTCAAAGTGTTAGGACAGAGCAGCGTTTCGTAATAGTGGTGAACTTGTAACTCGGGTGAATTTTAAGTCCGACATAACGCCTTCCACTTTGATTCGAATGTGAAGTCTGGAATGAATGGTAAGGGAACAAGTTTTGTTGTCGGAGTGAGGATAGCAAGCAGGCCTGACACATGGCCCACATTCACAAGCGCCTCGCACGTCATTGGGCTCCTCGCAAGAAAAAGACCCTTTTGTTTCCCCTCGTACAGGGAAGGCTGCGTGGGCTGGGGGGGTAGGCCTTTGGGGTGAACTGCAGCTTAGTGCCAACACTCAAGTCACAATCATAACCCCCCCACCAAAAAAAAAAAAAAAAGAGACCGGGCATCATCCTTGTTCGGTCGGCTTCACAAACACAGGCTCATTGAGTATGTTGTGGCTTGTCTCTAATTGGGTCAGTTTGCATTGTCGCATTAAATACAAAATAACTTAGAAACTTCAGTTGGTGTCCCGCAGAGAGCTTTTCTAGGCCTGCTTCGGTTTGCATTTTTAAATGGCTAAAAAAAAAGAAACACATGACACATTTAAAACTGTTTATTCATAATAGAAATACGCACCTTTTGACATCTTGTCATTACAAATTGTCAAATATTAATGCTATTAGCATCATAAAGGATCTTGCGTCTATCTCGGAAAGAAGGGCTGTTTTCCTGTTGCGGGTTGAGTCGTTCCCATGTGTCCATTTTTGTCCGTTTCGTCGTCCAACTTCCCCCACTGCAGAGAATTTGGACAAGCCTGCTGCAAATTCTCTCCAAATGTAATATGGTGAGGGGGTTACGGAAAAAATGTTAAGACTCGTTAGTATTTTCACCTCCATTTGACGCTTCCTGATTGCCTTGTCTCCCGAGACACACTTGGAACCCCTGCGTAGTTGGGCGGCTGGCAGCTTAAGACTATTCCCTCCCCAAATGAGTGCATAACTTCCTTTTGTCTATAAGACTTGCAAGTCAGTCTCAATTCCTCTCGATCTGCTCGATGTCCAGCTCGCCTCCGAGCAGACAGGCGTCCTTCCCGGCGCTACAAAGGCCCGTCCACGGGTCCGCTTTATCTTTGCGGCGCGTAGAGATTCGGTCCGCCTCCGGGATGGTGAGGCCATGCGGCTCGTGCTTGGTTATAGGCGGAACGTCGTCCGCAGCGTTGCTCATAGAAGAGTCCTCGATGTGTCCTGAGATTCTCGGGCAGCTGAGGCTGTGGAAGTTCTGAAGTTTCTGCAAAGATGGATAGAAAACAGAAACCTCCTTGTTAGGTGATTCCTAAGAAAGTGATGGTAGATCCAGATAAAGACATGAGAGTGACTTTTACAAATGCCTACAACCTAAAACAACATGGATCCTCTGTACATTACAGATAGTAACTTAATGTTTGTGGCGTGCTTGTTTGGGAATGAATCTGACTTTGTAGATTAGAATAACACCACATGTATGTTCAGCGCTTTGCAAGTGCACTGAGCAAAATGAAGGCATACATGTGGGAGAACCTACAAAGGACCTCGAGCGGAACGGACGCCAGGATCCCGACAGCTGCGCACTCGGAGCGGGAAGCTTCGCCCGGATTGGGAATGATCCCATCTTTACGCTTTAATGTGGAGAAGACGGAACAGCTGCCTCACGGTTAAACACTACAGAGAAAGGAACCCAGTCAAAGCCCCTCGGTGGCTTACGTAATCACCAAACAGGCGTGCTGGAGATTTGAGTGTGAGGCCGCCCCAAACAATTTGGAAAGATCACACACAGGAAAGACCCTCCATCACAGTGCCCTGGTGAACCATCTACCAAACAACTCATCATCCGCTCTGACCTTGACTGGCTGTCCAGGGAAACGGATCGATATCTTGCGAGGCGAGGCCTGTGGCAGCGATCCGCCCACTCAAGCCGAATTTACCCCAATCAATATCGCTTATAACCACGGCCCACTAACCGTGACCTATGCCGCAGCTGTCTCACTCCCTGGCATAGGCGGCTAAATGACACACTGCCTTAAGCAGTGCGCCAGCCTGCAGTGTGACCGCGGTTAAGTCGGTCAGTGGCTGCAATTCCAAGTCTTGAATCACAAAATGTAATCCTTCAGAATCGATATTTTGACATTTAATACATTTACTGTAGGAAACAATTGATTCAGTTTTTATGTAACTTTTGAAAACAATCCCAGAACTTTTTGTTAGATTTTTAAAACAAAGACTTGACTAAGATTTTTTTTTTCCTCCACTTCCATATATTTTTGTATTTTTTTTTTTTATTTTGATGCCTATATGTTCCCTCTTACTGAAAATATTGGCTCCAAATAATGGTTGGTTGGTGTTTTTCCACCAACAAGCCCAGGAACTTTGAGTTCTGGGTAAAAGGAGTTCTTGGTGGTAAAAGTTCCGCAGGGGATTTGTGATTCCACAGCGTCTTGTAGTTCTCGGTAATTGATTCAAATGAGTTTGAGTCCAGCTGACGTAAAAACAACGGCCCCAAATTTGACCAATCGGCCATGGTCATCGCAGCCCGCCCCCTCAAAGTTCCTGCCTGGCTCAGCAAGACCCTGCTGCTAAGATAGTACTTGGATGCCCCCTGGGGAATTTAATTACCCTGGTAATTGTTGGTGGTGGAAAAACGCCCAAAATGAATTTTACCAAGGTAAACTGAAAAGTTCCCCAAAGGTTCCGGCAGTGGAAAAACGCCTATTGGTGTCCTTGACTACTTATAATCAGTATCTGTACCGGCCCTGAAAAAAAACACGTTGGTCTCTCTCTATTTTAGGTGATTCAACTAATTCAAATCAGACACCTGATTTAACTGAATGCTCAGAGTCCGCAGTGTTTCCACTATTTTGAGTCAGTGAACCAAATTATTTGAGTCTGCAGGGGTTTCCAGTAAGTCCAATGATAAGTCACATAATACCAACCTGAGTCATCTTTGCGAGATCCAGCGATGGCCTTTGCGTGTCATCCGGCCTCCTGCGCTTGACCCCGATCTTCTTGTCATTGAGGACGCAGGGCTGCGAGCGGCTGCGGGCCAGACCCCCCGGACCTCCCCGGCGCTCCAGCTCGGGAGTGGAGTCGGGCGAGCTGACCGGCGAAGAAGACCCGCAGGGCTCGGGGATCTCTTCGTGAGCGAGGTAGAAGGGCTGGGCCAGGGCGGCGGGGAGGCTGAAGCTGGCGCTGCGCTGGATGGCCGGGAAGCCCGCCTGAGCCGCTCCGCCGCGGTGGACGCTCCCGCCGCTGTGGCACCGCCTCTTTTCCACCGCCGTCCACACTCGGGATCCCTGCGGTCGCCAGGTGGCGCGGTGAAGCTCGTCGGAGCAGGAGAGGGAGCGGCATTGGCGTTTGCTGGGTGGCGCCGCCGCCACCGGCTCAGTCAGGCTGAGGTTCTGTAGGAGGCTGCTGATGGTGCTGGATGACGTGGAACTCGCACTCCAACCCCAGTGGGTGGCGCTCCGGTGCACCTCAGGCAGAACGTCCCAAAGGCTCTCCAGGCTCGTGCCGACGGGACTCTGCGGTGAGGCGCAGCCGTGTGCCACCTCGCACCATCGCCTTGTATCTGCAACACATTTGCCACACGCACTTTAATGTCTTCCTTTGTGGATTCCCACCGGAACCTCAACTGTAGACTTAGCCTAACGCTGAGATTAGAGTCTGTCTGTTTCTGATGAATCTAAGTCTCATCACTCCTTCCTTCCTTTCTTTAGTCAGTGCTGGATTTGTTTCATCTTTCCTTTCTCTTATCCTTCCTCTGGTCTCCTGACAGCTGAGTGAAGACTTTTATTTTACAGCTTTTCGTCCTTTTGGGGTTTATTTATAACCAAAGTAGCACTTCCTGTTCTCCCAGAGAGATTAACACCGGGAGTTCTACAAGACGACTGATAAGAATCTGGCTTGTTGAACAATCTGGTGTAATGTGTCGCATGATGCTGCACAATAAACTAGGCTGGATTAATGTTTTGATTGTGCATCCATTTTGTACGTCCTTCCTCAGGTTGTAAGTGCATTTCAAGTATGTCGTCTTTGTGACTTACCCGTGAGTTCACGTGTGAAGAGGGTGGTCCCTTGGCTCATATTCTGTGGAAATAAGACCAAAATAATCACATAGACGTTTCGACTGCGTTTCTTGTGGCCCAGAGGGCAACACGGAATTCTTCTTCTACTCCTCCACCTACGTGATTTACAAAATGAGTCAGAGTTGCGGAACTTGAACGACTCTATTGTGACTGTGAGTGGAGTAAATGGGGAGCGGGTGACAGAAACACTGCGCCGATAGCTGGCGGAGGACCATAATGAGTCATGATGCAATTCAATGTAACGGCGACAAAAGCGTCCCGTGTTCTTAATTTCATTTCCATCGTGAAATGTTGCCCGACCGGTTTTCCGGAGCAAGTCAGAATTCAAGTTGACGCTCGAGACAACGAGCCACTCACTGACCGGGCCCAGGTGTGTGTTTTTTGACGTTACATTGCCGCCGCCCTTTTCCAGCCTCTTCTTGCAAATGATCACCATGGCGACGCACATCCCAGTCCCGAGCCGTTCTGGTGAGTGTCAGTCAAGTGGGACATGGCCAATGTTCACTCCTGCCGATCCTGATGGAGAGACACACGAAGTTGAGTTTTATTTTTGTCTAGCATCCCTCGGTCGGACACTTTTATTCTTTACACGTCGGAACGGACGATTCACAGTCGTGGAAGAGAAAGTTATTTACAAAGTCAAAGTTGTGTAATTGAATCCTCAGAATGGGGGTGGCGGCTCGGAATAGCCGACCTTGCGGTTATCAAAACAACCTTCCTAGTTGTGGAGGATGCGAGCACCATGTAGCTTCTGCGAGGCCGGATGGATGACGTCACAGATCTGTGTGTGCGTTTTATCACAAGACCCTGTGTTTACGTCCATCGTATAATTTACATTCCTGGTCTTTATCATAACAAGTGCAATGTGAGGAGGACACGGGTGATGTTCAACAGCATTAGCATGTAGCATCAATCTGACTGGCCAATTCAATACAGACAACCAGTGAGAGAGTTGTGTATAAAGTGCATTTACAAAGACTTAATGAAATGGCCTCTTATTTGCATTAGAAAGGACTTACTTTCAGCTTGAACTTTATTTCTGTATTTGAATGATTGTTTATATGTGCCCTGCAATTGATTGGCGACCAGTTCAGAATGTACCCTGAAGTCGATTTGGTTGACTGTAGCACACATGTGAGGTGAAGCAGTGCAGACTATGGATGGGATTTAAATATATAACAGGAGAATTTCAATTGTTTGTGTACAAAGAACATGAATGCTAATTTTAAAAGGTATGCCATTAAATAAATACAATTCTAAATAATTTACCTTCATACAAAAAAGTAAAGACAAGTGTCACTGTACACTTTACATCAATCTTTAAACCATACAAATTAAAAATAACACTAATAGATATTTAAAATGTATTAAATAGGATTTTTTGCCCCATTTACATGTCCAAACTATCTGTCGGGACAGAATATGTTGCGCTACTAAAAGTGCTAGTCCTCAAACACTTTTCTATGTGCTTCTTATCAGGGAGGTCGCAAAGTCTCCCAATTAGAACAGCTTTTCCATACATTGGCTAGACTGTAATCCCCCAGCCAACAAACATTACATAAGGATTTGGGTCTTGACGGACAATTAGCGCAAATGCTAATCCATGCTATAACCCCGAGACAGCTGGTGGAAATAAAAAAAAAAAAAAGTGTGTGTGTGTATACATACATATATATATATATATATATATATATATATATTTACAAATACACCTCAAAAGTTAAGCATATTCAAAATCTCCTTGCCATTAAGACGCTTTAGAAAACTATTAAGACCATTTACAGACCATTTAGTGAGTGCTTCAATCGAAAACAAACCCTGACGTGAAATCAACATTCGTTAGCGTCGCAAATGTTTACCCCTCAGCGGGATACGGCTTTAGGGGAGTTTGTTTACTAATGGTGCTGTGTGAGTTATTGTAACCCGTTTTTATTTTTTTTTCTTTTATTTTTTTTTTGCTGTAATGTGAATAGTGAGGGTTCACTGTTTAACTCATTTGCTCCCAAAAAGGTATAAATATGTTCCATTTTAAATGTATTGTGTCCCAAAGACGAATTTATACGTTTCGTTTTTTTATGCTAGAGCATACAGAAGGCTTTGATGCTCTCAACTGCAGAGAATGGTTGGGGGAAAAAATGGTAGTAATGACAAAAACGGCCAACGGGTGGCAGCAGAGTATAAGAGATCAACCAGGGCCATCAAGAAAACAAGCCATTTCTTCAAAATTCAAAGCAGATTTCTGAATAATGATCAAACTTGGCTATAATGGAAACAGAATTATACTTTTTGTCCTGATTAAATCAGAAGTTCTAATCTTTCTTTTGGTAGTTTCCATGTTTTTATAGCAACAGAACACAATATTCTGTGGGCCTTGCAAAATCAATCAAAATCTAGTAAAACAGCCGGGAGCGAACTTGCTTCAAGTCAAAATGGCTGCTGGGAGTGAATGAGTTTAAATAAATAAATAAATAAATAAAAAAGGCTGCTTCACTAAAAGCGGCAATGAAAGGAACACTGCATAACTTACTGTAGGTGGAAAGCGCCTTCAAAAAAGGTTTCCTAGTTTTCAAGTCAAGCTCATGGCCTACTTTTTAGCTTGTCACGTTTGGACCTTGTCTCGTGTCATAACGTGGATGGCGTGTTATGACAAATCATGTCATAAAAAAAAAAGAAGTCACGCTACAAATACCGCCTAATTAACGGTTGGAACCAGTTTTTCTGACAGCGTTATTGTGTATTCACTCAGAGGCTAAACTTTTTCTTCACTGTTGTTGTTCATAAAATGGCAGGTGCCAGGCTCAAAGAAAAACATACCAAAGTAGGGTACGTTCACCTACGTCCATTTATGAATGAAATGAGCTCAGCAGAGGAGGGGGCCCCGGGGTGGGCCAATGTCTCCTCCAGCTTCCAGCTGCCCGCTTACCATAAACACAAAAGCGCAGCGTGGCCACCAAGCAGAGGCGCGCTCCCATGGGGGTTTGCTGTTTAATTATCCCCCCAACCACATAATCGCCACCACTGTATACATTAGTGCAGGAGCAACGTCCCAAATGGAGACCTTTAAGGGCAAACAATTGAAAACACAAACACGCTGCTACCCGCGCAGCACGACAGCACAGACGTGCCTTCGCCTCTTTCACGCGGTAATTCCTGACGTCACATCGTTAAATTTGGGTCTCCTAACTTTATTGAGCCAAGGATTTTATTTTCAAACTGCCTCATGAGGGATAGAGATAAAAAGCCAGTTCTTTTGGGGAACAAGTTCCCATTAATTCAGTCCATAGAAATCGTTTGTTTGCTTGCCTGACAATTCCACTCCTCGATTCTTTTCACAAATTTGTGATGACATCACACGCAAGAAGCATATTTTGGTTCAACATGGCACTACAGTCATCATTTTTTGTAATATTATTATTATTATTATTTTTGTCTATGGTTATTTTGAGGTGTGGGTTAGCTCTGTTGCTTCAGCAGCATCCAAGACAGGAACCCAACAAGGCACTTTTCTATTACATCATCCTTGTGCCTCACTCTCCAGGCATGACCAATCGATTTATGTTCAATTTGTGATTTTTTTTTTTTCACTCACTCACTCACTCACTCACTCAAGCGTCAGTGAGTGAGTAAGCGAGTGAAAAAATCACCACCACACATTAACAGAAGCCCAGAGGTGTGTATTGAAAAGGAGTTCATGTGTATATATCCTGTATTCATATAGTGCATTTTCCTGAGTGAAAACTGAAGACCATGCCTTTAAATGAATGTAACGGGTGAATTGTGCGTGGGTTGATTAGTCAGCCGTCCCGGGTTATCCCGTTTTTGAGACTTGTGTCAGATTTCGCCATCCCCATTTTTTTGGTCCCGTATTTTACGCAGATCTTGTCAGGGTTTTGGGCCACGTGTATGTCAATCACATTGTTGTTATAGCGATCCATACGCCAAACCAGTTAAATAGAAACATAGCTATTGCGGTACATTCCTTCCTATTTACTTTCACATTCACGTTCTCATTCTCATCCGCAGCTGATAGCTAACAGGCGTGTTTTCGTCGTACCGGAACCAGAATTACTTCCTGACTTGACTATAGCGGTACAAGCAGAACCGCACCGTGTACGCTTGTTGTTACGCAAGTACATCATGTGCAGGATCATACGGCGAGACCACTGGAACTCTTCTGATGACCCTCATTAAGTTATTTGTTTGTTTAAGGCAAGAACTCTCTGGTTTGTCCCCCAGCAACCAGAACAATCAGTGCTATCTTTAACAGCCAATATCCCGCTCACAAAAGGAGAATTAGTCTGGCAAAGAAAATTGGCGTGACGAGCGCCCACAGAATGTTACACGCATGCTACAGAGCAAACACGAGGTTTGTGGTGATCCGCTCGTAAAATGGATCTACAAAAAAAAAAAGGTCAAATGTGGAGTGGGAGTGTAACATTTTCCATATGTATTGTCGCATCACGGAGTTCAAGGGGTGCGTTTATGAGCCCCACCGCGACTGAATGACTGACGGCAGCGGAGCGCTTAAATTTCTGGTTCTGCTGGACTCATAAGACAACATTCCAGTGTAATCATGGCACTTTAACACACAAATGGCAAGAAAAACTCACAATAAAAAACCTTTCTATAAGCTCCATACATCAGGGAGGCACCAGTGGCATGAGATGTCGTCTAAACATTTCGCCGATTTGCTTATCTTAATGTTTGAAATCGCTGGATTAGACCAAAATTTATCCAACAAGCCATCGTAATATGTATGACTAATGGCAATGCACGGGCATTTGCATTGTAGTAAATAACAGTTTTTAATCTTAGCTTCTTTATTTTTTTTAACTGGTTCATATCCCATTTTGGTTCCTAACTAGGATTCTGACACGAAGATAACCTTGATTTTAAACAAAATATATCACTTTGTCATGCTAACTTTCTCCCCATTGAACCAAATTCTATTTTATTTTTAAACATCTTAGAGAATATTTAGTGTTAGTGAACAGAAAAATAGATTTTAAATCCAGATATAGGATTTTTTAAAAGTACTCTAACAGTATCTCTGAGAAAATGAGTAGCTACAATTTTGATGGACCATTTTTCATTTTTGCACTCGCTGTAGATATGTATCCACACAAAATTTGGTGTTCAACGGGGTCCCCACCCCCCACCCTCAGGTGGATCCCTGGGCCCCACTCGCCCCACCCCCTTGCACGCCACTGTGCCCCATGTGGGATCCCGAATTTATCTTATCTAGCTCATAACAGGACGCTTCAACTTACATCAAGTAAAATTAGAATACATATATACAGTATATATTTTTAATTTGTTGACATTTTTCGGCACCATTTTAGGACACTTTGCCTTGAGTGGAAATAATGTTTTTGTTTTTTGTGTTTCTCTAACGCACTTTGTGACAGCTACGGCTTTTTGAAAGCGCTATATAAATAAAGATGACTTGACAATGAGAGAGAGAAAAAAACAAAATAGTAAATTTATTGTAGTTATTTACACACCCCGAGAACAAAAGAAACATGACAATGGTCGATTAAGGTTTTCAAATCCATATTAAGTTATTTGACCAACAATCAACACTTTTGTTGATGATTCAAAAACATGTTAAAGAGCGAACAAGTTAGTAAACACATTTCGTATTTACAACTACCTAGACCTGAGTTGAGTGTCTAATTACCTTCGAGCTTCTTTTTCACTGTAGCCGGTTCATGCTGGGATCTGCTGTTCTTTTTTTAAAACAAAAACAAACAAAACCGAAAGGCAGCGTGAGACGTGCAGTCGGAGAACACGTTGAGGAGAAAAGTAAAGTGCAACATTTACTCAAGTCCACTGCGCTACTGTCCAACATGGCCCGTGACGTCACACATTGGACGATACCATTCATGGCAAGCCCGGAGGGGCGTCGTGACACTTTTCCCAGACATGAAAACAGCGATACGTGAATTATTCGACCTCAAACACTCCCATATCCTTAACTAGCCCATGTTGAACACACATTTCTATCAGAGTATGATGTTGGCAGTATATTCAAAGCGCATTTTAATAATAATGTCCCTTGAACGTAATGGATCGATCCGGCCGTGCTGTAATGAAAAGTAATCAGTTATACGCACAGGCACACAGTACATACTAAAGTGCACACTAAAGTGCTTAGACAACATAAAACTTGAAACCTGATAACTTTACCATACTAATGTGACCCAGAGGGGTTAATAGTAAGATCTGTCTTTCTAAAACTCAAACAATAACCTGTCTTAAAAAAAAAAAAAAAAAAAAAAGGAATAATAAATACATTTATGGCAAACAGATGTCCAGGAAGTGACATTTGACATTGCTCTTAACCACATCATGCAGAGTACTTACTCAAGAATAGTTTCACTGTACAAACACGCTGTTGTTTATAAAATGGTGTTGTAAATAGACTTAATAGATAATAGTGGTGTACAACCATTAGACAATCCATTTTCTGTACTGCTCATCCTTATTAGTATGTCTTAAAAAATGTGTACCCATAAATTCCCACATTGCTGCACCCCATTTTAATAAAATTGGATTATTATAAAATGATTTTATAATAAATTGTATGGTATATAATTCAATATGGAAAACTACATAAAAACAATTATTTCACACCGTTATTGAAACTGCTGTAAAAAAGTTCTTGTACAATTAGACATTTTGTTTTAATTTTTAAAATGTTTAATTGCAGTGAAATTTGGCTTTGCTCTGTAGTGTCACTTCATGTTCATGTAGTTTGCTCGTCTTTATTTGTAAATATAAATCATTTTGCAGTAACTTTTTAATGATTGCCAATATACGTTTTGATGCTTTTTGCATGTATAAATGACCATGTGGTGGGGAAGCTAGGTTGCCTACCCGTCCCGTTACTTCACGTACAGTACGCTTTTCAGCTTACCCCTGGCAGAAACCCTTTTTGTTAATCAAGGAGTAACATCTGTTGCGTACCACTAATCCCCCTCCCTGCAGCCCCCTTTTCGACTGTCTGCCTTCCGTGTTAAAGGGCAGACCGGTTTTGTGCACGAAGGGCTGCAAACATCTTTGCATGTTTATTTCACACTTGTATTGTGTTTATGTAGCCCGTAGGGGGCGCTGCTTATCCATCACGAGTCTATGCTGCAGGTTCCACGAAAATGAGAATGAGCTTGCTTGCTTGTCTCTAGTTTATGGCCCCTACTTACAGCATATACCATCTGTGGTTCAGACAACTGGCTGAAAGACTCATGTTACAGGGCCTGACCTTTTTCCTTGTTTTGATGAATGATTACAAAATTCATTCAAAACCTTATAATAACCTGTTGTCTCAAACACTATGTGGATGAAAAATGGATGCTACTTTGTCGAGAATTTTTCTGATGCCTCCACATGATTGTATCTTCTCATATAATGGAACGGTTTAGGTTTCAAAAAGAAAAAAAACTTTTAAGATGTTTATTGCCACACCCAGATTTTTTTTCTTCAAGTGAATACGCTTCCGTACATAACATCACACTCATGATCTTAGAGAGTTGAGCACCTGAAAAAGTACAGTAAGTTTAGAAAAAAATGTTCTCTTACACAACACAAGAAGCAAAACATGCATCACTTGAACCGGAGTCACAAGTTTGCATTTTCTGGAGTTAATCTTCAAAGTTTTCACTGTAACAGGAAGTGTATTTTGCTTCTAACAGTTGATGTTGATTCTTGCCCCATGGTCCCACAGAATAAATATGTTAATATTCATTTACAACATTCTACCAAAGATACCCTTTTGCATGGATTGACAACCCTGCAAAAAATAAAATCTAAATAATTTAGTACATTCAGTGTTGCCTTTCTTTCTGCCCAGTGGTTGATTTAAAAAAAAAAAAAAAAAACTTCCAGTGTGCTTCAAAGTTGTTAACGTGACTGTTGCAGGGCACTTTGCTGAACGCCTTCCGCCTCCTTGCCGTCCATGTACGCCTGCACCGACCTCCACAGGGCCCGGATGTTGCCCTCGCCGAAGCCGCTCGAGCCCCGCCGCTCGATCAGCTCCAGGAAGAAGGTGTCCTCGGCGAAGATGGGCTTGGAAAACACCTGCAGGAGGTACCTGGGGAAGGGAGGAAGGGGGACGTCACGCTTGAGGATTACCGTTTGCTTGGTGAAAAGAAAGATTCGGCCTTCAAATAAAAGCTTCTGTTTAGTTTTTTTTCCCCCCCTCATATCAACAATGATGTAGGAAATGATCGATTCTACAACACAACGTCCAATGACTGGTGAGATATTTTTTACAACAGGCCTTTGAGCTTTGAGCTTTTTTTGTGGACTTAGAAAAACTCAATGAAGATATAATCAGATGATGACCTCTGCGCCTGGCTGGCCGACGACGCCTGTTGTTGCGGGTCGGCATCCAGAAGAACGCCGTAGCGCGCCAGCTTCTGGGCATCCTGTCCTGCGTCCTCAATCTCCTGCAGTTTTCCCACCTGTCGCACCACAAGTTTCAATATCCAAAAATATTTATAGGAAGTACTTTATTACAGTCCAATTTGGGAAATTCAACTTTTTTTTTTCTTTTTTTTTTTTAGAATGTTCTACTCATTCATTATTGAGCAAATAAACCTGTAAGCAGATCTCTTAAAATTGTATTGATTACATAAAATGTTTTGGAATACATTTAAAATGTTAGTTGAATATATTTAAAACAAATATTTTAAATTCAGCATTAAAAAGTGCCCTTTCATGAAACAATAATTGACTGCACAAAACTATTTGGGGGAATTTCACTTTTTTCTATGTGTCAAACGTTTTTTATTTAATAAAATAAGTATATATTTTACTGTATAAATTGAATTTAAATAGAAAGTAATCAGATCTATTAATCTCTAGAAATTGATTACTCAAAAATAACTACTGTAACTTATTATATAGGGTGACCAAACGTCCTATTTTGGGAGACAGACCATTTTCTTACGTCCTGTTCGGGCATCCGGGGGTTTTTAAATATTTGAAAATGTCCGGTTGGCATTGCGTGATTAATAGGAGGTGAAGTACAATGTAACTGCAACTGGTACCACAATTTCAAGGCCGGAGCAAGTGTCCTCTTGTTTGTTTGTTTGTTTTTTTTGGGGGGGGGGGATGGTAATATGATCACCCTAAATTATTACCAAATCTAACATTTAAAATTGTTTTCCCAAAATGAGTCATTTTGATCTTGATAATGTATTGCACTGCTTTTATCATACTATTGTATTTCTGTTTATTGCAAACGTTCTCATTACCCGTTTATCATATTTTTCGATGTGGCAGTTAATTGCTACCGGGATTAATTATTTTGAGAAAACAGAAGTGGTATTGGAACACAGCCGGTACACCACAAGCATTTTTCAAAAGCAACTACTATTTCTTGTCGGTTATGTTGGTTTCATAAGCAAATCGAACATGGATTACTGTTGACTTGGGAAGGAACCCTGCGGCACGCCAAATCGAGTTGATGATTATTTTGACTTGCTGCTAGTCGGAACGGTTAGTTTATTCCGTTGTTCGTTTCAACAAACCTCAGTATAGTAGGCGGGCGGAGGCGTGAAGAAACGCACGCCGGCGTCGGCCATGTGGCGCACCGCCCCCACGATGTCGCCCGTGTAGAGCCCGATGTGCTGGATACCTGCCGCTCGGTGCGCCTCCAAGAACGTGTCCACCTGGTTACTGCCTGGAGGAAAGTCCAACAACAGCGACATAGATGATTGAAAACATTCAAATCATCTCGTTTGCCGATAGAACAGTTGCTCGGCTGTTGTCGCCACCTTGGCCGGGCAGCGATTCGGCGAGGACAAACTTGCAGCCGGGCTCGTTTGGCTGTTTGCCGGGCAGCGACAGGCCCGACTTGCCACATTTCCAATACTCCAGGACGGAGAGGCGGAGGCCGATGCCCTTCTGGTTGATGACGAAGCCACTGTCCGCCTCGTCTTTTCTGCAAAGACACAATGCATCAATTGCGAGATGCGACCAAAATCCACTCAGTTAGTCGCGCAATGTGCACGCTTCTTGCGGTGAGTTCTCAGTAGACAACCAACCGTCCAACAACAACAAACTTTTGCGGTTTTCAAGCAAGATCCAGCCGGCTGCTGCCAATCCGTGCCGTACTGTGGTGCTTTAAGATACATATTTCTTTTACATAAAAATTACCATTCAAGGACAGCACAAAACTGCTGAACAGCCAACCAAGCGCAAGAATTCAATTTGTGCATTTTTTTTATATCATAAAAATCAACTCACTCAAAATTGTTGTATGATTGAGGTACTATTTTGTCTCCCATATATTACAAATCCGCAAAAAAAAAAAGTCGTATCAGAAAGACACAGTATAAGTGCAACTAAAACATGTATGCCATCTAGTGGCGGATGGTGATATTCCAACTTAAAACTACAGTCCATGTAGAACTGTGCAAATAATCAAAATTCAATTACAATTTCAATTACATTCCATCATTACAAAATTGGCATAATTGTAAACAAAAACTAAAATATTAAAACTAATTTTGAGTTGTTTATATATTTGCACTTTTTTATTTTATTTTAAAATGACAAATTTAATAAATCTTGTTTGGTCCAAAAGGAACTTGCATAACTACAGTGTTTCAAAGAAATTTATTTGTCTTAACATTTTCTGCATGTTCTTGGTTTGTACCAAAAAAACAAAAACAAATGAGTGTTCTAATTGTGATTTTAATTATGACATTAATCATGATTAATATTTTCTTCACAATCGAGCAGTCCTAGTCGATGCATATTCGCAGTTTGGCATCCACAAATGTGCATGTTTGCTGATTATTATTATTATTTTGGTTGTTGCTTTTTCAATTTTTTATTTTATTTTAGCTGAATTTATTATTTTCTATTTTATACATGAGAAGAGGAAAAGCTATTAAAAAAAAAAAAAACTGTCATCCCTAATTGAAACTAATAGAATTTTGGCTCTCTCACCTATGGATGAAGAACCTGTGGAAGCCAAAAAGTTGCTGGTACCAACTCAAGACTTGCTGGCTGGTGCCGGTGTGGCACGCGTATGTGATGTGATCCACATGAGTGACAGCCGCCGGCCGCTGCTGCTCTTGCTCTTGGCCGCCTTCCGTTACCAGGAAACCGGGCAAAAAGGTTCCCTGGTACTCGCTCTTGTCGATCAACGTGTGGCACACGTTGCCCACCACAGAGCGCAGTACGGCGTAGGTGACCTGGCCCCGGTGGTCCCGCACGGTGGTGGGCGGCACCGGGAAGCTGCAGCCCAGCCGCCGCAGAGCCTCGAACGAGCCGTTGACGTCGTCCACTTCGAAGCACACGTTGCAAACCGTGTCCACCGGGTAGTGCGGGGGGATGTCGTAGAGGCACCCCGCCGGCGGTTGGAGCTCTTCCGCCGGCTCCGGCTCCGGCTCGACATTGAGCCGGTCAGAGTCTCCTCGGTTCGCTCTCTCGTTGACGACAAACACCGCCGCTCCGGTCTTGAAGGCCAGCTGCCGGGTCCGCTCCGTCAGTCTGGTGGCGAACAAGTTGAACTTGAATTTGTTAATGAAGTCGCCAGCCAGTTTGTCTACGTTGGAGACGTGCAGAGAAACGTGGTGCATGCGTCTCACGTAGGCCGCCATGTCGGTTATGGGAAGGAACTACTCACTTACTACTAGGCGCTTCCTCGACGTCATGGTAGCACGGCCGCACCCCCTTTTTATTTATTTATTTATTTGTTTTTTAATACTTATAATCATTTATGAAAGTTTAGTCAATTGTGCGGATAGTACAGTCACTCCTGTTAAATAAAAGATGTATTTAATTTTGTCCACTGGAGGGCGCACTGACATGACATTTACCATGTAAATGACATTGTACTTAATTGGTTAGTAGCGGAATAGGCTCCTATTTGTATAATTGAACCAAAAAAATATATATATATATTTTTTTTTAGCCACCCACTCACATACTTACACACTCACACACAAGCTTACTTCATGTAAGCTTGAACAAAAAATGTTATAAAACGCTATGTCGGTGAAGAGTGGCTTCCTTTATTATACAAATGTCCCAGGACACGTGAACGCCCCGTGACTTTCTGTTCTGTCTTGCGCGGAACACAGCCGTGAACGCAACGCCGTTGTCTTCCTGGTCTCGTCCAATCACAGCGAGCGCTGGTCCAGCTGATTGATGACGTCACCGGGCCTAGCGTTTATTTTGGCTCAGCCTCAGACTAGGCTTTCGTCTCTGCGTCGCCGCCATTAAACCACACAGTCTGGGGCCATGTAAAAACAAAAAACAAACAAAAAAACACTAAACAGCGTCGAGGTTAGTGACACAGGCCCGGCCGACGGACGGGTTGTTTATTCCGCGGAGTGGGGAACGTGTCCATCTTGGTAAACATGTGAGAGGACAAAAGGCGTCTTATTACGTGGATAGATTTGACCGAGCAGTAGTAGGCGGAGGTGGAGGAAGAAGGGGGATCGTACAAGAAGAAGACGGGTTTGTTGTGGTTTTCACAGCAACACTTTCAGGAGACGGTAAGACATTGGCTCACTTCAAGAATTGCATGAAGTATTTGGACCGTGTCATGGCGAAATGCGTCGGCAGGTTAGCTGTGTATGCTAAGATGGCTAGCTCAGTAGCCACCGTAGTGTTTAAACACTACAAGGACTGTCCGCATCACAATATTATTCGTATCGCATATTTGAAAACATAGTAAAAACATAGTTCTGGTTTTCCCTCACAGAGTAATCATGAAGTGAAATCCATACGTCTTGTAACTTCACCATATTACAGAATATAAACACATTTACTCAGCAGTTCATTCTTAGTGTTTCCAACAAATTGAATTTGAAACAAGAGTTCATGGAAAATGTCAGCTAACAATTATATAATTACTATTATTAAAGGGGTTTATTTGGTGATTACCAATCGCATGTAATGTCTGCGCAAAGTGCTAACGTGGCTCAGATTGTCTGCCGAAATTAAAAGAATGAATTCGTTTAGCAAGAAGCAACAAGTAGACAAACTTTATTTGCTTTTGTGGTTGACAAAAATTGATGCGGCTGGCTGGATCTGGCCCCCGATCCGTCACAAAAATATTTTATTGCGGACAAAATGTTTCACAGTTACTTGCTAATTGTATCTGCCGTATTATAAAGTAGCCTCATCTTTTTATGTGATTCACTAAAACAGGTGTGTCAAACTCGTTGACTTGACACTGGCTACATTGTGTGAATGGTTTCCCTCGGGCTCGAAATCTTTTGTTGCAAAGGGATGGAAACTTCACGGTAAATTTCTTGGACGTTTCCGCGGTATGATGGGATATTTGGGGAATATTGCAAATTGAATTATGGCAAAGGGAATTGAGGATAATTTAATGGAAAGGTACCAAATAAAAGCATATATTGCTGACCAAAAATCTAAAGTGATGTAATGTCGCCATCAACGGGGATCTTTTAGTCATCACAGTGGTATACAGACAAGGTGGACCTTGTTACCTGTTGAAAAACTTAATTGCCGGCCGTTTATATTCTAATGCATTCTTGAATCTGTTGTAATTTTGCTGCAGATTTTAGAAGTGATTTTCTGAAAGTGATTCTTGATTCTCACTCACTACCAATTCGCTCCGCCGCAGGTGACCCACGATGACGGACCCGAGGGAGAAATGGGCCTGCGACTACTGCACCTATGAGAACTGGCCCTCCGCCGCCAAGTGCACCATGTGCCGCGCTCTCCGTTCCCGGGGGCCCATCATCACGGAGGAGCCGTACAAAAGCGGGCCCGACTTGGACCCGGCGCGCCGCCCCTGGGACCTCCCCGCCAGTGAGGGCGGCAGCGGCGGCCTCCTCATCTGCCCAGACTCCAGCGCCAGGCCCCGCGTCCGGCCGGCCAGCATGGCGGAGATCGCCACCAAGTGGTCCTGCCACATGTGCACCTACCTGAACTGGCCCCGAGCCGTCCGCTGCACGCAGTGTCTGTGCCAGCGCCCCAAAAGCAGCAGCCCCACCGAGTCGCCCCATGCGTCCGGCTGCCGCCCGGCGCCACCCCATTCCCCCACGGACCCGTGCGAGGAATACAATGACCGCAACCGCCTCAACACCCGCCGGCAGTACTGGACGTGCTCCTCGTGCACTTACCAGAACTCGCCCGTGACGCTCGCGTGCGTGGTGTGCGACCACCCGCGGACCATCGAGCTGGCCGCCCCGTCCGCCGAGCACTCCCCCGTCATCAACGAGCAGGACCGGGCGCGGTGGCGGGTCGGCGTGGGAGGCTGCGGCACCGGCGTGGGTCCCCTGGGCCAGAGGAGGTCGCCTCCGTTGGCCAAGAGGGAGGACAACGTCCAAATGGACTTCCAGAGGATCGAGCTGGCGGCGGGAGGCGTGAGCGGCAAGGAGGAGCAGGAGATGGACTTCAAGAAGCTCAAGCAGATACGAAACCGCATGAGGAAGACGGACTGGCTGTTTCTCAGCGCCTGTGCCGGTGAGTTGGACCACACGCGAGCCTCCGTTACGATGTGTTGCGTTATGATTCGTTGTAATCCTGCTTTGGGGTGAAGGGGGATGCTGCAGTCAAACAGGCCAAAACTTACATGTCAGGGATTGGCCGGGCTATAGACTATTTGGTTTAAACAAGAGTGCAAAAAACAGTGATAATTTTCGTCGACGAAAGATTTTCGTCATAATTTTCACACAAAATATTTTTTCAGACAAAAATTAAGCAGAAACTAAAATAGAAGCCATTCATTGAGACAAAAACGTTAACAAAAATTGACAAACAATTCTGTCAGTGACGAAAATGAAAACAGAGTTGAAAATTCACACAATGAAATGCAGGTGGTAGAAAAGATCCACTCAGCAACTGTTCAGTGTTCGCTGCAATTTTATTTAATGTTCAAACATGTTTACATTCATTGTGCAGCTGTAAGCTTAATCTCAAGCAATTTTGCACTTTTTTTTTATTGCGGTGAAAACTAAGTTATATTGTGAGTTCTACATGTTTCATTGAAACAATAAAGACTGTTGTATTAAATGTTTCTTGCATGTTAAACTACAGTTACAAATAGGTGTGTTATCATTTTTTGGATAAAAGTTGAAATGTATGCTAAAGGAAAATATCAACTAAACTGTCAATTTAGTCGACTAAAATTATTGCTCTTCATTTTGGTCGACTAAAATTGGATTAAAACTAAAATACAATCAGATGACTAAAACTTTAATTGTAGTCAAAAGACTAAAACTAAATAAAAATTTCTCGTCACAATTCACACTGGTAAATCTTAAATTGAGATTTAAGCATTTCTGCTGAAGTTAGATGCGCTAATTTCCATGAGTAATATAAGTATGAGAATCTGGTGTGAAGAGCAAAATGCATTTTGATCATTTCCGTTCTTCAGTGATCAGAATGGTGCTAGCTGGTCATGTTTGTAAATGAGAATTAGCGCGCGCTCTCTCTCTAAAAGAAAGAGAGAATTTTAAAAAAGCTGCTACTCAATTTGAGCCCTGATGTATGGATCCTGAAAAGAAAATTGCGATTAATTTGCGATGCTTGTCAAACGTACGACAAAGTGTGACACTTTATGGCTCCGACTGAAGAGGGGCCCTTTGAAGAGTTAAGAGGAGGCGCCTGGTGGCCCAGCTGCTGGCGATGAATGGATCCGTCTGGGCATCGGCAGAGCGGCCACGAGGACCTCCTGGATGGCGCTCAAAACAAACCCCGCCACCCCCGCTTCCTTGTAAACACCACCAAAATAGACTCCACGGGAAAAAAACCCTCAAGGCGTCACGTGACCACCAAGCCTTCCTCATGACTTTTACCCTCTTTTAAACTGCAATCGTATCGTAAAATCATTGACCACACTTTTCTAGGGCTGGCTGATGAGGCCTTTTTCCCCACCAGCATTTATTTGCATCAATTTCTATAGAACTAATGACAGAAAAAAAATAATCTTCAAGGATAATGAGAAAATAAATGCGGCCCCTCCATGAAAAATGCCCCTTTTGTCAAAATCTATATAAAAACACACCAGGTTTTTTCCTGCCTTAAATTTGCATTTTTTTTATTTTTTTTTATTTTTATTTTTATTTTTTGATAAATGGAGTCATCATCCACCTTGAAAAAATTAGCACTTAATTTTCCGAGCTGTTCAGTAAAGTCCAAAACAAAAAAGCAAGCGCTTGTTTACATTTTTCAAAGGGTTTCATATGTCCTTGGTTAGAAAACGAACAATAGTGCATAGGGATGTAACGATATCCAAAACATCACGATACGATATAATCACAATATGAAGGTCACGATACGATAATTATCACGATATTGCGGGGAGGTTGGCGATACTCGTACTAAAAAAAAAAAAAAAAAAAAAACACACAATGTTGTACTTTTGTACAATACAGCAATGAAAAATATTATTAAATTATTTAAAAAATATCTAAATATAATATATATATATATATATATATTGAGGCACTTTCTAATGCAAGCACACATATTGACTCGGTCCGCAAGCATATTGCGTTCACCTTCATCTGACCATTTGTGTGGATTTTAGAAGGGCCAAAACATGCCTTGTGAAAATTAAACTGCACTTAAATAACTAGCCACCAGAGGGTGCTAGAACTGCACAAACAGAAATCAACCCGACTTTTTGAACAGATGTGCTGCTTTCAATATCGTGACATGACAACGATATATTGTGGCGGTTCTAATATCACGATATTGGCGCGATCGTTACATCCGTAATAGTGCATGTTTGAAAATCCACAAAAATTGTCCAAAACGACATTTGCAGTAGGAAAGAAAATCCATCGTTTGTCACTCTTCTCTTCTACGGTTTTAGGAACAGGGCCAACTATTTCCAACACAGCGACACTGTCAAGTTTCATAACGAATCCAATACCGGTCAGATAATAACCATGTTGGAGCCTAAAAAAGTTTGGATTATTTAAATTTAAAAAAAAAAAAAAAAAAAAAGGTCCACCACCCCAAGTTAGTGATAGAAAAAACAATTTCTGTTTAATGTATACAACTTAAAAAGCAAATTCTGCAATCTGCATGCCAGTCCAGTAGTTGGCGATATCATTTTTCTGCAGCTGACTTTTTAACAGGCAAGCAATTTTCTACAAAACTGTTTTGCCCAAACTGTAAGCTTAGTTTTAGTCGGTGTTATTTAGAATGCCCACGGCATCCATTTTTGTATGACATCACCTTCTATGAACCAGGAAATAGCCTGCCAACTGCGAGCGCACAAATACGAACGTTCCTCAATGTTTTCTCATGTTTGTTGACAGTCAGTCAGTCTTGGCAGAGAGCATCGTTCTAGTTACTGTTTGGCTTGATTTCCATGTCGGGTCACGCATGCACGCACACACACACACACACACACACACACACACACAAATGCTGCACTCTCCGAGGTTCCCAGCAGTACAGGAAGTGTCCGGCGCCTTTGAGGGCGGCCAAGCACTTCCTCAAGTGCATCTGACCACTTTCAAGGCTGCTCAAACAGTGCGATATGGCCTGAAAATACTCTTTTAAATAGGAAGTCAAATACGTTTTACAGTATTTTGTTTAATATTGCTTTAGCTGAATATGAGTTGGGCAGCAAAATCCAGCAGTTTTTATCAATATCAGAAGGCGGCCATTTTGCCACACGCTGTCGAGTGAAAATGAAAACAGTTGCTCAGGTCTCAGGTAACACTCAGATTCAGAAAACAGGTGAGCTGTGATTGGTCATTGGCTGAGCGCTGAGCAACTGTGACGTCATCTTCAGTCGACAGCAAGTGGCAAAATGGCCGCCCATTGAGATGGATGAAAATGGCTGGATTTTGCTGCATAACTCGTATGCCATAAAAGTCATATGAATCAGAATGTCATGTTCAGACTAGTGAGGTCACATATAACATATTGTCAACTGTTTAAAGTTGACTTGCCCTTTAACTTTAAACTATCTGACGAACCTAAGTGGCGGCCATGTTGGTGGGGGCGACTTTCCTATCAAAGTCAATGCATGGACATTGAAAATAAGTTGTAGCTTGCTCATTTCTTGACAGATTTTCACGAGGCTTACTTTTTTGAAACTGCCAAAACAACATAAACAATTGAGAGAAAAAAAATATGAATATTTTTCCCTGTGAAAGTTTACCTTGTGGTATGAAACCACCTGCAGCAAAGTGTACCAGCACCTTTGTTTTTTTGTTTTTTTTTACCCTCATAGCTTCGTGTTGCCGTGGCTTGATATCGTTTCTCTCTTTGATTATGCCAAAACCACATTTGAGAAAGATGTCTCCCTGTGATTTATTTTGCAATGGCGGATCACAAATGAGTACAAATGTGTTTTTCTCGATCTCTCTCACTCTTGCAGGCGTGGTAGAAGGAGACCTGGCGACGGTGGAGGCGTACAAGTCGTCGGGCGGCGACATCGCGCGGCAGCTGACCGCCGACGAGGTGCAGCTGCTCAACCGGGCGTCGGCGTTCGACGTGGGCTTCACGCTGGTGCACTTGGCCATTCGCTTCCAGCGGCAGGACATGCTCGCCGTCCTCCTCACCGAGGTACGTCGCTAATTCGATGGCGTTTCCTGGATAGCCGATAGCCCATACACAGCCGTGCAAGCCGTTGAAGTCACAGGGCGGCCATCTTGCTCCACCCACCTCACGAGCAGACTACTGTATAAACTATACGGTATACGTACAGATAAGACATATACAACTTGTAGGCAGTTAGTATAAGGCCCGAGTCGGGGTGGGGGGGGGGGTTTTGCTGGGGTGGCCACTATTTTTTTAACAAATAATGACAAAACAAAAAAGTAGACGGTATCTGCTGTTTTGAAGAACCTTTTTTTTTTTTATCACTCAGTTCCTGAGACCCCAATGTTAGATTTGGCAGAGGCATTACCGGTAATTATTTTTGTTGAATTACAGTTATAATTCTTTAATTAAAAAAAAAAAAAAAAAACTTTGCTCCTGCAAACATTAAGCATATAATTTACACATGTATTTAAAGCAAATTGTAAAATGTCTGAAGTCCTCTTGTTTGTTTAATAAATTTAAAACGCCATAAATCATGCTGTTTCTATTAAGTTCTGTCTCAAATATTCTCAAATTTCGATACTGTAAATGTCTATGATCGTATGCTGAGAAAATTTCTTGGGAGGAGCAATATGCTGGCCGCACGACTTCAAAAGTCTTAAGCTATTGGTTATCCAGGCATATATTCAGATCACTGGTCTGAGATTAACAAAGTACTGTAGTAGTATGCAGGCTCCATCTAGTGACATACAAATGCATCACTCAATTAGATGGTGAAACAGCCTAATTGACTGTAATTGAATTTTTATGGGTGTGGGAACAAAAAAAAATCTGAATTTTTTATTTTATGTTGCGCAGCTGGTGCGCGGCTTTGATCCTCTCACAACTTGATATACATAAAATATAAATGTAATAATTTTGAAAAAAAGTGCAAATATTTGTCAATTTAAGAAATTGTATAAAATATTTTTTGCTAAATATTCTAGGGAGGAATAACAAAACAGTGGTTGAAAGGACATTTACAAATTTACGCATTTACGAATAATGAGTTAATAAAGTATTAAGTGAGGTAAAATCAGGATAGGACTAGATTAGCAGTTGCTTCGTCCTATTCTGCTTTTTGACACAATTTTTTAAATTATGCTCTTTTGTTGTCATTTTAAATGGTCAAACTAAAGTATTGAAAGAAAAAAGTCATCCAATAATAACTAAATAACGACCTCGCCCCCCCCAAGGTGAACCATCAGGCGGCCAAGTGCATCCCGTCGATGGTGTGTCCCGAGCTGACGGAGCAGATCCGCCGGGAGATCGCCGCGTCGCTGCATCAGCGCAAAGGCGACTTTGCCTGCTACTTCCTCAGCGACCTGGTCACCTTCACGCTGCCCGCCGGTGACTGCTGGCGCCCTCCCATTTTATTTTTGTTCTTTCTATCCTCCATCTTCTAAGTGCTCTGCCCGCAGATATCGAAGACTTGCCCCCGGCCGTCCAGGAGAAACTGTTTGATGAGGTTTTAGACCGGGACGTGCAGAAAGGTAGGCCGTCTCGCAGATGAACTCAATCGCATTGGAGTAAATATTCAAATAAAAAAACAAACGTGTTGTATGTCCCGCTTAGAGCTGGAGGAGGAGTCGCCGGTCATCAACTGGTCGATGGAGCTGGGCACGCGTCTGGACAGCCGCCTGTACGCGCTGTGGAACCGCACGGCCGGCGACTGCCTGCTGGACTCGGTTCTCCAGGCCACGTGGGGCATCTACGACAAGGACTCGGTCCTGCGCAAGACGCTCCACGACAGCCTGCACGACTGCTCGCACTGGTCAGCTGCAAAAAATTGTCTGGACAAAAGAAAAGAAAAAACAATCTCATCTTTATTTTGGTTGTTTTTGTGTGGAGGTTTTACACTCGCTGGAAGGAGTGGGAGTCGTGGTACTCGCAAAGCTTCGGTCTTCACTTCTCACTGCGGGAGGAGCAGTGGCAAGAGGACTGGGCCTTCATCTTGTCCCTGGCCAGCCAGGTGAGTCCTGTTGCATTGTGGGAACGCTCGCTTACTCTGCTTGGAGGGTTTTTGACATTTTCATTCTAGTTCAGTAGTTGTCAGGGCAGCTCTGTTTTTGTTTTTTAACTCATTCACTCCCAGCCTTTTTCACAGAAGCAATCCCGTTCGCTTCCCGGCTGTTTGACTGGATTTTGACTGATTTTGCAAGGCCCACAGAATATTGTGTTCAATTGCTATAAAAGCATGGAACCTACCAAAAGAAAGATTAGAGTCTCTTCTTTCATCAGAAAAAAAGTATGATTCTATCTGTTTCCGTTTTGCAGCAATTAGCATTAGAAGAGAGCTAAGTTTAATCAATTTTCACAAATCTATTTAAAATTGTCAGTAATTTAGCTTTTTTTCTACATGGCTCTGGTTGATCTCCTTTGCTCTGCTGCCACCTGCTGGCCGTTTGTGTAATAACTACCATTTCTGCAACAGTTCTTTGCAGTTGAGAGGCTGCATCAAAGCCTTCTGTATGCTCTACCATAAAAAAAAACAAAAAAAAAAAACGTATAAATACGTCTTTGGGACATTTACATTAAAAAAAACGTATTTACACGTTATTGGGAGCAAATGAGTTAAGTACTTGGTAAAATGAAAAACGTAACGGATTTCTTACCTAGCGTTGCATTTTGGCTGAGTTAAATGAAAAATCAAGCGTGCAAAATTGTCACGGAGGAGCGACATCGTCTGAAGGTGCTTTTCTATTGGCTGGTGCTCGATGACGTCGCTTCTGTGCGACACACTTTCAAACGTCCTTATTCCGGTTAATATTAATATAAATATACTTAAATTGCATTTAAAATCAACCGCAAAGGCTCATGTGCAGGGAGTTCTCGAGTTACGCCACAGTTGCGTTCCTACGCTAGCAATGTAACACGAATTTCGACTTAAGTTGAATTTCCCCTAAAGTCAGTATTTACATGAAAATAATGTGGTAACTTCATTATTTAATATTTATTTAAAAAGTAATTTTTCTACTTGCTGTCGACTGATGATGACATCACCTGTGCTGAGGAAGTAGATAACGACCAATCATGGCTCACCTGTTTTCTGGGTTTAGTCAGTAAACTGAGCCATGATTGGTCGCTACCTCCATCCTCAGCACAGGTGATGTCATCATCAGTCGACAGCAAGTAGAAAAATGACTTTTTAAAGGTACTAATTGTACGTGAAAAATAATGAAGTTACCACATTAATTATAGACAAAATAATTCACTTTTTACTGCTGAAAATGGTTCAATGAGAAATGAGGGGAAATTCTCACTGTTTGACGTCAGTTCTGATTGAATTTTTTTCTTTCCGCGGGTGCAGCCTGGAGCAAGCCTGGAGCAGACCCACATTTTCGTTCTGGCGCACATCCTCCGCAGGCCCATCATCGTTTACGGTGTCAAGTACTACAAAAGTTTCAGAGGGGAGACATTAGGGTACACGCGATTTCAAGGTGAGCAAGCAAAGCAATCCAAAATTGTTGAGTTCAATTGTGGTGGGGAAAAAAAAAGCCAGTTGATGCAGACTGCGCCCTCACCATGCGGCGTGTGCGCAGGCGTGTACCTGCCGCTGCTGTGGGAGCAGAGCTTCTGCTGGAAGAGCCCCATCGCGCTGGGCTACACGCGCGGCCACTTCTCGGCCCTGGTGGCCATGGAGAACGACGGCTACGGCGACAACCGCGGCGCCGGCGCCAACCTCAACACGGACGACGACGTCACCGTCACTTTCCTGCCGCTGGTGGACAGCGAGCGCAAGCTGCTGCACATCCATTTCCTGTCGGCGCAGGAGGTAAACGTGAGCGGGTGATTGGCAATAAACAGATGCTAGCTTGGAACGAAACAAAACAAAATCATTGAAATTATGAGAGAGAGATTCGTGGTTTCAAGCTAGAAATTGGTCACTGCTTTGAGTGTCAGCTGAAGAAAATGTTGAGGTACGTCGCACACTACAAAAACAGGTTGACTTCATTTTTTTTTTTTTTATTAAAAAACAAAACAAAACATTTTTAGTCTTAAACATCTCTCAAAAATGCACTTCCAACTAAGTGTTGCCAATTTTATGTGAAGTTAAATGTGATTAATTCAGTAACTTCTAATCTATATTCGATACTTTTAAAATCATGCAATCTGTAAAGTAACTAGGTTACTTTTGAATCAAGTAATCAGTTATTTTATAGTCAAGTATTAAGTTTCATTTAAAGCCAAGTAATCAGTCATTAAGTTACTTTTAAAGTCAAGTAATCAGTCAAGTCACTAAGTTACTTTAAAGTCAAGTAATCAGTAACTGTTAATTTTTAAAGCAAATCATCTGTAATTAAGTTACTTTAAAGTCAAGTAATCAGTAACTAATTTACTTTAAAGTCAAGTAATCAGTAACACAGCAAAGTTACTTTTAAAGCCAAGTTAATCGGTAATGAAGTTACTCTTGGAATCAAGTAATCAGTAACTGTTACGTTAAAGTCAAGTAATTAGTAAAGTAAGTTACTTTAAAGTCAAGCAATGAGTAAAGCAATGTTACTTTTAAAGTCAAGATATCAGAAATGAAGTTACTTTTAAAATCAAGTAATCCCTAAGTTTTTTGTTTTTTTTTGTTTTGTTTTTTAAGTCAAATAATTAGAAACGGTTAATTTTAAAGCCAAGTAATCAGTAATTAAGTTACTTTAAAAATCAAGTACTGAGTTAAATAAGTTACTTTAATCAGTAAAGCAGCAAAGTATCTTTTCAAGTGTTCCGTTACTGGGCTGACGTGTGGTGTTTTGTGTGGAGATGGGCAACGAGGAGCAGCAGGAGAAGCTTCTGCGCTCGTGGCTGGACTGCAGCGTGACGGACGGCGGCATGCTGGCCGCCATGCAGAAGAGCTCGCGGCGCCGCAACCACCCGCTGGTCACACAGATGCTGGAGAAGTGGCTGGACACGTACCGCCAGATACGACCCTGCGCCGCCGCGCTCTCCGACGGCGAGGAGGACGACGACGAAGACGAGTGAGTGAGTGACGCGTGCGGCAAAAAACCCCACAAATAAATAAATGAGGACTCTTTTCCCCGCCTTCCCACAATCTTGACAAGCGCATGTGTCTGCGGGGGGTACACATCGTAGACATCCCAGTACTTATTACTTCTTCATGAAGAAAAATGCACTTGTGTTTTGTTTTTTGCCTGACAGACATTTAGCCGAGAACCCCCCACCCCGACCCGTTTGCTCATGCTTGAAGCTATTTATTCTTTATTTTGTTTTGCACAGATTTACTAATAGCTGCGTTCTGTGTGGGGGGAGGGGTGGGGGGCGGTTTACTGACATTTCTACGTTGTGACGTAGTACTTGGGAAAGTGGCGGCTGCAGCCGGGAAGAGAGATGCAAACAATTTCTCTTTCCACACACTGCATTCATATGATTAAATTTGTTCACTTGCATCTTCACTTGTTTTTCTGTCGTTTTCGTGTGCCTGATATTTTGTACGTTTATCCAGAAAAGAGAAAAAAAAGAAAAAGAAATATTTGGAAATCAGAAGCAAGTAAGACCTAGTGTCCAGATAAGAATTAATGCATCCATCTACAATCTTATGGTCCAAATTTTTAGAAATATTAAAAAAAAATATATATATTATTGTTGAAGAAAAACAGATAATCTGGAGTTTTAATTTTTTGTCCTGGGGGGGAATTAAAGCAACAAATTTCCTCAAAACATATTTACTGTGGAAAAAATATAAAAGAATAATTTTTAAAAATTAATAATAATAATAATAATAATAACAATAATAATAAACAATTTAAAAAAAAAAAAGTGTCCAGAAAGAAATCGCAATAACTAAAGTGACTATCTACAATCGTATCCTTTAGTGTTCTTACAAATATTTAAATAAACTATTTAGGAAAACAGATCATCTAGTCTAAATGCCAAAAAAAAAAACTATTTCTCAAAACATATTTACTGCAGGAAAAAAAATATAACCACCAATTATTTTAAAAGAATTCATATTAACCTAAAATTGGTCTCTGGTGTCCAGAAAGAAATGTTAAAAATTAGTCAAGTCAGTGACTAAATAATTTGCCACTTTCTGTACTGCAAATTATTCTAATGTAATATGTGTCAATATGGAGTATTTTGTAAAACTCAAGTGTCATCCTCACCCTTCAATGTGTGACAAATTTTGTATTTTATCCAGTATTTCAATTAAATACATTAGTGGGGGAAATACTGTTTGAATCATGTAATATTAAACCAATATTTAATTATCATTTGCGTAAACATTTAAAAAATGGTGGAACTACTTCAAATCTGGTCATCCAAATAGAGGACACTTTCAAATCATGTATTGTGGCGCCCTCCTGTGGCTGCAAAATGAAATACACAACTTTGAAACGGTGTTTCAGAATCTTTTTTTTCTTTTCTTTTTTTTTTTTTTATTGGAACTGCACTGAATGCTAAATGTTCACCTGATACAAGAAACAAATACAAATACTCACGCTAAAAACAAAAGCGTACTTGCTTTGGGGGGGGTGCTGCCTCGCTCTGCTATGATCTCCAAACTACGGACGGGAGTTTTCTGCTATTGCTTTTGACAAGAGGACAGGATGAGCCTGAACAAAGAAAAATTTGGAAGTGGAGCACGAGGAACATCCAACTAATCGATAGCAATCTAACAGGACAACTCGCCAAATACTGGAGATATGTGAGGTTTTTTTTTTCTTCTTCAGTTTTTCTTCAACTTGTGGACAAAATTGCAAAAAGGGAAAAAAAAGAAAAAAAGGGTATTCCTGAGTCGTCAAGTTTGTCGTCACCCTTTTTTGTTACATACTGGAATAACATTGGAATTAATAATTAAGTTCATCAAGTTTTTTTTGTTGTTTTTGTTTCCCCCTCCTCATTGTTGCACTTGCTAACCACTAATTGATTTTCAGCTCATTTTCTTCCTAATTAGTAGACGTGATTCTGAACTGCAGGCCTAAACAACAACACGCATTAGTTACAGAAGATGGCAAGGTCAAAGGGCGGCAGCTCAGGGATAAGGGGTTTAAAAAAAAAAAAAAGTTGGGAGGGGTGGAGGGGGGTATTGTTGATGCATCTTCCCAAAACAAAGTCCGCAGTGGTTGGCGTCCCCCCAGAGGGGGAAAAAAAAAATACAAACAAGATGAAAAGTACAAATTCCAGTGGAACCTGTAGGAATGGGGTGGGGGGGGGGGGGCACTGTCTTTTGGTCCCGTTTGAAGTGGGGGCGGTGATGGGGCGGAGAAAGGGGGAGGGGCTATTGCTCAGTGAGGTGCTCTCTGGGCTCGCAGTGTTTGGAAGGCTGATTGGGCGAGGGGGCCTGCGACGGGTGGGTACCGGAGGGCAGGGTGTGGGCGATGGGCACCCCGCCGGGTACCATGCCCTCGAGCGCCCCGGCGAGGCCGCCCGGCGCCACGCCCACCACGCCTGGCGGGTATCTGCTGGATGGCACGAGAGAGAGAGAGAGAACACTTACGTCACAAAAATGCACAATTTAAATGAAAAAAAAAAAACTAAGCTCAGTGGTGAGGGACAAGTAACAGCTCCTAAAAAAAAAAAAAAAAGTTTTATTTATTTATTTTAATGCTAGTTATTACATATGAATAAATGCTCACATCAATTACTGAAATTAACATTTTAATTCATTATAATTATCAAAAACTTCCAATTTACTTGTGACAAATAATTTTTTTTTACCCCCCCTAAAAACCCAGTACAATTTAGTGATCGTTTTAAATATTTTTTTTTGCCCCAAGTTACATTAGTAAAGGAAATTTAGAAAGTGTCAGAGAAATAATTTCTATTCGTCAAACATTAACATTTTTTCTTCCTTAAAAATGAACAAAACATTTTCATGAATTGAAAAATGAGTATTACAATTGTCACATTTTAAAGCTACAACATTCACAGAAAAAAAATCAAATAAAATCCCTTTTACAAAAATTAATTTTAACCTATACAATGCAAAGCAACAAAACCTAATTTATGTCCAATTAAAAGCATCCTGAACTTTTTTTTTTTTTTTTTTTTTTCTGGGGGGCTTTTGAAACTACTAAAAAATAAAAAAAAACTTTTGGAGTTGCATGTTTTTTCAACAATAATGTGTGGAATGAAAAAAAAAATCACACTAATAAATAGTTCCAAGATTTCAAATGAATTCAACATATTTCACTTATATTATTTCTAGAAATGTCCTAATTTCAAACGTGTAAGTGCAAGAGGGGTTTTGGGAAATTGTGACGGATTCTACTCCAATTTTGACTGCTAATACTGCATTCGAGGAAGGTGGCAAGTTGGACTTTTTCTGGTATATGTACAATATTGTGAAGTCGCAAAAAAAAAGGACCCTGACCGACATCAGTGTCCGTTTTCGATCAGACATCAACAACGGTGACCCCCGTAGAGACAAAGATCGTGAATGGTAGAACAGAATTTACACATTTGGAAACATGATTTCTTATAATATGAATTTACTTATTTGAAATAAGTAACTTCATGTAATGTAATTTGGACTGACTTAGCTATTTATCTTAACCAGCCATCTTTTTTTATCCAAGTGGGAAATATCTGACTTCCCACTGTCCTTGAATGCATCAATAAGGTGTGCTGGTGGAGCATAGGGGGAGGGTTTAGGGAGGATCGCCCACTCCCAAATCAGACTGTCAAATAAAAGAATACAGTTTATGTCCATTGCAGAATTGCAAAATACACAAACGCTCACTTGTGGAAATGATCCAAGTCGTGAGACGTAACCAAACAGCATAAGGTAAGCTCTCTTTTACTTCTCACTTTTTTTTCTTGATCAGTTAGCAGAGCATGACAAAATGCTAAATGTCGTAATAATAATAATAATAATAATAATAATAATGATGATGATAATGAAATTAGTATTCAAATAATTTAATGTAAACCTTTCCAATTCTGCAATGACTCATATGTCCACTAGTGGGCGCGTTTGGCATATCTATGAAAGAGGGGCACACACACACACACACACACAGGTGGTTGTGGTTCTAGCATCCATTCCAGGTGCATTTACCTGCTCCCCATCTAGGCATTTATTTTGTCTTGGGGAACGCCGGATGTGACGGCGGACAGTGTTTGGTTGATGTGGCTGCGTGCAACGACAACATCCAACACAATGCCAGCGTTAACATGGTAGAGCACAACATACTCGCAACCTCGCACACATGATGGACAGGATGCCTAACGAAGTTACAACACGTCATTTTATTGGCGAAAAATAAAATAATTTGGAAAAAAGCCTTACTACACCATGTCTATTTTTTATTTTTATTTTTTTTTCTCTTAAAGGAAAAAAAAATGCACTATACATCTATACAGTTTTTCCTCTTACATATGCATCAGGCCATCTCATTTAAAAAAAAAGCCTTACTAATACTATAAATCCTTTTTTTTTTTTTTTCTGTAACGCCTTACTATACATGGTCAACTTTTTTGTTAAAAAAATAAAATAAAAATAAATGCCTTAATATACATGGTCGTTTAAAAAAAAAAATACTGCTTACTATACATGGTCATTAAAAAAAATTGCCTTACTCTAAATGGTCATTTTAAAAAAACAAAATGCCTTACTACACAGTACAAGGTTGTTTAAAAATAAATAAATAACACCTTACAATACATGGTTAGTTTTTTGTTTGTTTTTTTTTTTAATAAAAAAAAAAAAGCGGCTTACTATATGTGCTCGTTTAAAAAGAAAAAAAAAAACAACTGACGATCCATAGCTGATTTAAAAAAAAAAAAAAAAACACCTTACTATACATGGTCGTTTAAAAAAAACAAAAAAAAAAAAAAAAAAAAACTTCTGACGATACATAGTTGTTTAAAAAAGAAAAACCTAACTATACATGGTTGTTTTTTTTTAAATTAAAAGAAATGCCTTACTATACATAGTGGTTTAAAAAAAAAAAAAAAACTGACAAAACAGTCGTTGAAAAAAAAAACTATACATGGGTGTTTTTAAAAAAAAAATATGTAAAAAACACATTTGATTGCTTAAAATATGTTTTGCTTTTTTAGAATATTGTTTAATTTTTTCTTTCAAATTTTTTCTGGAGGGTGGGGTGGAGTTCACCTGTAGGCGGCGCCGTTGAGCTCAGGGTGAACGGCAGGTTGTTCCATCACGGCCCAGGGCGCCGTGGTGACAAAGAACTCCTTGTTGACGCAGTTTCTTAAGCTGTCCGGGATGCGGCCTTCAGGAAAGGAAAGGAAGCGTTTGTGCAGCCCAACTCGAGTAAAAGCGAGCCTCGTCTACCCACCCGTGATGGCTCTTCGGATCTCGGTGGCGGCCGCCTCCCTCATTTCCAGAGATGCCTGCTCGCTGTACCAGGCCGTGTGAGGCGTGCAGATCAGGTTAGGAGCGTCTTTCAGGGGGCCTTGGGCAAAACTGAACACAAAGATTTCTACCGCTCACAAAAATGTTGACATACTGGACAAGTTTAGAGACGGTTTTTGACACAGTCACATCTATGTATCTATTTTTTTTTTGTATTATTTTTTTTATTATAAGTATTTTTTTTTTTTGCGAGCCTGACCTGAAGGGCTCGGTCTCATGGACGTCCAAGGCGGCCCCGCGTATCCGGCCCTCCTTCAGGGCCTGGGCCAGGGCCTTCTCGTCAACCAGACCGCCCCGGGCTGTGTTCACCAGGAACGCTCCCTGACGCATCTGATAGAACACACAAAAATAATACAATTATTAAAGTAAGAATTTATGAAAGAAATTGTTCAATTTATCCTGCAGTTCCCTCAACCCCTCCCTGCTCATATGGCTATACACATACAAAATATTACACAAAAAATATATTTAAAAAATAGATACATGAGAATGTAAAAATATTCGACCATAATACAAAAAGGTTAGATAAGGAATTAGTTGGAGACATCTATAAAATACAAAAAGAATTGGGGGAAAAAAATAATAATAATAATAATAATTTGATGAAAAAAAATAAAAAAATAGAAATAGAAATACTAGCAAATAATAAAAATGTTGATGCAAAAATTGGAGACATAAGCCAACAAACTGCCAAAAATAAAATTTAAAAAATGTAAAAAAAAATAAAATATATATATATATGTATATTTTTATATTTATATATATTTATATTTATAAAATATCATACACAGAAAACACAAAACAGACTATTTTGAAGATATAATATAAAATATATTAAGAGTACAATGATATGTGGAAAACACAATTTGAATCAGGTTTGGCTTTATGTGTCCCTAAATTAATTTTTCATGCAGATTTTTTTTTTTTTAAATCATGTCACATTTTTTAGGTGTTTTTTTTTTGTTTATTTTTAATTATAAAAGCTTGCACAATACAGATATTTATCATGCATTGTCCTTTATAGCTAGGACATTAAAGGAAAAAAAAATTCTACCCTAACCCTTAATTCACAAATTAAGGGTGAGGAGAGGAATCTTCAGAGAGTGCAGGAGTGAATTGTATCAGTCAGTTCCTCTCCTCTCGCCTCCTGTCTTCTCTCCTTTTTGTGTCGTGTTTAATAGATGTCAAACCGATATCCCTGACAATTATTTAATAATATACTACTATTGTACACTATTATTTATGTTTATTTTTCATTACAACCTGATGTGCTTGAGAAAAAAACAAAGGCAGATTTCAAAATCAGTGCAAAGAATTCATCTAGAAAAGTTGAGTTACATCGCTGATTAAATAAAAAATAATAATTTGTTGGCTTGCAATTTTCATAAAAAATAAAATGACATCCAACATACAGTACAAAAAAAAAATCAAAAACTAGAATATGAAAAAAAACCTAAAAATAGCAGCTATAAAATATCCAAATATTACACAAACAGAAAAAAGAAGCAGACACCTTTGAACCGATGAACATGCATCAAGATTAGGAGAGCAGCGAAAAGAAGAGTGATGTAATAATGCGGCGTTGCCCATGCACCTGTTTGATGGTGAAGTCGTTGATGAGGTGGTGGTTGTGCTCATTGAGGTTGCAGTGCAGGGAGACGCAGTCGCTCTGGTAGAGGAGGTCCTGCAGAGTGTAGACGCGCTGCACGCCCAGCGAGCGCTCCAGCCCGTCCTGCAGGTACGGGTCGTAGAACAGCACGTTGAAGCCGAACACCTTGGCGCGCACCGCCACCGCCTGCCCCGAGCGACCTGAGTGACACAGAAAAGGGGGGCGGGACAACGGCAGACCGTTAGCGGCGCCACTTGTGCGGTTAGCTAGTGACCTCGTTAGCATAACGAGGCGATTAAATAAATAAATGAAAACATTGCATGAATAATGCACAAAAAATACAAAACTATTAGCTGAAAAAATAGTCAAAAAATAATAATAATCACCAAAAAAAGAGAAAAATATATAAAAAATAAATAAATAAATCCCGCTCACTCACCGAATCCGATGAGGCCCAGGGTCTCGCCGCGGATGCGCGCGGCGCCCGAGGCCACTTCGCGTATCTGCTCCACGCTTTGCACCCGCGTGCCCTCCCGGAGAGCCTGGTAGAGCCACGTGTTCCGCCGGTACAGGTTGAGCACGTGGCACAGGGTGGAGTCGGCCGTCTCCTCCACGGCCGCCGATGGGATGTTGCACACGGCGATGCCTACGGTTCGGGGGCGGGGCATTGCTTCCCGTTAGTCGAGTAATGGTATATTGCACAATATATCGAAAACATATCGATATCGCGATATCGATATTGGCCCTTGCAATATGCATATCGCAAAGGCATGCAATAAGTTTTATACGGAATTTTATGCTTTTTATATGAATTTGACCAGTCAGACGCTAACTAAAAATGTGCATCGCCATCCAATAGTTGAAAATTATCAAGACATAATTACAATTAATTAACTAAGATTACATTAAGGTTGCTTATTTTGCCGCATGAAAAGTGTTTTTCTTTCATTAGATAATAAAAATGTAATTTCTTTAGGTACATGTTAAATATCGCAATAATATCGATATCGCTATGTTCGGCAAGTATATCGCATGTTTTTCCAATTTCGTGCAGCCCTAATATATATATATATATATATATATATATATATATATATATATATATATGTATATGTGTGTATGTATATATACACATACATATATATATATATATATATATATATATATATATATATATATATATGTGTGTGTATGTATATATATATATATATATGTGTGTGTATGTATATATGTGTGTATATATATATATATATATATTATATATATATATATATATATATATATTAGGGGCGGTAAAAAAATCGATTCGGTGATATATCGCGATACTACATCGCGCGATTCTCGAATCGATTCAATTAAAAAAAAATCGATATTTTTATTTATTTATTTATTTTTTTTAAAGAGCTCAGAATTGTTCATTCGGTAGTCTTACCGATTCAACGTCTTATCATCACTGCCTTTTTTTTTTTTTTGTGTGTGTGTGTGTGAATCGATTTTTAAACTTCCATTTTCAACAAAACGTCTGACTTCGGGTTAGGATTCACACCTTGAGCATGGAAGAATGTTATATGAAAGGAACATTAAGCCTTAATATTTTATTTTAATGCTGTTCAAACATGAAACAGATTACAACCTCTATAAGACTGAAATTTCAGATAAATAAATAATAAATTTTCATATAAATCTTACACTCTACAAGCTTACTGATTAGTATTTTCTAAATTTGAATGAAAAAAAATCGCAACAATCGACTTATAAATTCGTCTCGGGATTAATTGGTATCGAATCGAATCGTGACCTGTGAATCGTGATACGAATCGAATCGTCAGGTACTAGGCAATTCACACCCCTAATATATATATATATTATTATTTTAAATGTGTATTTTCTAATATCTCTAATATTTGTGAATTTTGGTTCTTTTTTTAATTGCATTATTTTACTATTTTTTTATTTTTTTATTTAGAATTTGGTATTTTTCACAGTATTTGGGGATTTATCATACAACATGCATTTTCATAAATATTATGATGTATATTTTTCACTATGTTGTGTATATTTTTCTGACGTTCTTTAGTATTCTCTGCTAATATTTTTCCATTTTTTCCTATGGCGTGATTAGTCATCTAGCAACGGTTATCGCAACATACCGAGCTCTCCGGCGGCTTTAATGTCGATGTTGTCGTATCCGCTGCCGATGCGGATGATGATGCGCAGCGCTTTGAACTTCTCCAGGTCCTCCCTGGTCAGGGTGATGGTGTGGTACATCATGGCCCCCACCGCCTCGTTTAGCACCTGCCCAACAAAACGAGACCCCGAGAGCTGATGAGTGTGTTTGAGGTTCAATGTAATTTCATCCATTCCAGCCTCTCCAAAAAAAAAAATCATTATTTGTAATATCAAACTTCTAAAAACGTGATTAAATAGGATGTCAAGAAATATAACACTTGGGGGCAGGCAGTATAATACAGACATAATCAGCTGATCAGCCTCAATTGTTTTTTTTTTTGTCGAATGATTAAAAATTAAATTGCAACAAACCACATCATGTCATACCTCAAATTAAAGGTCTTGAAGTAGCTTTTTCAGATTTGCAACTTCCTTATGGATGTTTTGTATGTTTCATGTCGCAATGACCAAAAATAAGCTTGAAGAAAATCTTTTCTTCGGTTTCAGAACTTTGTACATATAAAAAAAAACAACATTTCAACAATGTTAAATGCAAAAATTTCCTTAGATTTTTATCCAGTGACTGTCTAATTATAACAAAACAGCAAGTTACCGGTACAGCTAAAATTAACTCCTTTGCTCCCAAGAACGTATAAATACGTTGTATTTTAAATGTTTTAAGTGTCCCAAAGACTTATTTATACTTTTTTTATATGCTTGAGCATACAGAAGACTTTTATAGGTGGCTCTCAACTGCAGAGAACGGGTGAAAAATGGTAGTTATTATGAAAACGGCCAGCAGATGGCAGCAGAGTATAAGAGATCAACCAGGGCCATGTTAAAAAAAGTTGATTTCCCCATAGTTCTAAAAAGATTTGTGAATGATGATGAAACTTAGCTATATTCTAATGTTAATTGATGAAAAACAGAAATGTTTTTTTTTCTGATAAAAGAAGAAACTGTAATCTTTCTTTTGGTAGTTTTCCATGTTTTTATAAGCAATAGAACACAATATTCTGTGGGCCTTGCAAAATCCAGTAAAACAGCGAACAGGGTTGCTTCAGTGAAAACGGCAGCGTGTGAATGAGTTAAAGGTCAGATCTGTAAGTATGATGTCATGATGTGATGACATCATAACCCCCAAAACATGCTTTCTTAGTTTGGAAGTTACTGTGAGCTTAAAGAGAGTCAAATAAGCGCAAAACAGAAAAAAAACATTTGTCTCCTTCCCATGATGCTGCGCTCACAAGGAAGAGGGATCGGTTACAGCAGTAACCTTGCACTTATGTGCAACCTTTTCCGCTGATTTTCTTTATCAGCAAGCCGGCAACATTTGCCACGTAATGTCTCTTGCCCATGCGAAGAGATTGGACACGTTCAATCTCCACCGCCTCCTCTGGCTATCTTGCGCTTATTACGGCCAACTGCCGAGGTGAACATTACCGCCATGTTTTCCCCTGATAAGATGGCGTTAAAAAAAAAAAATACAAAAGGTCTGCGGGTCTTTTGATTGAACTGATCGCCATGCAACGGCTTGCTTTTTTTGTTTGTTTTTAATATATCACCGCTTTAATGTAGAAATGCGTCTGTGAGATGTAGCAACAGATAGCAGCAAACCATCTTTGAGGCCGTGTTTTTGCAGCAATAAAAAAAAAAAAAAAGGATAAAAAAGTCTCCTCTCCACAAGCCAAAATAATTACAGCACTCCCCCGCCCCCCAACCCGCCCCGCTGCACTCCGCACTCCAATAAAACAACGCCACTGTTGCTTGCCCGGCAACATTAAAGCACAAACAAGCACGCTACTGTACTTGCAAAGGCTCTTGTCACTTCAGGGCGATTAATAAATTTACACAAAAATGATACAACCAGGATCAAGAGAATTTTCAAGAAAAAAAATACGGGAATAAAGGAAAAAGATCATTTGGAAAATGGTTACATTGGCACAATAAAATTATAATTACGAGGAAAGAAATTTGTAGTGGAATAATTTGACTCCAAAAAATGTATAAATTATAAAATGACTGCATTTAATGAATCATTTCTGACAAATCAGTTTTTAATAAATCTAATCTATTAATAAACTCTTAATAAACAAATTTTTATTGAAACATTTTAAAGCGTAGGTTTGGGAAGATTACTAACGACAATTATAGACTTTTTATCTTATCATATTGGGGGGGGGGGAAATGAAAAAAATATTCCATCATTCTTTTAATAAAACAAATGTACTCTCATCACATTCTGAATTTTTTAAAATATTAGTACAACTCAATCAAATATCTTTATCTCTTTATTCTCAGAACTTTGGCTATTTTCCCCCCATTATTTCCATTAGTAAGTTTTTAATAAATTAGCTTGTCTTCTTTAAAACGTCTTCTTGTCCTGTAATGTTTTCTAATTACTTGATTAATTACTTGACAACATAATAATCTAAACATTCTAATAACATTTTAAAAAATCTATTATTACAAATTATCTTAGCAGTATCTTAGAATTAGTATCTTCGAATTAGTTTAGTATGCTGAGGTAATTTAGTATTAGATTAGCATGCTAAGTTAGCATTAGCATTGTAACTTAGCATGGTAAGCTAGCATTAGCATGTTATCTAAGCATTAGCATGCTAATCTAGCATTAGCATGCTAACTTAGCATTTGCATCTTAATTTAGCATTAGCATGCTAACTTCAATTCTCAAAATTCCACATTTTTCTTCTTGATTATTATTATTATTATTATTATTTGCCAAACCGTATAATAACACTAGTCCAAGTTTTCACCAATACGATTGAAGACGATCTAGACGGCGATACCTTCTCGTGAATCTCCTGCGTGGACTGCGCGTCACAGAAGGCGACGGTGGCCAAGTCTTTGAGGATGGGCATCTCCACCGTGCAGTCGCGCCCGTCCAGCAGCGCCACCAACGGGCGCGGGTGCATGGGCCCGTTCATGATTTGGGGCCGGATACCTGCAGGAGGGACGAAGGAAGGATCTTAGATTTTGATGCCGAAATACCTTACCGTAACCATCCTGTTAACTCATTTGCTCCCAAAAACGTATAAATATGTTCTATTTTAAATGTATTAAGTATCCCAAAGACGTATTTTTAGTTTTGGTTTTTTTTCTTGTTTTTTTTATGCTAGAGCATACAGAAAGCTTTGATGCAGCCTCCCATCTACAGAAAAAGGGTGAAAAAAATGGTAGCAATTACATAAACGGCCAGCAGGTGGCAGCAGAGTATAAGAGAATGAAAACGAGCTGTTTGCCCACAATTTGCAGCCGATTTGTGAATAATGATGAAACCTAGGCTATATTCTAATGCTAATTGCTGCAAAACGGAAACAAATAGAAATATATTTTTATTTTATTTTTTTCCTGATAAAAGAAGAGACTCTAATCTTTCTTTTGGTAGGTTCCATGTTTTTATAGCAATAGAACACAGTATTGTGTGGCCCTTGCAAAATCAGTCAAAATCCAGTAAAACAGCCGGGAGTGAAGGGGATTGTTTCTGTGAAAATGGCTGCCAGTCAATGAGTTAAACGTAAAACGAAAATAATCGTAGGCTCACTATTTGGCAAAGCAAAGATCCTCTGTTATATTGACTTGTTCTAGCTATCTAGATGTGACTACAATTTAATCAATTGACAAAAAGTATCGGCTCATTATTTGATAAGTTGAAAGACACCATTACAGTATATCGATTCTGTTTAAATGTCATCTCACTATAATTGGAACGTTCTCTACGATTAAAGGCTCACTATTTGGCGAGATCAGAGAGCCATTTTGATAGTTTTATCAATTCTGTTAAATGTCGGCAATTCGAACGACACTAATTGCAGGCTCGTTATTTGCCGAGATCAAAGACATTTGCTAGTTTAATCGATTTTATTAAATGTCACTTTGATTGAAACATTTGGACAATACGTGTAAGGCCACCGTTTTAGAAGTGAGAGCGAAAAAAAATTGGGCCAAATTAGCATGAAACAAGCATGGAAGAAATAAAATAAACAGAACACAGCCAGTTAGACTGAAGTGCTCCCAAGAGTCGCATCGGCGACAAAGAGGAGAAAACGAAGAACGTGAAAAAGAAGGAAGGACGGCAGGCGAGCAGTCCGGCCGGCACTGCGGAGGATTGAAGAGGAGGAGGAGGCGGACGGAAAGCGGAGGTGTCGTCTCGCAGCCTGTTGTCATGGTGATCACTTCACCGGCTTTGGATGCCACTTTAAAATGTACTTTGACTTGATTTCTGGCAAAGCAGGTCACGCGGAGCCAGCTGACGACTGACGGGCGCCTTCCTCGCGTCACTCCGCACACTTTCAAGGTCAACTCGGCGGGGGAAGGTGAGAGACACGACTGACATCAGGCTGAATAGAAATGTCGTTCAACGGTGAAGACGGATGACCGATCAACAACTGATGACAAGCTAGAGCAGGGGTCTGCAACCTGCGACTCCGGAGTCACATGAGGCCCTTTACTACCTCTCCTGTGGCAAGTAGAAAGTCATTTTTTTTTTTAAATATATATATATATAATTTATTTATTTTTTTTTGTTTTTTTTAGATAAAATATTCTTTAAATGGATTCATGAATTTAAGTACAGTATTCAAACAATGTCAGTGTCCAAAGTTTTAAGTTGTCAGAAAAAGATGAAAGGCAGATGAAAAAGTAAAAACAAAATGTCGAAAAAGTGATCTTAAAAAAGAAGAAGAAAATTACAATAATTGTCAAATATGTCAGAGAATTGAATAAAAAAAAAAAAAAAAGGCAGAATAGAAAATGTTTAAAAAAAAAAAAAAAAAAGTCATGTTAAAATGTCCAAAAACAAAAGAAGAAATCCCGAAAATTGCCAAAAAATTGATAGCAAAAAAAAAACTCCATGCCCACAAGACTGCCAAAAATGTTAGAAATTGACAGAAAAGCAGAAAAGGCTAAAAATGAAGTATGGAAAAAAAAAAGATCAAAAGCGGAAGACAAAAGGTTGCAGAAAATTAATCTGAAAGTATTGGTTTGATCCTGCATATTTTTCTGTTATAGTGCAGCTCTAGATTGGCTGGCAACCAGTTCAGGGTGTAACCCCGCCTACTGCCCATAGCCAGCTGGAATAGGCTCCAGCACTCCCCGCGACCCTTGTGAGGAGCAAACGGTTCAGAAAATGGACGGATGAATGGATGGGTGGGTGCAGCTCTCGTTAGCGCTTGGGCGCTCAGTACATTCATTAGACTCATACTAACGCACTGTTTCATTCATCGCTATATTCAAATGTGTTGTGGCTCCAGACAGATATTTTGTTATTTATTTGGCCTAAAATGGCTCTTTTGAAAGCAAAGTTTTCTGTCCTCTGAACTACAACATATATATGCTATAACGTCAAAAATTTGGTGTCGACATATTCGTGAAAATACAGTCTTCTAATTTTTTTAAGCAACTTTCCAAGTCATGTTGGATTTAGCTCATTTTCAATTATTTTATTTTAAATCAAAACTAGAGCTTGACAAAGTGTAATTAAAAAAAAAAAAAATAGCCAACTCCAGTAACAGCCTCGAGTGTATGATTCATGCAGCAGGCTTTTACTCTTTTGCTATCTCTCTTCTCTCCGGTGTGATAGCATCTCTTGTTTGCTCACTTCTCCTTCCTTTGTCACTCCTTTTCTCGGCCATCAATCTTCAGCTGTCACCCCCAGGAATCGCTGATGCCCCAGCCCCTGCCATCCGTCGCTTATTTGTCATTCTGTCTGCTCCTTGTTGGCAAGGGTAGAAAAATAACCACGGTTGGGGTCGAGTCCAAGTCAAGACAGACTTAGAGGCAAAGTCAAGACGCAAACATCAACTATGTTACGATCGAGACATTTTCAGGTTGAGCCCAAGACTGAAGTGTTGATACCAAGACTTATTACAACCCTAATTCAAAGTCTTAGTCCTGGTAAGACCAAGATTTTGAGTGGTTACGACCAACTCAAAATCAAAACTTTTTGAGGTTGAGACCAAGTCAAGAAAGAGAGGCAAAGTCAAGACTCAAACGTCAACTACAATCTAGGTCATTTGAGGTTGAGCACTAAGGACTAATACGTTGATACAAAGACCAAGATGTTGAGTGGTTGAAACCAGCTCAAGATCAAGACTTTTCAAGGTTGAGAATAAGTCAAGAAAGAGACTTGGAGGCAAAATCAAGACTCAAATGTCGACTGTTACCATCGAGACCTTTTGAGGTAGAGCCCAAGAGTAAAATGTTGATACCAAGACCAAGATTTTGAGTGGTTAAGACCAACTCAGGATCAAAACTTTTTGAGGTTGAGACAAAGTTAAGAAAGAGAGGCAAAGTCAAGACTCAAACATTGACTACAATCAAGGTCATTTGAGGTTAGGTACTAAGGACTAATGTGTTGATCCAAAGACCAAGATGTTGAGTGGTTGAGACCACTTCAAGATCAAGACTTTTTGAGTTTGAGACTAAGTCAAGAAAGAGAGAGGCAAAATCAAGACTCAAATGTCGACTGTTACCATCGAGACCTTTTGAGGTTGAGTCCAAGACTAAAGTGTTGATACTAGGACCAAGACTTATCTCAACCCCAATTCAAAGTCTTAGTCCTGGGCTTGGTCTCAACTCCTTTAAATCTTGGTCCCAATTTGGTCTTGGGTCCTTAGTCTAAACCACTCAGTCTTGGTTTTGGTATCAGTCCTTGAAAGTCTGTCTAGAGTGGGTCTCAATTCCTTTAAGTCTCAATCATGACAGTTTCAATGCCTTCTAGTCTCAGTCTTGCCTTAGTCTCAATCCCTCAGTCATGGTCTTGACTTGGTCTCAGATTATTTGTACTTCAGTCTGTTGATGGACAGAAACTGGCCATTCGGCAAGGTGAACTGGAACGGCACCTGCACCTTGTGGACCACTTGCGCCTGGTCAGCATCCACATAAAACCGGAACCTTGAGGCCAGTTTGCGGCACACATTTTATTTACGACGCTTTGGATCTTTTAGCGCGTTTACTTCACAAGTGCGCCGTCGCCGCGTGCTTCCAATTCCGCCGCGGCCAAACCCCCATGAAAGAAGCCAATAAATATCAAAAGGACATTTTTACTCGGCGCTGACAAGCTCTCAGCTGTGAAGTGACAAACGCTCGCTTCCTCTCTCTCGCAGCGCCGAGGAATAAAAAAAGTGCGTGTTTGCTGGGCATGTTCACCGCAGGCTGTGCTAGTGCTGCAGGTGAGATACACAACCCCAGGGAGAAAAAACAACACAGCGCATGTCAACAAAAGGCGCAGTGAATTCACTTAACGTCTCTACAGTGTTGATGGGTACTCTCATTTTCCCTCTTGTCTTCCCGCTAGCTGCGCTTGTTGCTCAACTGTTGCCTCACCACTGTGAGTGTGTGTTGGGAGGCGTGCGTGTTCACAGAAGAAGCCAGCAGCTGTCGTAGCGGCGCTTGCCAAGCGACTGCAACACACATGAACCGCGACCGCAACGGTGGGAACGCGAATAACCGTGACGCTAAACAAGCAATGAAAACGTTACGTGATCATATGTATTGTATAAAATAGAATGTAAGCAGCTTCCGCCGACATTGTTGGGGCAAGATTAGCGAAACAGCATGCCGTTGTCAGATCTTCCTTGTGATTTCTCGGTCAGGTATTTTCAGGACGCCGATATTTCTCTTCGAAGAAAGCAAAGGGGGCTTTAAATTTTTGAGTGAAGGGTATCTTCACTCACTCACCATGCAATTTTGCCCCAAAACAAAAGGAAATACGCGTTGGATGTAAGGAAAAGACGAAGTTGCTTCACTCACTTCCACCGATTGTCGGCAAAACCGAAGTTTTTGGACACTATTCCTGTTAAGCAAGGTAACTAATGAATTGATATTACCTCATAGTTTAAATGTTTTGTTGGCATTTATAGTAAATAGTAAGTCAACAAACGTGTGGATGGTTAGCTACCCGGAACTATCGCTAACCTTTGGCTAAAAACAAAAAAGGAGAACATTACCTTAGCGCAGACGTAGTAGTTTCTGGTCATTTTGGAAGGATTTGACTGGTCGTGTGTGCAAAGTTTGTTCTGTTGGAATTTATCGTAAATAGTAAGTCAGCAAATGTGTGGACGGTTAGCTACCCGGAGCGATCGTTGGCCTTTGGCTAAAAACAACAATGGAGAACATTACCGGTACATAGTGGTTTCTGGTCATTTTGGAGGGATTCGACTGGTCGTGTGTGTGTGGTGACTGTGGTCTTCCACAAAGTTTGATCCAGCGCAGACATTTTTCATAGTTGTTTGAGGGTTTAGCGAAGGGAATAAACCGGACAGTGTCTCGCTCGTGTCTCTCTTACACAAACCGTGACTGCAGCAGACCACCGATTAGTCGATCGGGATAATGGCTATCACTCTTACACAACCATTTTATTGATTTTTTTATTTTTTTTTCTTGGCTTTGGACAACCACATAATGCACTACCGGGAGCGGGACTGCTTTTGTTTGTCCGCAGCAAAACGCATGTGCCGTCGCAGACATGACGTCTTGTGTCTTGATTGGTTTGCTAGGTCATGCGGGCGTAAGGTCAATTGACTACAGCTAAAAAAATAATAATAATAAAAAAATAAATCACGACTTCAAACGCAACGCTACATTTTCGCACAATCGTCGCTAGCTTAAGCGGCAAGCAGCGAACAGCTGGAGGGGCTAAAAGGTCACAACGAAAGTTATCTGAGAACTCAAACTAGCATGACGAGACTTTCCTCAATTCCATGCTACGCTTCCTGCATGCATGGAAGCTATGTGGGAAGATTGCCGCCGCTGCTCCTGCTACTGCTGCTGCTGCCCTTGGTGGAGCCAGCGACACTTAGTCAGAGTCTGGCAAGCCCAACGCAGCAGCAGATGAGGCCAGAGTTTCCATTATGTGGCCAGACTTTTTCTACCACCGCGAGGAGTGGGAGGAGGAGGAGGAGGAGGGGTGGCGGGTTTGTGGGTGTTTGGCGGGTGGGAGAAGAACCAGGAGGGGAGAGAGGGAAAACACATTTACGAGCAGACAAGCTCTCCATCGTATTATCGTCATCTGCTGCTGACGGTTACCTAGCAACCGCAAGCTGCCGATTGCAGGTGGCCAACACCAACTTCGAGGAGGTTGGCAGAAGCAAAGATGAAACATGACCCGCTCACATCACCAGATGAATGTCAATCAAAGGGGCTGGAAACTAGCTAGGAAGACTGGTTGGTTTCTGGTTCCAGGTTGATTCAACTAGTAGCTTACAGAATCGGTTTTAGTTCCGTTCCTACGGTTGCGAATCAGAATGCACCCGAGTCTATTGCTAACCTATCCAAGCGCACTGGTAAAGACATAATTACAGGAAGAAAAATATTGCTACGTCATAGGATGCATTCTTCTGCTGTTTGTAACTTTGCATGATGGTAACAGTAACAAGGACCCCCTTGGACCGGCATTCAGTTTTGACAGTTTTAGATTTGTCCACCAGCTAGCTTTCATGATAACGGCATACACTGTCATATAAATGTAAATTTAAAAATGTTAGTATTTTTGAAAGGCTCCCTTGCCAGAGTAAATCGATTTTTTTTAAGTAAAAACAAATAATAGGGCTGTGTTTTCCATTTCGAGCCCAATATCGATTCATAAAACCATGAATGGATTATTTAAATATCTAATTTTCCCCCTTAAATTTTTAAGAAAATATCATTTTAAAGGTCTTTTTTTTTTCTTTTTCTTTTATATTAGCATCCATCCATCCATTTTCTTGGCCGCTTATTCCTCACAAGGTTCGCGGGGGATGCTGGAGCCTATCTCAGCTGGCTCTGGGCAGTAGGCGGGGGACACCCTGGACTGGTTGCCAGCCAATCGCAGGTATCTTACCATTTTCTTGAAATTTACTATTCACATGAATTCAAATGTATTTTCTAAAATTTACAAAAGCGCTGATTCATTTCACTTTCAGACAATTCAGAATATTTCAAGTTTATATTTACAATTATTAATGTGTTAATTTTGTTATCATTTGTTCAATAAAGCAGTTACATTGAAAGTGCACCGGTGGCTGTTAAAGATGTCACAAGAACCCTGTCTAATATATAAAAAAAAAAAAAAAGTAGTGCTTTGGCACCATCTTGTTGCATTTCTTGGCAATTGAGAGAAATTTCATGGGGTCCCAATTACTCGCACATTTTCCTCAGCTCGAAGGGCGAGTTCCCTATCCCAAGCAAAATATATTCATTTAGTATACTCCTATTATTTCGATGGAAGTACATGCAAGTTAATTCTCAGAGGGGGGGAAAAAAGTTTCAGGAGAAATTCGAGTTAACACACAAATGTGTACTGGGGGTCACAATCACATATAATGGCCTGGTGGTGTTTGCGCCTTTATTCCACCAGATTTCGTATTCTCCAGTCTGGCACATGACTCATTTAAGGAGGAGAAAAGCCACTGTCAGCCAGGGGCAGCGCGAGGTCACTACATGTGGGTTTTGTTTTTTGTTTTTGAGGAGGAGGAGGGCATGTGTATTTATGAGTGAGCGTCCTTTGTTGGCAGTCACGACCCCCCCCCCCCCTTGAAAAAAAGTCGCGCACAAAGGCCGCTTGTCCCGCGCTGTGCCCCACCCGGCTGGCCGCCACACCGCTGTTAAGAAATCGAGCGCACGCCTCATTTCTTTTTTTTTTTTTTTTTTTTTTTAGGGTAGAAAGCAGAACAAAAGCTAATGTCAACAGCCTGTGCGCACATCTACCCCGCCAAGTTACTACCCAGGAAGTGTGCACTAAGTGTTAGCGTGCGGGGATGACAACGCGGTGACCCCCCCCCCCACCCCCCTCCCCAAAAGTAACACTCTCCCCCCGTTCCATCCCACATGCCAGACTTTATTCGACATCCAGCAAAGAAAAACAGGAAACATGCCGCTTGCCTGGAAAATGTTGCCGCCACATTCTTCCTCGGTCTTATAAACGTCGCATGATGGTGGTGGGGGGGGAGAAATAACACGGTTGAGGGTAGGAAAAAAATTGCCCCCCCCCCCCAAAAAAAAAAAAAAAAATGGAAAAAGACAATCTGAAAATTATCTCTCCCACCCCAACCCCTCCCTCCCCGACCCCCCCTCAGTCCGGGGGGTGGCAAATCACGGAGATCGCAGCTGCATCTTCTTCACCATGCGGAATTTTGCTCCTTTAAAAAACTGCCCCCCCCCCAGGTTGGAAAAAAGGCAGCGGAATGGCTTCTCCCTTCTCGCACCGTCTATTCACCGCTCGCCGCTACATCGGGTCTGCACGATCCCTCTCTTCCTCCTCCACCCTTTTCCCTCCTCTTCCTCCTTCTTCTTCTTCTCCTCGCCGCTTTTTGGGGTATGTTTTATTTCTGATCTGGACTGGTCACACCCCCTCCCCTCCCCTCATACACCCACACACACACACACACACACACACACACCCCTCTCTCTCCCGATTATTTGGTTTCCTCCACTCCTGCTTTTTTTCCCGTCCTATCTTGACAGCTATAATAGTTTGCATAGCAAGCAAAGTGTAATTCAATTCAACCATCAACATTTTTCCGCCTTACGACGACGCAAACAACAATGAAACAGTGACCCTTTTGAACAGTCCCTCTAGCCAGAGGACGAGCTGCCCTGTGTTTGTTTGCAGAGTGACCACCAGAGCATCTCGGGCCCTTGACATTGCCTCAGTTGATTTTCTTGTGTTTGTATTTTTGCAGTAGTTCAATTTTGTCCCCCTGGGGGGACGCAAGACGGCGGACGATTGACAGGTCGCCGTGCCGAATGACTGCGAGTGGGTGAAAATGGCCTGTTTAGAATAACAATGTCGTCGCCACTCTGCTGCGGAGAAAGGAAAGAAAAAAAACAAAGAGGCTGGCCGCCGCGGTCGCACGCCAAAAGCTATTATCTGACGGTAAAGTGGAAAAGCTGGCTGAATGTATGTGCATTTGTGTTTGTGCACACGTGGATGTTTGCGTTGTGTGGCTGCCCCAACTGATTGATCCACAAAATTGGACTTTATTCTTTTTTTTTTTTTTTTAATTCTAATGATTTTAAAAAAAAAAATGCAATTGTATTAAGCGGTATGATTTTTTTCCAATACAATGTAATTGTATAGTTTTTTTGTCTTGAAATTTTAATAAACCTTATTTCATTATACAACTCTCATGAGATTATAACTTTTAATTTTATTTTATTTTATTTATTTTTTTGTAATCACTGCATTGTAATTTTTGGTAAAAAAAAAATAAAAATACAAACCATTAGAAAAAAATGTTTTCTGAAAATATTATATTCCAGACTTTTTTTTTTTAAATGACTTATGACATTGTACAATTTTCTTATGAAGTTTTCTCAGAAAAATTGATCCTGATTTGCAAAAAAAGAGACTTTTCTCAGAATTTATTCTCATAAGATTACGATCAATGGTCACGAGATTAAAATATTAGAAAGAAAATAAAGAAATAATATAAATACATTTTTACAGTGTTGAGATTTTCCCTTAATATGACTTGGAAAAAAATCTATATATTTTTGACTACATTTATATGCTTTTTCTTTCTTTCTTTTAATACTTCATTCTCATCCGATTGCATTCCTAAAAAAATATATTGTATTACGATTTTTCTCCTCCAAGAAGTTTTTTTATTTTTTATTTTTTTTAAAGAATAAGGCAATGTTTTTACTTAAAAAAAATCTGGCTTTAGATTAGGCTTTTTTTCTTGAAAAAAAAATATGAATGAGGGTCCTAAAAACCTGAAGAGCTCAGACATTCCCTCAGTAGATTTCTTTCTCCTGAATTATTATTATTATTTTTTTAATCCAACACTTTTATTAGCATGTAGTTGTCGTGGACAACAATGTAGTTCAGTGCCCCTCGCCCCAACCACCACCCTCAACAAATGACTGGTGCTTGTGGCTAATGGTGGCCAGATGGGGAAATTCTGACATGTCGCCCAAGCATACTTTTACTGTAAATGAGCGTCCATCCGCCCTTTCTTGGAAACAAATCCACCCGCATGCTTTGCAGACACCAACAAGCCTGTACGACGTGATGCCGATGACACATTTGTTGTCATTCTGAGCCAAATGAACTTTCACAAGGCTCGACCTTTCGGCCCATCGAGGCACTGACGATCCAACAAATTGCCCGATCTCGTTTATAGTGCCCCGTGTGAGGCAAGCCCCCGATCTTGAACCTTTCCTAATTATACTGTCAGCGCCCTTTTCCTGCAAGTGCCCAAAGTTGGCAGGCGAGGTGGGCGTGGCCCCGCTTAAATCCGCTTAAGGCACTTAAAGGGATTTGAAGAAGGCGAGTGCAAGAGGACGAGCAGCTCTTGGGTGGACCACGCCGAGTCCTGACCTGGTTTCTCATTTATTCGCTGCTATTTACACAGGAGGCCAGGGGGTCTTATCCTGTGTGAGGCGCCTGCCGATGCCCACCGCCATCTCAGAGGTCCAGATAGCAAGCCTGAGTCAACAAGGCCACTTTGCTTTCTGTTTTTTTCATCAAACCAACCAATATTTGATGAAGGAAGAAAAAAAAAAAAAAAGAGTGCATAAAAGCGGAATTTAAACAACTACTACTTAATGAACGAAAAACTTATTTTCTCAATAAAACAATTTATTTATTATAATTATAATAATATAATAATATATAATATATATAATAATTAATATATATAATAATAATTATTATAATTTATTAACATTTTATGTTTTAAAATACTTTTACATTAGTGATTAAGATAAAATGAAGAAAATATATATATAAATCATTATTTAGAGATATTTCACTACTGATGTAGTCAAACCAGACTATATTGTAAAAAAATTGTCACTCCATTAGAATTATTATTTTTTTTTCACTTCATTCTCATGAGATAAAAATAGACTTGTTTGAGATTTTTTATTTTATTTTTTAAAACCGTTCCTGTCACGGTTAAATACTACTGTTGCTCAACGGGGGGTTGTAGATAGTGTACAAATATGGAGTTAGAATCCTACCAAAACCTGTAAACACAAAAAACCTGATCTACGTACACAAAGAAGCATATCTTCAATTTGGTTTGAACTGCTCGGCAGAATATCACTGCCAAAAGTCACGTGACTTTTTTTTCTGTAGCTGTAAAATTTGTTTAGCAGTTGAAAGTTTTTTGTTTTTTGTTTTTTTAATTGAAGATATGCTTCTTTGTGTACGTAGATCACGTTTTTTGTGTTTACAGGGTTTTGGCATGATTCTAACTCCATATACAAAACACTAAAATTTTACTATTTGATCATAAGGTTTCTTGAAAAATTCCGACTATTGTATTACTTTATTAAAAAATGAAAGATTCCAACTTTTTCTCATTTTTTTTCTTGCAAAATATAGTCATGACATTTTTGACACAACTCTTAATGAAAAAATTTCTAAATAAAAGCCTCCCCCTTATTGGACACCTCCTCCCACGTGCAAATCGCATCATGGGAATTGAAATGAGCGCAGTGTAATGGGCAGGGGTTACGAAATGGCCAACGCACCTCCCCTGTGTTTCCTCGGGATCAGCTGAAAATGTGCCTTTCGAAATCTCCCAATCTCATAATAAACTAAAACAATATTTTCTCCCCAACAGTCGCCTAAGTTGCGGAAACAGGAGACATGGGGGACACACCCGCGTCCACGTCGCACTGTCGGCTGCAGGTGGCCTCCAGATGTGGACCCTGGGGAAGGGGGGCGGGGGGGTTCACTTTGGCAACATTATAACCCCCCCCCTTCTTTTGTCCCTCCTTTGCAGTGACAGGAGCCATCTGGCCTGGCAGAGACTTCCAAACCCTCCCGACGTGTGGCCCACTGATTGCACCAGCAAATAAAATGCTGGTGCACAAAATGCGTCCCGTCACCCCTGACACCCTCCCCGTGCTGTCATACGGCTATTAAGATGGCGAGGGAAACTGCGGCCCAGCTGTGCTCTGAATCCAATCTCCGGTAAGGTGTCCATCTTGGCAGATGATATTTATCACTTCGTCCCACCAAAAAAATAAAATAAAAAATGATACAGCTGGATTTCGGTCACATGTATGCCTCGAGACACCTGACACCCGCGTGCGTGGTAGCGACATCATCTTGCATGTTGACATTAAGTGCAATCGTCGCAAAATAACATTGCGGATAATCATAAAATTGAAGAAAGTAATGGCGTTCCCTAGTGCAATTTTTGTAGGGTTACTAATTCACGCAAAAGAAATAGTAATACTGCATGGAGAAACACCAAATTAAAAAAACAAAAAAACAAAAACAAAAAAACATTTAAAAACAAATCAAAATGATCAAAAAATAAGATTTTCTTTAAATTCTATTTTTCTTAAAACCAAACAATTTTATTGTAATTGAAGTATTTTTTTCTCACGAGTCAAACTTTTTTCTTTAAAAACTTTTTTCTTAAAAAAGTACAACTTTTTCTCACCCCAAAATATTTTTTGTGAAAGCACACTATAAGATTTCGAAGAAAATGTAACTTTATTCTTGCAAAATTACTAAAAAAAAAAAAAAAAAAAGTACATATAAGAACTGATTTGTTCACTTTTGATGTGACTTTATACTCAAAAAAATAAAGGGAAAACAAAGGAAAAAAAGAAAAACATGCTTGAATAATGCATGAACAATTCTCAGAAAATCTGACTTCATTCTCCTGAGAATAACACTTAGCAATACACTTAACGGACATTTTTATTTTGTATATCCTTCAAAAATACAAACCTATTTTCATAAGAATATAACTTTCTTGAAAAAAATGGCTGTTTTTTAAATAAAAATAGGACTTTATTCTCATGAAATTGTAAATTTATTCTGTAATGAATTTGTAAATGTAATTCTCAAAAATAAAATTAATAAATAATAATTTAAAAACAATAAAAAAATAAATAAACTTTTCCCCAAGACGGACTTTTTTTCCCCCTCAAATAGCATAATATTCTCATAAGCTATTTTTTTCTCTTTAAAAAAAATACCACAAAAAATAGTACTATATTCTCATAAAACTAAGAATTTGTTCTCTAAAAATTCTGATTTTATTTTCATAAAATTACAAACATAATTGTGTTGTGTAATTGAATGCATTATCTTCAGCATAGTCTTAAAAAAAAAAGTAAAGAGTAACTGCACACGGGAGCTTTATTTTGTTGTTGTGGTGCTGGCTCGTAATCGTCAGGTTGCTCCCATCATATGATACCGTTTCACAAGGGACCTGCTCTGAGAGGCCCCCGCTGTGTTTGTTGGAGATGTGAGGCATTGATTTACAACACGGGCTGCAGATCAAACCGCAACATAGAACAGGGGGGGCAAAATAAGGGGGAGGGGCCAAGACAAGGACCACCGCAACCAGGATGTACTGTATACTGTGTGTCAAAGCCAACCAGCTAGTGGTTCGTTGTTCTACCAAAAAAAAGATGACAGTAATGCTTTTTTTTTTCTTTTCATCTCCAGCTTATTCATCTTCCTCTCCATTTCCCCCACACCCAGACTCGCTGGCCAGGAGACCAAGGTAAATATGTGCACCAGGTAAAGTGATCGGTAAATCTTTGAAACAGCCTGGCGGTGAGATACGCCGCTCTTTACCCCCACACCCCCCATTATTTCACACAGAGTGAAAGGAGAAGGGGGTTGTGAATAAAACACACAAGGTTGGCCAACACTTCAGAGAGGATATTCAATATCCATGAGCTTTTTCATTTCACACTGATGAATAATTCAGGGTGACCTGCCCACAACTGAGAGAAAAAAAAAGGAAGAAAGCGAGAGGGGGGTGGGGGAGAGATGAAAAAAAGGATGGAGGAGGTGTGCAGAGGTAGTTGTCTGTTTTTGCAGCTGTTGCCGTTTGACAAGCACGGCGCTAATGTGAAATGGCGGCAGGTAATTGGGGAGGGAGATCCTATTGAGGCGCTGCAACGTCATGTTAAGGATTCTGTCATGTGCTGCAAATTCTAAGAGATTAATTTCTAAACATGTTCTGCCTGTTTGATGATAATTAATGGACATGTGGAAAGACTCAGATCGACGCAGTACTGTTTGTTGTAAAACTGTTTCTCCGTTTTAGTTTTCCAGATTTTTTTTTTAGCCCTATCCATCCATCCAGAAAAACAGAAAAAATATCACAGAAAAAAATTCAATATAATGAAAAGGGAAAAAAAACATTATTGTCACCTGGGCTGCCTTCCGATACTTTTTGTCTAACATTTTCTCACTTTTTTTGAACAATTTGTGACCCAGTGCAGAGGTCAGTTGCCACCAAACACGCGAAACTATCACAAGCAGGGCTCGAAAAGCTGTTCCTCATTTGCTGTACGGGCTTGGCCTGCTTCGCCAAAGTCATCATGCGAACATGATCAATGCTCCGGGGGAGGGATCCGCTGCGAGATGCTTGTTTTTTTATGTAATGTGACAATCTGTGGCGCAACCTGTTATCAAGACCATGTTTCTACGGCAATCAATAGAAAAAAAGGGGGGGGCAAGGTTGTGCATCATTTGTCAGCTGTTGAAATCTGGGGTTGTTGATCAGATGCCATTTAGCAGTTTACAGGAGGTTGAGGGGCAGTACGTATCTCTTAGATACGGACATAATTGTTGTGACACAAAAGCAGCAATTAAAGAAGCCTCCATACTGAGATTCTGACAAGTTTCCGAGATTGAGAACCCTGACATTGAGGGAACTGTCAATAAACTCCCTCTGATTTCAAGACTACAAATGCTGTATATCAGAAATATCCACCAGGACAAGTCTAATCTGACACGGTAGCATTTAGGGGTGTGAATTGCCTAGTACCTGACGATTCGATTCGTATCACGATTCACAGGTCACGATTCGATTCGATACCGATTAATCCCGATACGAATTTATAAGTCGATTGTTGCGATTTTTTTTCATTCAAATTTAGAAAATACTAATCGGTAAGCTTGTAGAGTGTAAGATTTATATGAAAATGTATTATTTATTTATCTGAAATTTCAGTCTTATCGAGGTTGTAATCTGTTTCATGTTTGAACAGCATTAAAATAAAATATTAAGGCTTAATGTTCCGTTCATATAACATTCTTCCATGCTCAAGGTGTGAATCCTAACCCGAAGTCAGACGTTTTGTTGAATATTTTTCCATTAAAAATGGAAGTTTAAAAATCGATTCACACACACACACACAAAAAAAAAAAAAAAAAAAAAGGCAATGATGATAAGACGTTGAATCGGTAAGACTACCGAATGAACAATTCTGAGCTCTTTTAAAAAAAATAAAATAAATAAAAATAAAAAAAAATCGATTTTTTTTTTTAATTGAATCGATTCGAGAATCGCGCGATGTAGTATCGCGATATATCGCCGAATCGATTTTTTTTTTTAAACACCCCTAGTAGCATTACAGTGCCACAGGGCATCCAGACTGACGGAAAATCAAATAAGAAGGACGAGTAGGAGTAGTAGAAGGATGGGATGGGAATCAGACGTTTTTTTTTTGTTGTTGTTTTTTTAATTGCCTCCTAGTAATTCTATTCCTAGGAATCGTCTTTATGCTTGCCTGCCTATATACTGATAAGAATGACCTACTGTATATGGAAATGATAAATCGATAAGAATTTATAAAGAATGGGATCAATAAACAGTTTAGATCAGTGGTGTCCAAACTTCGACCCGGGGGCCATTTGCGGCCCGCCGTCCATTTTTCAGTGGCCTGTGACATATGCTAAAAATGGCATTTGACTCCGTTCAAATAAAATAAAACTAAAATGTTTGGAGATAGTCAAAGTAAGAAGGGAGGGTATCGAAAAACAGGTGCAATTAAAGGTTATTTTAGTTAACTCAAACTAATGAAAAAACTCAAACTAAAATTCAAAAAACAATATTGTTACCAAAATAAAATAAAAACGAAAATGCTTTTTAAATAACAAAAACTAACAAACTACATTTTATGTTTCCAAAACTAACTAAAACTAACTATAATTATAGCAAACATGTCCTTCATTTTAGTCTTTGGTAATTAATTTAATGCATGAGCCTTTGCGGGTGATTTTAAATGTGATTTTTAGTAGATTTATTTTGATATAAACCGGAATAATGACGTTTGAAAGTATGTCACACAGAAGCGACGTCATCTAGCAGCAGCCAATAGAAAAGCACCTTCAGATGACGTTGCTCCCATGGTGTTTTTAAAATATTGCGCACAAGTAATACACACATAAAAATAAAAAAAACAACTAATACTCATACTGTAATACTGAAACTAACAAACTAAACTAAAACTAAGCATTTTTTAAAGAACTAAACTAATAAAAACTAACAGAACCACCCTGAAAACTAATAAAAACTAATCAAAATGAAAAATTCCAAAACTATAATAACCCTTCTGCCATATTACAAATATGTTTATGTACTGTAGCATTTTTCTACATATGCAAAACCACAAATAAATTATTTTTACAATTTTTAGGACTAAACACAATTTCTCTTCATAACATTATGTGGCGCTTGCGCCCTTCTGATTTCTGTATGTGGCCCTCAAATGAAAAAGTTTGGACACCCCTGGTATAGATAATCAGAATCATTAAATCATCCTCATCACGTTTGCATCTCTCTGCAAGGCTAACGCTTCCACATGTGTCAGCTTCAGTCTGCTTCCTGATTTGCTATTGTTGATTTTTACCGTCACAATCACAAGAGTCCGCGGCTGGGCCCACCTCGGTGTTGACCGCACACACAAAGATTTGCCAGCGTAAATATTGAACAGGTTTAACATTTACAATTGTCGGATTGTTTTCCGAGCAGATTGGGGAGACAAACGATCCCTTAACACAACCCACCGGTAATTGCTCAGGATAATCTTTCAGAGACGTGCTGACATTGATAGTAAGAGAGTTTTTTTTTTTTTTTTTTTATGGCTCGATTGTGGGTTTGTGTGCACCCTGCTTCACAAAAGCATTGAAGCTGAAAGTTAGCAGTCAACGTTTTGCCCAAGAGCAGCAGCGCAAGGCACATAGGAAAGAGGGGAAGTTGAAGGTCTCATCCTGATGTCCTGCCGTCAGCTTGGATGAAGACAAACACTTCCCTGCTGCGGGAAAAAAAAACGAACTGGGTATCGGTGTCTAGGGTATCAACATAAGTTAGCGTTTTCAAAAGGGTTGTTATGGAAAATTTGTGTGCTCCCCAAAAACTGTGAACTGTGATATCAACTTAGCTCGCCGGTATATGTGACTACTAAATGTGTCCAACCGTCTATTTTGGCAAGCCCAGCTGACTTTGGCTTAGAGCACAGGTCTCAAACTCCAGTCCTCGAGGGCCGCAGTCCTGCATGTTTAACCCCGGGTTTACACCGGTTGCGGTTGCGGTGCGGTTGCGGTGCGGTCCGGCGACGCAAGCAATTAGATTCCATTCATTCGAATGGTGCAGTTTACACCGCTTGCGGGTGCGTTGCGTGTCGACTGCGGAAGGCCTGCGGCGTGCCTATTTTCTATTTTTGCCGGACGCCGCAGCGGTAGGCCTCCGGCAAATGGCAAGCTAGCACAAAACACATCGAGCGGGACAGGAAGACCGACGCAGTTTCAAAATAAATTTCCGGTTACCTTTCAGAATAAAACACTCGCCAGCTCCTATTTCGCAAGTTTTTCAGCAAAACGTGACGTGGGCGTCGCCGGGCCATGTGCTCATTCACGGTTTAGACACCAGCGAACATGGACGAGGAGAGGTTTATATTGGAGGTGGAAAACCACAAAATAATATATGACACGGCGCATCCTTTTTATAAGGACTGTAATGTATTGTGAGTTTGATGTTCGCGATTGCTTGTTGTGCCCGTCTCGCTTGTCGTACTGAGCGGCAGCCGGACGCGGAAGACAGAAATAAAGAGTGGACCCGCACTTACCCGACTCTCGTTATTAATATACTTTTCAAGGACAACCAAAAAAAGGATGCTGCATGGAATCTCATAGCAGAAGAAGAAGAAAAGGTTAAATCAAAAGAAGTCCACCTCTCTTTCTGCTTCTCTGTTGAGCACAGACTTTCTGTATGTTTGTCGTTGTGAAATGCCACATGATCGCGCGTGCGCGGTCCGGCGAGACACGTTGGGAAGTGGGCGGCGACGGAGCTGCCGGACCGCAGCTGTGCGGAGCCGGTGTGGATTGACAAAAAAATTGACCCGTCCGGAGCACGCAGTCAAGACGCACCGCACCGCAACCGCATCCGGTGAAAACCCGGGGTTAGAGGTTTCTCTCCTCAAACACAGCTCTAAAACATGCAGGACTGCGGCCCTCGAGGACTAGAGTTTGAGACCTGTGGCTTAGAGGAAAGTGTCCACCTTGGACCGGTCGCCAGCCAGTCGCAGGCTATACATAAAGACAAACAAGCATTCAAACCAATGTTGAAGTTCGAGTCTTCAATGAGACTGAACACACATACTGGAATGTGGGAGGAAGCCCCACAGCCCGAATTCGAACCCTTAACCTCAAAACTCTGAGGCAGCCATGCTAACCATTCAGTCATCGTGCTGCCCTCCTAAACATACAAAGCTTACATATCTATTCTACCCCGCCAATGCTACTTTTATATTGGGTTACGTAACTGTCAAAAGCAACATTGACTGATTCCAGACATTTTTTTTTCCTAACAGGATCTGCCATTTTTTGACAAATGTCCAAGGAAGTTCTGAATAACACCTGGGCAGTGTGTCAAAAAGCCGTCAGTTGATATTTCCCTTATGGCGACACAGCACTAAAACTCCTGCTTATGAAGCCCCGCCTCCTGAACGCACGACGCACAGCCTGCTAATACTCCAGCTAAGAAAAGCCCGGGCTGAAGATCCTCAGCGGATTATCTCCGTTCGGAAACCACGTGACGGCACGCAATTCACCACCTCCCGTTAAGCCAATTACATGCCTAGCTGACGTCAGGTGACGTGGAAGCGACCTACCCACCTGCGCTGCTGCTCTGCGGTACGCCACTGACGGACAACTCCATGGCCAAGACGCGCACTCCCTACTTTGGCTGGGAGGAAGGTAACTGTCGCAACTAAGCTGGACTCCAGTGTTTAATGCCATTATTAACAGCGCTTAGCCAACCAAGACAAGCTCCCTGACGCAGAACCCTCCCACCACCCGATACTTTATATAGCTGTACAATCTCACCTTTTCTTAAAGGAAACATATTTTTGCTGTATTTTACTATTCAAAAAGTTGTCATGTGCCTGAGTAACATGTCTGTGGCATGAATGCAAGAAACAAGAGACATATTTTTCCAACAGTGCAAGCACGCTGCAGTTATGCTGACCTTTTTGGGATTGTCATGATAGTACGGTACGTCGGCCACGGTGTCAAAGTGATTTCTAGAACTTTGGCCAGCCTAGCTGATTATGTCATTGTTGAAGAAACATATTGTGGGTATGGTTATTATGCTAATTATCTCCATTGTTGGGACTCACAGAAGGGCACATTGTCTGAAACTAACACTAAAGATTTACTTGGTTGTTTAATATCACACGTTAAGCACTCCAAAGGCCAAACTATTTGTATACAAGCCATTAAAATGCAATCTTACAAATATACAATTTATGTCTTAAATTTTAACATTAAAGTATCTCATATGCCTCGTCAACTGTGTCATTGTATGTGAGAGAGATGCTAATGAGTAATGGGTCTCCAAAAATTAATCAGTCACATCGTCAAAGGAATAATTCACAACTCCTCAATAGGCATGTTTGAACATCAAGGGGGAAAAAAACAAGGGATGCAAGATGAGAGGCTCTTCACTAGTTGACAAGAATCCACGCGTGAAAAAATAAATCCCTCGAGAAGTAAACGGCGACAAAAAGTAATTATTTGCGCTCAATTTTCTCTGGCTCGGAGCAGGGGGAAAAAAGAAAATAGTAGTGTCCCTTTTTCACCCACTTTCCTTAAATGTGAAGATTATCTACCTTCTGATTGCCACCAGAGCCGAGGTTGCCTGGCAACACGCAATTAAGAAGTATGCTTTCTGATTGTCTGTGTGCAAGGCCCGGCCGTTATCAGATGAAGTTACCGAAGCAACAAATATCAGCGACATGCAAATTAGTTTGTTGAGCTACGAGGGTAGCATAACAAAAAAACAAAGTCAGAACAAAAAATAGTATAACCTTGGCAAGAAGCAATTCACTTCACCCAGGTTTATTCAATATCACACGAAAGAACGCCTTTTCATCAGTCATTCATTTATAACTTGTTCGGCAGCCCAAGGAAGCATTAGAGTGTTGGCGGTTGAAAAGGTTAAAGAACACTGACTTCAAATAAGACGTCCAACTCCCCGCCGTCACGGTTTAACATAGTTTACAAAAGGTCGTAGAACACCAACAAAGAACATCCGGTTCAGCCTTTACACAGGCGAAGCATGCAATTTGTTGTCATGGTCATCGCTGCATTCGTCATACGGAAAAAGATTAAATCAACTAAAAAAAATCTTTGGCATCTGTTTTCCTCAACAAAAGTAAATACAAGCAAATGAAATGTTTATTTAATAAGCTTTAAGAAGTAAGAGCAGGTAATTCAAGTTCCTGATTACTTTCAGAAGTATGTCCACTGAAATGAATAAATATTTACGATGCACCACAGACAACGTGTCTATAAAAACGGACTCCTATAATAGCCTATACAACAGTATCTTATTAGACTAATTGGATTACAGGCAGTTAAGCACCTGATTAGGAGAGAGTGTGGAGTAAAATAACAAGTACGGCCATATTTACCACCAGAAAAATAAGTTGTATGTCAGCTTTTGTTATACATCTAGTCTACAGAAAGCTAGACAACCAAAATATGCCTTAAATTAAGTTGATTGTCACCAAGACAAAAGTAAAGATTGCTCAGGAGTAGACACATTTCAGCTTGGTGAAACATGATACAAATGTTTTATTATACGTATTAACAGATGCCGGAGTCAGCGCATACTCATTCGCTATGAAGTTATTGACTTCTGTAAATCTGTCGATATAGGTAACAAAGAAATTAGTTAGATAAGAGAGATTACTATACTTGTGTCAGGTGTGGTGGTCATGGTTGAGACAATGACTGGTGGACCAGTGCGGCGTCCAACCAACTTGGTGTTGTTAAGGTTTTGCGCTTGGAGAGCAGTGGAGGAAGCGGCGGCAACAATGTTACTCTCAGGAGCGGCATTGATTCCTTTCCGGAGGAGTTGTGGGCTGTGAAGAGGGCTCGAGGCCGCTACCGGCGAAGCCGGGGGAAGGTTGGGGGCTCGTTTCATCAGCTCCATGGGGGAGTAAGAGCCTGAGAAGGTTTTGGGTGCAGCTCCAGGGGTACCTGGGGCAGGCGGAGGCTGTTGGCCAAGAGCAGACATAGCGAGGCCGGTGTGGGCGTTGTACATGGAAAAGGGTCTTCCTTGGGTTACAGTATTGCTATATCCTCCAGGGCTGGTTGGTAAAGCTCCAGCTGCCAGGGGGCGTGGTGCTGGATAAGTGGTGGTCTCCAGAAGGTGTTGGGATGGAGCACTGCTGGGCCTTCTCCCGAGAAACTCTCCCAATCTAGGGGACACTGTTTGGATAGTGGTGGGGGGTTGCTGCATCAGGCCGGGATCCATTGTCAAACCTTGGGGCTGCACGTAATAGTCGTTGCGGTGGCTGAAGCTGTTGGATCGAGTACGCGGTGCTGTTCCACCGGTCTTGTAACTCAACACAATGCGGGAAAGAACGCGGGCCTGGGCCAAGTTCGGGGCGACTGAGCGGACGTCGTGGTCCTCCATCATAGCCAGCATGGAGAAAGAATCAAAGCCATCTTGCAGCAGGAGAGTGATGGTACTCTCAGCCAGACCTTCAGCTCGCAAAAATGCCAAAAAAGCAGGATCCGCCATTTTCTTGGGGTCCGCAGCGCTAGGGTGGTGAGGAGGCAATCCGGAGGATATCCCTGCCGTGGCAGCCATCATGGCTGCGCTGGGATCATAGTTCGGGTCATAAGGAAGCCTTTGGGAGGCTACGGCTCCGTAAGCACGAGGGAGAGCGCCGTCCATTCCCTGCAAAGTCGGGTCCACCGCTGAATCGGTGGCAGCCGACTGACGGGGTTCCAGGGACAAGCCACTAAAATTGTTTAATGCTTGGTGAGCAGCGACAGACGACTGCTCAGCGGCGTAATTGGAAAGATGGGGCTGAGGTCCGTAGACAGCAGGTATAGGAGAGCTGCCAGCAATACGCTGACCATCCAAGATAATCTTAGATCCCAGAGTTTCCCTGTACAAACGGCTCAGCTCATGGACAGGAAGGGGAGGAGGTGGTGGAGGAGGAGGCGGCGGGGGTGGAGGCACGGGGATAGGTGTAGAACCAGGCGCCTGCACGGAAGGTGTGGCTCTCGCTTGCGCTTGATCCCAAAGAGGCCTCAACCCCCTTGCGCCGTGACTGTAATGCGAGGGAGATCTTGTGAGAAGGTGATGGTTATCCCTATAAAACCCCGACTCTTCGGGTGGCTGACCCGTCGGGGTGGCCTGAAAATAATCATGAGGCGGCGCAGTGCCCCGGCCCGACATAGCTTGCTTGAGGTAAAGGCTGTTCCCGAGATCCAGCTGAGAGGTCTTACTCATGAGCTGCTGCTGCCCTGGTTGGTGGACCGGATCACACGCCGATGACCCAAGGACTGCTACCCGTGTCTTCAGATCCAGGTGTTGTGGAAAGCAACTTCCACTTTCACCTCTTCTTAGTGCCAATGAATTCCTCAGGTCAGGAATGGTACCACAGTAATAGCAGCGACTTGCGGCCCTGTCTCTCTGGCCCTCAGACCAATATGTGCCCCCCTGGCCCAGAGAACCACCGAAACGCGACTGCTCACTTTGGTTAGGCATCAGGGAAAACAAAATGGACCACTATAGGACCGGAAAATAGACACAAGTGTTGTGTTTCAACTCTCAAATGACACCCACACCTATCAAAAAGGGAGGAGCTAAGAGGTGAAACACTACCTTCACCTGATCTGCAGCTGTAGGTCCCCCCCTTATCCTCATTCTTACGTCTATGCTATCACATGGCTCCCAACTAAATAATTAAGCCCTTGAAACATTAGAACTTCATACAACTTTGGAGCGAGGTGCTACTCCACTCGAGCAGGGTTAATACTTGTGCTTAGAATACTTTGAAGACAAAAGCAGTCCAAGAAATTGGGCTAAAACAACACAGCCGGACAACGCTAGCGGAATGAAAGGGGAGTCGAAAGGAGACACGCTAATCCAGAGGAGTTGATGCACGCCATAGGCTGAGGCAGGGAGATTACCAACAAACTAAAACCTGCTTAAATCCTTTTCCCACTATGACATCATGGGACAAGATTGCACACTGCAAAGATTTTTTTTTTTGGTCTGCCAGATCCGATGCCATCTTTAGCGGAACGATCATCGCAAGTGGTGTTACAAAGTGACATGTCAGTCAGTGGGCGCTACAGCCACAAAATAAAATCTCTGATTCTTTTAACAAAAAACACAATTCCAAAATGTACCCTCCCTTTTGCCTGAAGTCAGTTAGGATACGCTCCAGATCACCCATCAAGACAATATAGAAAATGTATCGAAAATATAGAAAGTGGATAGACACAAACTGGTCACTGCAGGGAACTTTGTATACGAGATATTCCGAGCAGAGTAGTGATGGTTTTCTACCAGAGATGCTGCCGTTGGTGATAAACTTGTGTTTACTTGCCAAGAGCGAGTGCAACGCAAACAGGAGGAAAAAAAGAGTGACAGGAGAAGAAAGGCTAGCACTGATAAAACGTGCTCGGGGAAAACAGCTGATAAGGTGGAGAGCGGACAAGCTTTGACTTTCTCACCTTCAAAACAGACAGCGTGGGGATTGGGTTGGACAGCACTGGACTGTGACCACTCCATCATCAGACTTGTTTCTATTTTCTACGTCCTTTCTCTGCAATAAAACGGAGGAACCTCAAGGGCCATTGTCTGGATGCACCAGAGGCCAAAAAACGACAGAGATAAGCTCAAATTTATTGAGTGACAGGGGCCACTATTTGCTTTACAACGCCTGCCAGGTTCTTTTCAGGTTGCCGCTAACACACAACGTGCATGTTTTCCAGTAACGACTAATGTAACCACGTTACTTTTCCCAGCCACGTATTCAGACTACAGTTACTCATCAACTCAAATAAGGTTACTAAGTTGATAAGAAGGTGGCACCAGAATTTAAGGTGGGAAAAGCCTTTCACCATTAAAGGCAATCACAATTAATCGCCTGCAGGACACAAGTGAGTTAACTTTTTATTGTGTTGAGTAACTTGTGAGACACATTCTCCAAATATGCAAAAGAACCTCCATTTTCTGCCCAACAACAGGTAATTTCCTACTATTGTTCCGTTTCATGTCACCATCACATCACCAGGAACCTGGTGTTGTCCACAAATATTGGGATTTCCGATTGGAAATGAGGTCTAATATATTTTAGTAACAGATAACATGCCCCTCAATACAGGATAATCGCTCAGGATAATCTTAAGGAGACGTCCGATTATCGGGTCTTTGATGACTTTGAAGTTCAGGAACATGCTCAAATTTGAGTGGATGCGATGTGCTAAGTCGTAACGAAGTTGCATTATCCTAAAACTTGTTTCTGGCAATCTTTTTCAGCTACTCAGAGGTATAAAAACCCCGTAATAAAGTCTGCCTTGTATCTCTCCTAGCCATCACTCACAATAACTTCGTCTAATAAGCCGCTTTCCACAGTCGTGTGTCATTCACATTCCCTCGTTCCCTGACAAAGCAATAACTGTACGATCCTGTGCACGCGGCAGGCCGAGGGCCGCTCAAACCACAACCCGGATATCATGTCAAGTGATTCATTTCCCACAGTTCATTGGCAAGAAGCAGCCGGTTGCCAAATTTATCTTGTACGCCTCTCGTGAGGACTGTTCCATAATTAAGTGAGCATGCTATATTACACTCGTGCAACGGGGACCAGTGTGAATAATACAAGGAAAAGGAAGAGTCCAACTATGATATTTGGTGCCAATACTACAAAAAGAGAGCTCTAGGTACAATGCGCTGAACAGACGTCCAGCCACAGTCATGCCTTTGGAGCAATCTGGCCATCTTTCTAGGCCACGGGACGCTAACGGCGGGAATTGGCGGGCAGAGATAGCGGCGGAATGATTTAGGTGGCCGTCGCTCTACAACTGCTGAGCTATTAAACTTTCATGGCGACTTCATGAATTAAAGCATGACAGCGGGGAACTTGAAATTTTTATTCAATTATCGTGACTGTGCAGTACGTTGTAGTGCTAATGAGCCTCTGGGCCCTTTTGTGCTTCAAGTGTGTTTCAAGTATGGACAACAGTATTCTTTTGTTACTGGAAAAAAAAGAGAAGTGTGTCTTTTCCCTGTTTCATGTTGTACAATTACTTTCAATAAAATATATTTGCAAAAAAAAAAAAAAAAAAAGTATGGACAAGTGTTTTTCCAATAGATTTGTATTTGCCTTGTAATATCTTTTTCTTCTAATTATTATTTTAATTTGTTTTCCAAATATTTCGTATTTTTATTCTAATACAAAAATAAAAAATATATAAATTTCTGTTTAATATAAATATAAAAATGTCTCGTGCTTTTTCCGCCAATATCGTATTTTATTTGGTAAATATTTTAGTGTTCTTATTTATTTTTGTATTTTCGTTAATATTCTTGTATTTTTTCTGAATATTTGTGCATTTTTTCATATATATTCCTTCTAAGATAAATCATTTTGTCTATTATTCTTCATGTAATATTTTTGTGATGTCAAACCAGTTGTCTCAAAAATTATTTTTAATTTTATAGAGAATGATGGATATTCAAATAAGTAAATTAACATTGTAATATTAGAAATGTTACATGAATAAAAGTAGAAATTCAAATTAGACAAAGAATGTAGAATGCTGTAAGATCATACAGGTGTTGACGACCTGTTGCGCCCGGAGCAGTTCTGGCGAGGCACCGTTGGTGTCACGTTAAAATCAGTCCTGCAGTTAGCATCGCACTAGCTAGCAGTGCCGTGCCGCACTCTGTCGTATCACTGACAGCTGTGGAGTGAACAGAGTGCAGGACAAGCTTCCACAAAAGTTGAAGAGGCAGCCGGTAAGAGCAACATATATGAAATGACAACTCCCGCGGAGATCGCGGTTTGTTTCGCGATGCCAATTGTTCGTGTGCGATTGAATGTTTGAATATATAAGTGCCTGTTGAGCTGACATGATGAGAGTCACGGTGTTTAGGAGGGCGAGTGTTGCCATAAGGCTGTTGATTGATGGCTTAATTGTTTAATTGCTTGAATTGATGCGTTCTGTTTCGAACCTGCCTTCAGTACATTGTGGTGAAAAGTTTGTGGTGATTCTGAATTAGGGAGTTGAATGAGGGCTTATTGGTAGCGTTGGTTGAAGAGTGTATACTTGCAGGATAAAATGGGGAAAATAAAACATTTTCAATTGAATGAGTTTAAAATATGAGCTAGGTTAAAAAAATAATGTAAGTGAATTTTAAAAAGTGAACTTGAATGGGTTGTATTAATATAAAATGGTTTGAATTGAATATGGAATATAGATTAATTTTGATAAGTCCAAATGGTTTAATTGTGCTTGTTTGTAATACTCCAGTATATATTGTGTTTTCTTGTTTGAAAGGTTATTCACCGAATGGTCAATGCCTTGAATTTAAAAAAATAAATAAAATGAAAACTGTCATTGAGTGAATCCTAGTTGGAGTCTTCAAGTGGATGCTTGTATCTCGTTCAAGTTGGAGAAACTGCGCTTAATTCAAATAACGTGACTATTTTTTGTATTCTTTTTCTATTTTTATTTACATTTTGTGTACTAACCTTTGTGTTGTTTTTAACACTTTTAGTAGAAACATTTAAACTTGATTGTTGCAGGTTCAAACTGCCACATCATAAAACCTATACAAAAAAATATTGCACATTATACATGAACACTACACCCAAAATAATCTTTTCTACTAATTGTTTTTTCAATTTTGTCCTATTTCTGCATTTTTCTATAATATTTCTCATTGATTTGTTTTTGTCCACTATTTTATTTTTATTATTTTTTTACTGTTTTCTAGTAATACTATTTTCATCTAATCTGAAAGTTTTACACTTTTAACTAATATTGTTTTATAGTTGCAAATTTTATTTAATGTAACAATCATTAGAAAAATAAACTGAAATGTAATTGCACAAGTGTGCACACCCTCTTATAATGAGGAAGCAGCTGTGTTCAGAATTAACCAATCATACGCCGCACACACATTCCACCATTTAAGTGTCTCTGATTAACCGCAAAAGGAGGATGTGTACGTTTTTCATTCAATGTAGGTGACTACATCGATAATATTATTTGTTTTCCGCCTTCGTTTTCCTGTTATCAAGCCCGTGGCCCATACTGTAGCACAGATGGGGCAGACAGAAGGGGAGCGGCGACGGCCCACTTGCTTTCTGGTGAGACGAGGGGGTGTGTAACTGAGCCACACATGAGAGGGCGGGGCTACGAGAGAGAGGGACAAGAACCACAAGCCACAACGCCGGAGTCGCGCGTTTAAAAGCTAATCTGACGGAATATGAAAAGCAAAAACATCACCGGGTAGCTCTTTAAAAAAAAAAAAAAAAAAAAAAAAAGTTACGTGATAGGATGGTAGACAAACGTTATTTTAATAAGGATTTATTCAAGCTGAAACATTTGACTTGCAAGTTATTTTTTATTTAAATTTTTCCAATAGAAATTAGTTTTTTTCATTCGCTATTTTAGTTTTTTTTCCCCCCATTAATATTTGTGTTTTAGCCTAATATTATTAGCAGTATATAAGCAATAGTAATATATATTTAAAAAAAAAAGAAAAAAAAAAAGGGGGTCATTAAATAAATTTTAGGACTTGAACTTCAAACTGTCTTACTGGGGTGTCATGTATTTTGCAACATATTTTTGAGGGGTACATTGGGTAAAAAGATCGCAACACCCTGAATCCGTATTTTCCAAAAACGTGAAGGATGCGTTCCTTGACTGATGAAAGCATTTTGTGTGACGAGAGGGCAAAGTTGCGAGAAAGAAACGAAAAGGCAGCGATTGCTTTGGCCGACGCAGAAAGAGTGGCATCTCCACGGACGCCTTTTTCAAAGACGGCGCTCCGCATTTCCCTCTTGAAAGAGACTGGCAACGCGAAGAGCCTCCGTCACTCCTTCATCTGCTCTTCATCCGCCTGCCAACGGTGCCGACCTGGATTAAGATGAGTCACGCCAGTGAGGATTTTTATTTTTTAGCCCCACGCCAGACACAATAACCGGTCAGGGCCTTGCTCGGTGTGTTTCTCCCGAGATTGTCGTCATGTTGGCCTTGTTGTTGGTACATACGATAACTTTTTTTTTCCCTTCTTTCCCTTCTTTCTCTGAGACCCTCTTTCAGGACTTTTTTTGTAAAGCAGGTTTCTGTAGTTTAAATCGTATCTCTGCTGATGTGAACTACTTGCACTAAGAACGTGTAAAACCAGATGGTCAATGTTGCCAATTTAGGTATTTGATTTAGATTTAGATTAGAGCTGTCAAACGATTAAATTTTTTAATCAGATTAATCACATCGTAGAATTTTGATTAATCACTGACTTAAAAAAGCTTTTTTTTTCCCCTGACATTTTTACCCGCTGCACACGCTTATCCTGCTTTTTCTAATCAATTATTTGCGTAATTTAAAATGGGGAAAAAAATGACCTACGGCATATGTAAACATTTATTAAATGCTTTACTTTAATGCATGACATGTAGTTATGTTTATTGCTCAAATTCCAACAGCTACCTTTAATGTAACCATCCACTGTTGGCTAAAAAGGATCATCTGCGGTCAAAATTAATAGTGTGATTAATCTGTGGTAATACAATGATTAATGCGATAATTTTTTGCGATTAATTAACGCTTTAACTTTGACAACACTAATTTCGATAGACCATCAAAAGATATAATGTATTTGTTTGTATTTTTTTAATAGCATTGGTTTGTTTTTTTCCTTAATATTTGTGTGTCTTTCATCTTCGCCATCAATTTGTGCATTTTGAAGGATTTTTTAAAACCATTTTTCTTTTTATAGTATTGCGTGTTCATCAGATTTTATTTTAATAAAATTTTATAATTTTTTGTTTTGTTTTATAAACATTGACTCATTTGTTGCTTAATATTCTCAATTTTGTGTACCAATATTTCTGAAATAGTTTATTTTTGATGACATTTTTAAAAATTTCCTCATAGTTTTGTATTTAATTTTATTTTTTTCTAACATTTGTGTCGTATCTGTGCATTTTCACTATTGTGCATCCTGTCAAAAATTGAATTCACTGTGACGCCAACAACGAAACAGAAACCCAAGTGATACACTCAGGGAAGAAAGTGGGTGCATCCCTCCACGATAATTACCGATGGACTGAAGTCGTATCGTTACCTTCACAGATTCGGTCCAGCCGCTGCCTCTTCACTTTGTGTTTGTCGGTGAGAGACATGGCCTCCAAAAAGGGACGTCTCGACTCAATGGGGGACAGGCGGTGGGGTGGGTTCGGGTTTAGGACCACTGACAATGTTCAGATGCCTCTAGTGCACTGTGGGCACTGCTCCCCGGGGCATAACGCCTCGGCACATACACCTGAAGTGAGGGGGGGATGGGACAAAAAAAAAATTAAAAAAAATTACGCTTCTTGAAAGCACAAATTATATTTTTCCTTCAATTCATCAACAAATATATTAATATCAGTAACCAGCTTAGCAAACAAGCCATCATTCCATCAAGTTTTGTTAAAGAACAAATTCAATTAATTTGAGGGTTTTAAAAAAAAGAAAGAAAAAGAAAACGTTAACACAGGCAGATGAAGAACAAAAAAAATGTTTTTTTTTCAAATGTTTTACCAATATGTGCATTTTTTTTCCCCATATTTGTAATATTTGCATACTTAACATTGTTTTATTTCTAATATTTGAGTGTTTTTCCATCAAATTAAGTATTTTGTATTTTTTGTAATTTAAGTATAATTCATTAAAAGTATTTTTCTGTTTTCATCAATGTTTTGTATCTTTACCTTTTTTCCCCATCAATTTTTGTATCTTATTTACATTTGCATAAGATTTTATAAAAATATTTGTGTTGTTCTTTACATCCGTACATTTCCCCCAATTTTTCATATATATATATATATATATATATATCATTCCATTTATGATACAGTGCTAATATCATTCTGGTCAAAAACTAATTGCAACTGACACGACAATCCCTATGAGACAGAAAACCAAGTCATGCACTCAATGAAGAGAACATGTAGAATTTCAGATGCATGAAGAGAAAATCTGGTGAATATAGCAAAGAAAGTTGTTAACACTAAAAGAGCACACTCCCTATAAGAGACAGGATAATGTAACAACTCACTGAGCCCAGTAGAGGGTAGTTAAAAGCAACTCTACAGAAAGTAACTAAATCTAGAGGGAATCAATGCTCGTGTTTCTTTCCCCTCTTAACGACTTTAAACCGGAATTCTAGCTGGTTGAAAACGCATATTATTTGCTAAATTGACAGTACGCATCACGGGCAATTGTGCACATGCGTTGTTATTCGAGAGATAATCAAAAAGTGAGACAAGCTGGCTTTTTTTTTTTTTTTTTCCCCCCTCGCTGGCACAAGTACAGTGCAAGTGTAGCAAAAAAAAAAAAAAAAAGCACAAAAAGGATTAATTGTTGCACTAAAAAACTGCTTGTTCAGTACCAGAGGCAGCCTTCCTCCCGCCGATTACACAGACGTTTTTGTCTGATGTAAGCAAGCACACAAGCGTCACAAATAAAACATGGGCTTGGGGGGGTTCCTTGCCTGAGGACTTGAAAGTCCTCTGTGAAAGGTAGTAGTGTCTAAAAACAGAGCTATCAAATTGTTTACAATCGAGAGCAAATGCTCAAAAGGTTAAGGTCTGATTCTTGAATGCAAAACATATATGCATAAAAGGCCAAGATGTATGAATTGTAGGGCTGGGAATCTTTGACTGTCACGATTCGATTCGATTATGATTTTTGGGTCTACGATTCGATTCAGAATTGATTTTTGATTCTCGATTCAAACGATTTTCGATTCAAAGTTATTTACAGATATGCACAACATTGTCATGATCTACTCCAGTCTGGTTTGCAAGACAAAATGACAGACATTAAAGTGTCCTTTTTTTAAAAAATTTTTTTATTTTTTATTTTTTTTTTTTATTTATTTTTAAACATTTTATTAATTTTGTATTATTGCCTTTTTCCACAAAAACAGCATTAGGCTAAAACTGCCTTTTCCCCTTCTTCTTCATTTCTAATAAATAAAATAAAAAAATAAAATCGATTTTTGGGTATTAAATATCGATTCGATTAATAAATGAGATTCTCGCTTCTTTTATGAATCGAATTGTTTGAAAATTAGACGTTGGATGCCTGGCCATCATGGCTGTCGGTCAGCGGGGGATGGGGGTGGGGGGATTCAATTAGCCACGTGCCGAAACACTAAGCAGCCTCATTAATCGATTAATGGATTTAGCAGCAAACGCACACTTGACAAGTGATCGATCGCCATTGTTGCTTCCGGCCGTTTAACCGAATGCTGGCGAAACATGCTAGAGGCTCTTTGGTCAGTGGCAAAACCAACCTTGACATTTCTATTATTAAAGGACCATCAAAAGACTTGGCGGGTGCAGGATCACAAACGGCAAATGTTTGGGCGAAAGAGATTAAGACGTAGTAGAAGTCGGAAGTATGTAGTTCTCAGATGTTGGACTATGGGACACCGGGATTGTCCCCATTCGTCACTAGAGTTATGACGGTGTTGGTATCAATTAGCCTCCAGCAGAAACACTTAGCAGCCTCATTAGTCAATTAATGGATTAGTGGCAGATGAGTACTTGACAAGTGATGGCTCGCCCTTGTTGCTTGTGGTCGTTTAAATGGGTTCTGGTAAACTGCGCTTGGAGGCTTGAAATTTGGACACAAAATGTGAACAACCCAACACGATTTTATCGATTTAATTCAAATGTACTCGTTCGTAGTTTAAAGCTCTTTTGAGCTTTATCACTCAGCCTCAAAAGAACCCAAAGCCACCTTGATCCATTGATGTTGGGGCCATCCATCTTCTAACCAAGAAGCAAAAAAATGACTGATCTGAATCAACCTGGGCTAGCCTGTTACAAAGACAAACCATCCAAGGGAGACTACGCTCAGCAGGCATCTCTGGATGCGAGTGAATTATTCAAAAGGTCACAACCACCTGCTTGCTGTGCGAGGCCGACGCTCGGTCGCTGCTCATGAGAGAGGCACAGTGCCAAAGGAAGTAATTCGGAGGACTCATCAATTTCACCCTCAAGCGCATCCAGAGCTAATTGGCCACAATTAATTAGCTGACATTAAGCCACGAGGGGTAAGTTGGGGGAGGTAGGGGAGCACTTTCCAATAAATCTCGAGACGTAAGGTGACGGGGGAAGACACTCGCGCAGATGCACCAATAGCAATACATCGCCACAAGTGCCAGTCAAGTGTCGCGGGGCTGAGATATACTCCATCTGAAGCCCCACTGATGGAAGAGTCCGGAAAATCTATGCAGTCGTCGTCTATCTACATCCAAAACAACAAGACTCAGAAGTGTTTGCTACCGCTTAAAAAATAACAAACAAATAATACACAAATACAACGTTGAGATGCAGCTATCCACCAAACTGAGGGTTGTCCTGTTACTTTTTTTTTTTTTTTTTCGCCTAAGCCTTAGTCACTTGATTTTATGTCTGCTGTGAATGGCTCCCGTTTCCGATACTTCAGCAATGCGTTAAGAAAAAAAAAAAGAGACGCGCATCCAAATTGTGTTTACGTTTTTACTTCAACTATCCCAGGGCGTGATGCCTTTTCTGTGGCTGGTTGAGTGCAGCAGTGGTTCATAATAAGTAAACAAAAGCTATAGCATAGTATATTTTAAGAAACACTTCATGTTCAACAAAGGTTTTCAACTGTTGTCAAAAAAAAAATAAAAATTGTAAGGGAATTTCTCAATCCAGATGCTAAACTGACTATCTTCCAATGTCTTTCATCATCCATTTGGCAAATGTTTACCACTGATAGTGCTTTTTAGATGATTTAATGACAATATTTTTTTGCAATTAAATGGGAAGAAATCTGCAACAGCAGCAGTACTGGCGGCAGCAGCAGCGGGCACTTTATTGTTCATCTTGACACTACACTAATTTGACAGTTTAAAGCTCTCGGAAGATTAAAATGTAGCCGGATTAGAGAAGGGAGATCTTTCACGCGGAGCGGTTCAATGGGTTGCGTATTACGCAACTGCAAATGCTTAACACAGTAAAATGACTGTGTAAAAAAAAATATATATATATGTAACAACCACTCTGAAGGAATGCGATCAATCAATAGGTGACAAATGAGCTACAAAATACATATACAAAGTTTTGGGGGGAGGAAAGACATCTCAGGATAATTCCAATTGTCAATCTAAAGATTTTTTTTTTTAATGTAGTCAACGTCTGGATTGGAAGATTATCTAACTGCTTATTTTTAGTAAACCGACAAGTTTCATCTCTTAAAATATTTCCTAAATTGACCCTACATACTCTTTGATGATACGCTGAAAATAAAGTATGAAGAGCACGTTAAAAAGATGACGTTAGATAATACTCAGCAGTTTCCTTGTGCCGAAGAAGGATGACGGGGAAATTTTGAGGTGCTGCAACTATTACAGTAATCCAACATTATGCTGCAGAGTTTGTTGAAAAGCTCAGCAGGCCTCTGCAGAGACTCAGACGCCAGACTCCTCAAAAGCACAAGAGCAGATCAATTGTGTCTCAGTCGGATGTCAGAAAATGGAAATGCTTCATAAAAAGGGGAAAAAAATGAACACCTGTCGTCAAATGTTTTCTTAGTTCGTCTCATCTTCTTTAAGGCTAAAACCCTTCAAAGTCTGTTATTTATGACTACCTCGACTCCTCAAATTCTCAGTCTTAACTTGGTAAAAAAAAAAAAAAAAAAAAAAAAAGTCTTAGTCTTGACTGGGGTCACCACTCTGAAATATCTCTTGACTTTGTCTCAAACCTTCAAACTTTCAGGCTTGACAAGGTTTCAAACTGTCTTGCTTGACTTTGTCTCAAACCTTTAACGTCTCAGTTTTTAGGCGGTAACACTATGCTCATAAGCACAATTTGAACAAGGCAGGGTCATACCCCCATCTTTCAGATACTGGAGTTACTCCAGAGGTACATCTGTCGGTGCTTTGCCAAAACAAAGAAAGAGAAAACAGGAAGGTGTGGTCACGGCAACACCAGCCCAACTATTAATATCCCATGTTTTACATGCTTGGCTCCTTGTACTCCCCCCCACGGGCATTGTAAAGTGTGATTTCCATGCTCCGAATGAGGTCCGTGATATGTGTGGGCAGGTGACAACTTGACGCAATTATAATTTACTGGAAATCTGTGCCAAAAAAAAAAATAAAAAATGCTTCCCACTTGCACAACTTGCGGCATCAGGAATGATCGTTGCATTTAAGAAAAATATTGCGGTCCACCGAGCGCTATTTATGTCCAATCAATACGCTTACAAAGATCCAGCAGGCAAGGTTACGTGCAGCAGAAGCTGGAGCAAGGGAAAAAAAAAAACCTAGAACAGGAAAAAACGCCTGCAGCGTGCCAACCTGGTCGGCCTGGAGAAGGTGTGGCACTACCCACTACCCCAACAGGAATAGCGTTTTTCCACTGCAGCCCAGCGCTGACTGGTCGGCTCGCTGGCGGGCCAACCCACGCACGCACTGCGTTTCCACGTCAAATGTGCGTATGGGATGCTGGACGGAAGTGACGCCTAACCGGCTGTGACACAATAGTCGAAGCACGGGAAACAACATATAACCAAAACACAGAGGCCATGGAGGACGACGCTGCCCGGTATCGGTTTCTCGTTCTGTTATTTGTGGCGCTTCTTCAGAGCTCACAACAGAAGGAGGATTGCCGCCGCAAAGAAAAGGGCGATATTTTATCGTCGGAAAGCCCTCAAGGCTCTACACGCTGATAGCAGTGGGGACGAAGAAGACGACCAACACTCGTTGAAAAGGACGCAGCTGGTAAGCCCATTGATGACATCACAGGACCGACCGCCCAATCAACTGCCGTGGTGTTTTACGTCATGTCCTGGCTCGCTCTGGCCCGGGTATGCGAGAGGGCTGCGAGCAGCTCGGCACGGTCCACTTCCGACACGGTCAGCTGTAATGGAAATGCTCGCTAACACCGTGCTGGCTTCAGACGGTGCCGTGCTGGGCTGCAGTGGAAAAACGCTATAAGAGGCCAGGCTTAGCCCGGCCGCTTGGTCGCAGTTCAGCTCCCGTTGCGTCCTTCCAGGAAAAGGTGATTCAGAGATTCCCACTCCAGAAGTTGAGGTGCTTTACACTGGCCACCCCACATACCACCCGCCCCCCACTGGAATGTGCCCACAAACTCCCCGCGGGATGGTTGAGACAGCCTGTGCTGCTGTACACGGGCTTTGCATTGGGAGCGTGCCAATTCAAACAATGTGCTGATAGAGTCCAGAGTACAAGCGGTGAACGGGTTGCAAAACGCGGATGAGGACTCACACAGCCGGGAATGCTGAAAAGGATCATTCCAGGTTGTTTCAATGTTGGGTTTACTACTGTAATTTGGCAATTGGAATAACATGCCAAGTTCATAACCCTTGACTAAATACGGCCAGCCGGTTCTTTTCCCGAAAAAGCCAATTTGTTCCCGGAAGCTATTGCACTGCACGAGAATTTCCCAGGATTGATCTTCTCAGTTATACTGTAGGTTTTAGCTACAATTCTACCTCATCTTGAGCTGGAACTTTGCTATAAAAAAAAAAAAAAGTCTTTTTCACTTGAACTGGCTTCATTTGAGAGAACAACTAAGCCTTTGGCACAGCTTTTTAAGTGCAACCCCTGCTGATGATGACGGGCTCACGAGACAAGGTGCCCCCCCCCCTTTCTTCCTTATCCTTGTACCCCCTCTACCACATGCTCCTATCATCTCAGGCTCTAGACCGCGCTTCAAGGCACCAGGACTAAGACACACACACTCGCACTTCTCACTCAATTAATCCTGGCCCAACCTTGCAGCTGGGAGATAAATGGTGTGGAGTCTCAGCAGGCTTTTTCACTCCTTGTTCGCTGTATGTAGAACAGCTCTCCAGAGGATGGCAAGCCCCTCCGCCACCAATCCCAAGTGCTCTGACACTAAAATATGACTGCCAGGACCAGGTTGACACAGCATGTTTTTCCGCCTTTTGGCTGTGTAGCTTTGGTATACAGAGGGAACAGTTCAGCCAAGGTCTTTTGATACAGTTCTGATACAGCAATTTTCCAGGATTCCTGGTCCTTGATTCGTCACTTTAAGAATTCAGTGAAATTGTTTGGCAGGGCTGTGTAGTGTTTATCATAAATTCCTCACAGTCCTGGGGTTGGGAAGTTTGAATCCTCGGTGCGATCTTCGTATGCTTGTGCGTGTTCCAAAGGGATTCATGTTAGGTTAACTGAAGACTAAATTGTTCCTAGGTGTATTCCGCCAGGTCTTCTGTTACGGGTCTAATACATAAATTTTAGGGGATCTGTGGTGTTAGATTGATTAGTTTTATCATTTAAGATTGAAAAGCTTGACAATGATGGCATTACCATGACGGCTGTAGTCGTCAATTTCCCGAGGCCATCAAAGCAGAAAGCCTGTCGTCAATCGTGCCAATGAGCCATCTTATCCGGACAGACATGACAATCCTTTTAACACTTGACACCCCCTCTGCTACCGATAATGGTCTGTCCCATCTAAGAACACAGCACCTGACTCCCTTTCATTTTCTTTTACGGGCGCCACTTCAGTCCAGAGCGGCTTGGATGCAGCTGTTACAGTTACAAGTGAAAAATGACCGTCAGAGTGCACTTGGCCCGACGCATTAACTGCAGAGTGGAAAAAAAAAAAAAGTGCTGATGGGTAACAAAAGAATAAAAACGGCTATTCATCACCGTGAGACTGGGATCAAACCCGTGCGTTTCTCAAACTGTACTGCTTGAGTTATTGTACAGCGCCGGCGTGGCGGCAGCTGCGGAGATAAAGATGCCTCGAACCTCAGATTGATTCCAATGCGGCCACATCCTCCGCGTAAAAAGAGTGAGCGTGTTCCTTCTCCTAAGTGATCATTTTATCAATTTCCTCAAACAAATGTAACGGCGCCAAAAAAATAAATAAACTAACACCATTGCTGATGTGTTTATGCTGAGATGGCATTTCTGCGGAGCCGCGGGTATCAGTGCAGAAATTAAATCACTTATTACACAAGTGGCTCGTTTCTTGCGATTTGCTTGATTTTTTTTTTTAATGCTGAGCTCGCATAGGAAGAGGAAAATAAAGGACAACAATTAATGTAATTCATTCGTGCAATTGACAATTGATAAGTATTGCAAATTCAGACTAGTTTGATCCCTTTATGGGTTGCAGAGGCAACCAAAGTAGGGCTTACAACATGTTACATAGTGGTTCCAATATACACTGTGAATTTCATTTATCGTGTTGTAGCCTGCTGTTTAGACAGTGAATTAGCACATTTGTAACATTAGTTATTTGCTTTTTAAATAATTGGATCAACGTCTTTGCTTATATACTATTTATTTATACACAAGTTGATCTGGGCTGTAAATATTTAGGCAGAAAACTAGTTGGGCCTGAATTGCAGTAGCCTACTTGTAAATGGTCCACAGCAATCTCGCTTCGAGCATTGGCATTCATTGTTGACAGATCATTACTTTTTTTAGTTGTTTTAGTTCCTTTTAGTTCTACTACCAAAACTCTGCGATAAGCGACTGACCTTAGTTGGCCTCCATTTCAACTTTGTGTCACAATGCATGTTTTCTCCGATACAAAATGTCTCACGATGCCAAATAGCGGCAGCGCACTTCTACAGCGTTGCCAACAAACATGACCGTGACCTTCCTCCTTCTTGTAGTTGGACTCCCACTCACCTCTACCTGGCTCGCTCAGTGTGATGTGCAGAGCCCTCTGAACCAAGCAGCATGTTTACACCAACACTACTCAGGTTCAAGCTAGGTTACAAAATACAACTTTTTATGTCTTTATACTTTTAAAGAGCATGATTAACTGAAGTTAAACATGTCCATTTAGTTAATGTAATTTGGTGAAAGGAACCCTTGTTCAGCTGATGATTACTAAAGAATGGGGTGGGGGTTTCGAGAAGGAGCGTTTACTCTCTTTTAGAAGTTTTGGTGCTTATTTATTATTGTGTGGGTCTCGAAAGATCCGTTAAAATGCCCTACGCAAGCTTCTGGCAATGAATGGGTCTCCTGAGTCTGTTTTGTGAACTCTCTGGGATTCCAAAAATTCGTAATGCCTTTTGGTTACCCCCCCCACCCCCAATCCATCCATCTGCTCCCAGACTAAATCGCCCTCCACTCGCCACACACAGAGGGGCCGGATTAAATCAAGTGCACTGGAGAGCAGGTCCCCTATTACCCTTGCAGGAACCACTTCAGCGTCTGCTTTACTAGTCAATGTTGCACCCCCTCCTTATTATGAAAGCAGAAGGCTTAAGTCATATGGAGGTCGGGGGTGGGCCCTCGGGGGGCGACCCCTTGGTGAGTGCAACCTCGACGGGGTGAGGGTAGGACGTGATCGAGATGACCGCGATAACGGGAGGGCTTGTTTGGCATTGTTTAACACCTGATAGAAAGAAAGTGTAGACGGGAGGCTACAGGGCATGCAGCGCCGCATTAAATGCGCTTGAATTATAGCGCAAAGCTAGGTGAATTAACTCCGTATATCAAGCCCGGTCGAAGGGGCCTGATCTAATTGGGGGAGGGGGAGTCGAGTAACCCAACATTTCTATCTCTTGCTATTAAAGTTAACCACTTCTCTCCTTTCTCTCTCTCTCTCTCTCTCTCTCGCTCCACAGCCATAAAGCTGCCATGAGGACGTCTGATTTATCCCGCACCGTGGCCTGGGCTTCTGTCCTAACTATCGCACGCCTCCAATTAATTTTTTCCCCAGCATCCCCTCTCTCCTAAATGTGATGAGATTGCGGCATACCAGGGCGGAGGGGAGTTGGGGTGATTTGACAAAACTGCTGACTCGGGTGAAAGCTGAATATCCTTAATAATGCCGAAACCTGCCTGCGAAAGCACAAAGAAAAAAACGGCAAAATGCGTTCCCCCGCTGCAGATGTAATTAAAGAGTCATCAAGGCGGCGTGCTATCAAACGTGTAAATGGCAAAGTGACTGAAGCAAACACAGCGGAGGCATCTTTGAGAGATAGACGACACGAAATTCATTTGTCCGCCTACCTGCCGCCCACTCATCCCCGCTTTTGCACCTTTCAACACCGACGCAGCCAATCAGACGAGTGTGAGGAAGACAGAGGCTGAAACTTCCAGTGATGAAACACAAACGTTAGATTCTTTTGGACTTTGGAGCACTATGAACCCGAATTACTGTATTAAACGGCAGAGCCGAGTAGTTGTAGGATTTAGCGTGGAAGGGCTTTATTAGCCTCTGAAGTGTCAGAGACAATTCACCAACACCTTCCTCGACAGCAAACCGACTATGTGATGGCCTTCTTTGTCTGACACAAAACAAAGTGAAAATAATTCTGTTCACGTCATCTACTTCTTTGGAATGATAGTCAAGTCTAAGTCTTTTTTTTTTTTTTTTTTTTTTTTTTTTTTTTTTTTTTTTTTTTTTTTTTTTTTAAGATTAGGCTGTGTAAATAGTAATACAATAGATAGGCTAATAGGAAAGTAGTAACTGGTATTCTTACAGGTTGCAAAGCGGCAGTGCATTTCTCGAAAGCCTGTGTGGCAATATCGCTCCCACCTTGACTGAGTTCTGCAGTTTGAAGTTTAGTCTTGTCTTCAGTTTCGTTAAATATTCATTGAATCGCGTCTCGGACATAACCGGAAACATGATGTAACCACATCTTTACACGCCGCTAGGATCTTTAGGTATTTTCCTCAAGTCACCCGATACTTTTAGTTTTCCTTCGTGTTGATCATTGTGTTTGGAGCGTCGACTGTGTTCCCACGAGGCACTCGGATGGATCTTCACTTTGTCTCGCACTGCTTTTGTACTCGCGAAACACCAAAATATGCAAGCGAGCCGCTGCTACTCTTCTTTTCCAGACACACCCTTACAAAACATCGCACGGGGTCCTAATGAGTCTCAGAAGCCGCGCGTTTGGAATTTCTCCTGCCTAATTTGGCATGCTTCACTTGAGCTGAGTTCTCTCTCTTTCTCTCGCTCTCTCTATGGCCTAATGAATCTACACAAACAAAGGACAAACAAAACTTTGCGTCGCAAAATATTGTTTTCTTGAGCTCCCAATTATCCTCAACATCAGTTCAAAATCCAATCAGTCTGCTGGCTGCGCACAATCCGCTCTGCTTGGGAGGAAAACTTGAACAATGGACTTCATTCATTAAAGTTTGTAAGTTACATAGAAAAAAAGTCTAGTCTTGATAACAGTTCATAAAATGCACAAAGGCCTGTATGATCAGAAGCTAGAGGTTACGAAAGTTTCATTGCGGATGGTTACATAGTTAAAGGCGGTATTATCCCCAGTGTGGATCAGCGGGAAGGATGTAAGCACCACAGCGTTTATCAGTGTCAAATACATGATCCGAGTGTGAAGTAAATAACTTTCACACTCCGTCATTTCTCAGCTGACCGGCCTCCAGCAGGAGTGGCAACCCTGTGAAAGGGGCCTCCGTCACACTCTCCGGCCAGCAAATGGACTGAAGCCTGAGGCAGCTAATAGCATAATGAGGCCTGAGGCTGGCTGAAGCAGCCCAGAATTACGGGGGCGCTGGGGCGTGGGGGTGTGTAAAGGTGCGCTACCGAGGTTGAAAGCTGGAGGGGGGGCTGTGCACATGTACTCGTACCCACGTCTTTGGTATTCCCACACTGTCTCCTAGTTACCGACGGACGCGAGTAGGCGGACAGCTAGTTGCCTCCTGCCGCCATTCGTGTCCCAAAGAAAATGTCGAGAATTCACATTTTCTTGTTTGATATAATTGAACAAAACAGTTTGCTTAGCATCATAGCGGAAAGAGGAAGGCTAGGCCAACATGTCACGGGTATTTTATTATTTTTTAATTATGTCATTAGAATCATGACTGTATGTTTGTATATAATAGGATAATAAAACATCCATCCATTATCATCCATTATCCTCACGAGGGTCGCAGGCGTACTTGAGCCTATCCCAGATGTAATCTGGCAGTAGGCTGGGTACAACCTCAAATGGTTGACAGCCAATCATAGGGATAATACAATAGGGGATATTTTTGTTATGAAAAAAACAACTTAAAACTAAATGACTCAAGAGTTTGTCACTCTTACTTCCTATACGTGGGAGTGCAAGCAGACTTTTCTGACAAGCTTCAAATGTGAGTTTTTAGCACAAGATCGCATCGGCTCATATGAGGTCTTGGAGCCTTGTGCTGTCTGCCAAAAAAAAAAAAAAAAGACCAAAAGTTCAGCTTTCTTCCCCTTTTGTTCCTCCCCACTTTTTGACCTACATGAGCATGAGCGCGCGGCTATGAACTCCGCGTGAATGCGCAGGGGGGGTGTAACGTCTGATTTGTGGATTCACCTGGGATGTCGTGCGTCGTTGCGAGCTTTCAGTTTTGCTGTGTTTTGTTTGAAGGGGAGTCATGAGAAGTGGACCCCACACTGGGAAGATAGCACTAAACACAAAGAGACAAGAGAGGGGGAGTGAGAGAGACAGTATAGTCGGTCAGGCAGAAGTGGGCCAAGCTGGTGTTGCACTCAAGAGATGACACACATTCAAGCGTCTGACTGGACTCATTCTCTTAAAACACGCGCATACACACCCCCACACACGCCAACAAACATACACAGATAAACACAAAGCACACAGAGAATCCCCTGGGTTTTACAGTAGATGCTGATATTGTGCTATTGTACAGCTCTCACATCAAGTTGACTAAACAAGATAGAGATGGGAAAGGTACTGGCAATGTATTTTTTTTGTTTTTTTTTGTTTTTTAATAGTAGTTTGATCAAGGGTCGTATTTTCTCAAACAGACCAGGCTGGTGGATTTAATTACAATTACTATGACCAATATCTCTGCATGTCGTGCTAGACATAGGGACGTAAAATATTTTTAGAATCAATTATTCTCCTGATTAGCCTATTGAGTGATCAAATAAAATTTGATTTTGCAGATTGATGGATGGATAGATTATTCAACAAAACCACATACTACAATATAACATGTCAGGGAAGGTTCAGGTTTTTGTCCACTTGGGGTCATCAACATCTGTTCCAGACTATAGTCTGATAGTAGGCCCTATCTGTAATTGAACGGCTTTAAAAGTCGGGGCTTAGTCTCGTGAGTGATGTGGGGGGGTAAAACAAAAAGTGGAGTTTGTTGTTGTTTGCTCAGTCAGGTTTGTGCCTGGATATTAACTGGCTAACCGTTAGCAGGTTTACATGTTGAGTTGACAGAGGTGGAAAATCCAGATCCAGAAAGTAAAAACCTTGCCACAGGTGCTTCTTCTCAAACAAGCTCCCGTGCAGGAATTGTATAACTGCAGATGCCACAAGATCACTCTTGAAATCACTTGATAGTTCCTTGACATTAAGATGACACCAAACCGTGCCAAAAGAATGATGTTGCTTTGGCCTGAGCACAAAATAGCAAACATGCGAATTGCAGATCTCAATTAGTACAGAGACAGACTGATCGTAATCATTTAGTATCCCCCGTCTCTGAAATGAATCGAGTTGCAAATGTGGCTTAGCGAAGGTCACAAGAGCCAGCTGACCTCCTCTTTAAGGTGATTTATGACGCCCCAGAGAAGATCACCATTTTAGGTCTATACAGTTATATCCATCACATAAGTTCTAGATCTTAAGGACCCATAGGAGCTCCTGTGAAACGTAACCTCTGGTGATACAGCTGCAGATTGAGCTGTCTGGTCTCTTAACAGCAACCAGGCTCAGGCCCAAATGGAGCAGACTGATTACATTTCTCAACAGGCAATGCTAGTGGCCCTCGGCCTGCCATGAGTCAAGCCAAAGCTTACTCTACTGCAGCTTGCAATGTTGGCATTAAGGGAGTTGGACTGGGCTGGATAGATAAAGTCCTGAGATGAGAATTTAAATTAACGTTGACATTCAATACTGCAAATCATATGCATAATAGACAAAATCTCCCAGAGAACCCATTCAGTCTTGTACAACTAGGGCATGAAGGCAACATTTTGTAAACACAAACCAAATTACTCTCGCAAATAATTCTCAATCTCCAGGGACGCCGTGGAAAAACATTTGTGACTCCACACAGTTATTCGGCAGCTGTAGCAGCGTTTTGACATGACGGGCTGCCGTCGCAAACAGAGTCAGTCGTTGCTCGCCTCACTTTGCTTACTTTACACAAGCAAACTCCGCGAGTCATTACCCAACATGAGCTCATCATTAGCGCAATCATCATTCACTGTTATGGATTATGTAATTGCTCCATTAATCAGGGGGAGCCAAAGCGGTAATACACACAAGCTTGATCGTCACAAATGTGTGCATTAAAATAGATGACGGTTGTAGTTTAGTGCTGGATTTACACGTCACGGATCAAGGGACACAATTACAATATTTTGAACAAATTGGTATACTAAATCATATCCAATCATTGACTGGACAGAGATGATCTGTCCAGGTTAAACCAAAGAAGTACCTGTAAAGTCAATTATATAATCTGTTTACATGTTACCTGCCACCATCATTTTTATGTCTGAGCAACCCGGGTTATTAACACATCAATGCATTTTGATAGCTGCCGATGCTATCGCTAATGTTGCAATACCGCATGAGAGACTAGGAGGCGCCGGCTACAGAGCTGTTTCAATAACAATCCCTCTCAGAGGCGCTAAATATGATATTAAGGATAATTAGGGCATGAGCAGCAGGTGGTGCAAACAAGAAGTCGGTCATTTTGGTGTGAAGCTGGCAGTTTGGGTGGAATCCAGGTCTTGAACTGGGATAAACTCCTGCTAGGAAATTCCAAATGAGCCCCAATCGGAAGCTGGTATCCTCAACAGATGGGTGACGCCAAGTTGCTAAACTATTTTGCTTAACGTGGGCAGAGCAAAGTTTAGATTTGGAGTGGTGCAACTTACCAGTTAGTAGGGGTGTGAATTGCCTAGTAGCCTACCTGGCGATTCGATTCATATCACGATTCATAGGTTACGAGTCGATTCGATACCGATTAATCCCGATATGAATCTATAAGTCAATTATTGCGATTTTATTTTTTTCTACACAAATTTAGAAAATACTAATCAGTAAACTTGTAAATGTACACCATAAGATTTGTATGAAAATGTATTTATTTATCTGAAACTTCAGGCTTATAACTGTGAGCCACTGTATTTAACTAACAATCTGTTGCAATCAGTTTCACGTTTGAACAGCATTGAAATAAAATATTAAGGCTTAATGTTCCAATAGTATAACATTCTTCCATGCTTACTGTATGAACCCTAAGTAAGACGTTTTGTTGAATATTTCCATTAAAAAATGTTTAAATATCGATTCGGAGCATATCAAATCGATTCGAGAATTGCGCGCTATAATACCGCGATTATATTGCCGAAACGATTTTTTTTTTAACGCCCCTACCAGTTAGTCTTAAGTCATGTCGAATGGCATGCAAATAGGTGCAACAAAATATCTGATATAGACTTGAAAATAATTGATAAAGGTCACATAACTGAGATGTAAATCTGTCAAAGCAATAAAGTGGGGAAAAAAGTGGACAAAAAGGTTTTGCTGCATAATTTATAGTCACGCCGGCAGCATGCTTGCATGCATCTTCTGTGCGCAAAGACTATTCCGGTAACATTTTGGAATTGTAGACGCGTAGGTGCTTGTCATCTGATTCCAGCATCTGGCATGCCTTGTGAGGACTTAATCCAGCGGTGTCATACACTATTTGTCAAGGCTGAGAGACGGAGGGCACTTTGGTGGGAATATGAGCGGCAGTAGTTTACTTTTGAGTGACTTTGCCTTGGCGCGTCTTATCATCCTTGTTAGAAAGGTCAGTGACACTCAGCTTCCCAATAGTGCGCTCTCTCTCTCAAACACTGTTGAGTGCTGTCAAGAAATAACACCGGGCGGAGAAAAACGGCTACACTGTAATCAGATATTTTCCTCGGCTGCCTTCCTCCCCCGGATTGCACTTAAGGCGATGTCTTTCTGACTCGCTTAAGAGTGGGAGAGCTTGAAAATGTATATGTCGCACCCCAAAATGGGACCCAAGTGCTTGGCACCTCAGTCGCAACCTACACACAAAACAAACAACTAAATGGTTTGTGGTTACAGTCGAGATGCTGGCAGAGCTTCATAAGGTTTAACGCCGGCTGCCGGGGCCCGACACAATAAGCCCAGATTGGAGAATGGCAAGAAACCCCTCTTCCTTTGTAGGGAATTTCCTACGTGATGCTGAGGGGAGCTTATGCATTCACCTTGTTGAAGTGACATTTAAATAAGCATCAGCTATTTTTTTCTTTTCTTAACCCCACCTCCCCTCCCTCTTCCTCTCCGTGTGCCGCCATAATTTGAAGCTGTCACAAACAAATCCTCTACGCAGAGCCTTGCCAAATGTCAGGTCCCGTCAAACGTGGATGACGGGCTCCGAAATTTAAAAAAAGAAGAGAAGGGGACCTTGGAAACTTTTGTCGACAAAACACGGGAGTCGGAGCGCCCAATGAATATTTATGAGGGTCTACCATTCATTTCTTTGAGACGACAGACTGAGTTGCTGATCTGACAGAGCCGCCCGACTCCAAATATTCTAAGTCTGGCTCAGCTCCAACTTACACCATGTATATATTCCATCAGTTGGCGGAAAACTACAGAAAACTTCCCCACCCCCAACTCTGTGTTGGAACAAAATGTCTCTAATACTGCCTGCAGAAGCAGCTCCCAAAACCAAAATAGAATGGTGAGACAGAGGTGTAATGCAAAAGCACTACACAAATAAATGACATAGACTTACTAAAACTACAACTAAAATCCTCTTGAAAGTTCTGTGACAAATAGGGTGCCAGAAATGGGATGCCCTGTTGGAAGGACATATTTTTCCAATGACCTCATCAATGTGTATCGATCCAAACGGCCTTCAAGATGGAGCTCCTCTTTCTGCCTGTTCCTGCTGTTTGCACTGCCATCGTCTAATCTGTGCTGTTGCAGCTGCACATTATGTCACCATGTCCAGCAGGCCAGACTTTTTTTCCAGACAAGGGTGGGGGGAGGAGGGATGGTGTGGAGGGGGGGGGGCTCCTTTCTCTCTTCCTTTTCTTGCACCGGGCAAAGGATCAGAGGCTTTAATATGGCTGCCAGGGAGGCAACAGCCATTTAATAACAATGCAATCGTTGCTCACAGCAGTGGTCCAGTGTCGCTCAATACACCCTGCCGTGTGCAGATGGTACATTGTCTGCACCGTCCCAAAACATTCCCGCTCTCGCTCTCTGAGATTTGTCGTCGATATTTAACCGTCTTCCTGACAGAATCAACATGCAATCACGCTGCACTATTCCGAAGAGAGCAGGGTCTGTTTTTTTTTTTTTATTTTTTTTATTTTTTTTTTTTTAACTGCCTCCCACAGTGGCGGGGACATCTGGAGGAGGCGTTTCCATGTACAAACAGAAAGAGTTCAGGCCGCAATTGTCATCCACCCAAGGACGTAACAGGCTTTTAGTACCAAACAAAAAAAGGATAGTGGTGGTGGGTGGTGGGTGGCGGGGGCGCTGTTCAAATCAACACAGTTAATGTTGCCATAAGCCAGTCACCTTGCCAAGTTACCCTCAAAACTCATTCGAGGGCAATTATGCAACATTTTGATGAAAATGACCGGTAATACAGCGTCGCGACGGCCATTTCGCAAAGGTGGATGTTCATTACGTGCCAGCGGGGAAGAGCTTGGCCTTAATAGAGTGCCGGCCATAAACATCCCTCATCATCACCGGGCCTGCCATTTGATCTCCCCTCGTGGGGATTGTGGGGGCCGGGCATCTTCATTTCTTCGTGTGTTTACTCGGTAATGGACTCTGCCCAAAGAGTTGCTAGCGGCGGACAAAGCCGACACGCCTGACAGAGCGTTGATTAACGACCGAATTACAAAACAACTCTGGGTCACCTTCCTTAACTTCGTGATGGATGGTCCAAACGCGGGGATTCCGATGCCTTTAGGTAATAATGGCGGCACTCCACCTGTGCGCCTCCGCGTTCTCCGTTCTCGCGCTTAAAATATGAATCAACGCTTCCATAAATCAGAAAATGCGGCAATTAGCAGTCATAACACTGTAGCGAGCGATGCTTTACGGCCTGGCCAACGCAAGCGACTGTAGTCCGGCGTCTGCAAAGCCTCCGTTAAGCGCGGCCCCGCTTTTGTCGCCGCCGTCACGGGCAGTTTACAAGGCTGCAAATGAGGCTCGCCATCTGTCCCACCACGTTGGGAGTTTTGCGCAGCTTTGGCATGCCTGACTTCCCCCTAATGCTGCACAAATGTTTGGAGACATTACATAAGCAGCGAGACCTTCACTCGGGTCGACAGGGGGGAAACGGAGATGGATAGGGCAGGAGAGAGATGAAGCCGAAGACGAAGAGGTCCTCTTCAACTCATGAGTAGCGGTGCGCTCAAGCAAACAATAGCACTACCGGCGTGATAGTGTATTATGTTCTCGGGTACGGGTAGAGGTTAACGGAAGAAACAAAGCGTTGAAAGGCGTGACTGGCACATGATGGGGCAAACTTTGGAAAGTTTGTACTATTTGTAAACGGCTCACAGTCGATGTGAACTCAAACTGTCTTACGTGAGACATGAAATACGGTGTTTGTGTGAGACTACAAGACTGCAAGCTTTTAGCATCACCCATTGATTTAGGATACGTCGTTCCAATTGGACCCCATATGAATAAAATGGCCGCTTACAACCCAAAAGGATGACTCCGTTACAATTTCAGGTACACGTCTGAGACTTTTTCATGCGTTCTTTTATGTTAGACATTTCTACTGGTGAGGCGAAACTAGTTTATTGATTTAACATTGTATCATTAATGCCTGTTAACTGATAAAACACCATATATGTTTTCTGGATTTGTGGCTTTACCACTGGATTTAATGAGTGCAAGTATTTTCACCCCCTTTAGCGAGAAGTTCCCACTAGCACCAGAAAACAAGAATTTGCGTTGGTATTTTAATACATAATCACTGTGTCCTTTCTGTAGGGCAGTGGAGCTCTGCAATTTATTTATTTTCCATTTTTCAGAGGACATGGTGGCTTTCACAATTGATCTTTAAGGCAATGAAAGATTCATCAAATATTTCTGGAGATTTGGGAAATCAAATGCGTTTCCGGGCAATGTTACTGCAATGATGTGGTTCAGTGAAAAACATTTAGCAATAGTTATCGGGCAATTCTGCGGCAAGCGTGCCAGTATAGAGTATGAAGTTGAAGTTTGAACATTTGTAAGAAGTTGCAAATTAAGGAGAAATCCCACAGAAGCTCCAACATTGGTGTACTGTACTTTTACTTAGTTTTGAGCAGTGATAAAACAGAAATTTACATCACCCATTCTGAAACAAAAGTATTAAGTCAGATTCTGACAGTTAGCCTATGAGACAAAAAGTTAGGTAGGTGTTGGCCCTATCTTACTACCACAGAGTACAAAGTTCAACCTCTGACAGCAGCCGCTTATGAATTGAAGCTAAATTTAGCATCAGGGTAAACATTCAAGTCTCTCCTACTGGTTGGTTTCCACCATAGTAAATGGTACCTAATAACGGGGATACCACCACACAGGAATACCAATTGGTTGAATTGCAGCAGGTAATCCAATCACAACAGAGACATTGTTGTATGACTAACAAATCAAGGTGTATTGAAAAGCTGGGCATGTCTGCTTGGATATCAAACCCTTTGCATCCTACAGTCTTGGCTTTCAGACATGATCACTAACAGGACTGATCTGCAGATACCAACTGCTAAACGGCACATAGATAAAGTAGCGCAGCCACGCCGCCGTTACCATGGCGGCCCTTCACCCCACTTCGCTGCCTGCGCTGTAATTAACCGTACTCAGCAATTTTCCTCCTCTGTATTGGACTCATGTTTTGCTTATGTGCATAAGAAACAGGCTAATTCTCTCAAATGAGAATCACCACTGAATTGCTATTCAAAAGGGGGGAACAAGGCCGAGGGAATGATGGCCAAATAATAAGCATGCCCCGCATCCAATAAATCCACTTAGTGGTCTTGTAAACACTTGAAAATGAAGCCTGTTGAGTTCTCATCTCCAGAATAAAACCAAGGGCAACATAGAGGTGGATATCGCAAATCACATTACAGCGACATGAAATTAACCCATCCTCTCAAAACATTTGGCCATCGCGCAGTATAACCTTGAAACCGCATTTATCTTCTTTGTGAGCGGAAGCCATAACCTCCCTGTCTCCCCCACAACCCCTTGAAAAAGAGCACCTTGGCGTTACTACAATGGCTCCGGCGAGGTAATTATTCAATATGATCCTTGGCTGCGCACGCGATACTCTGTAATTTCATTTCACTTACGTCTGTTTTGCGGCGCAACGCACAATGAGGCGTCCCAAAAGACCACTTCCTCCTTAAGATAATAAAGGCCTTTTGTGCTCGCCTTTGAGAAATCCTTGGTGGATTACGCCAGAGCACATCAATTAATATGCATTAAATGAAGAGTATGAAGTTGTAAGAAAATAATCGGTCTGAATTTACGCTGCTGCGTCACCTGACGACACAACGACGGCCACAGGGGGCCTCAAGCTTGACAAAATAGCTTGACCTAGCAGAGGTAGAGGTAGCCCATCTGCTCGCCGACCACATGAGGTCAGCGGCAATGACTTGTGCCCCCCCCCCCCAAAAAACAACAAAACAAAAAAACAAAACAGACATCTGTTTAACAGAATAGTCTTATGTAAGGCATATCGCTGGATCTTCTCCTTTTGAACAGAGCTCAGCTCTCACTGTCACCGTGATAAGGACATCCATAGCTCCAATTATCCTTTCACCTACACACAACACAATCGCATCAACTGTGAGTAAAGTGGGGGGTGCAGATGACAGGGAGAAAGTCTGATACCTCCCTTCCACTCAAGCAGACAGTTTATCCGGTTGCAGAGAAATGAAGACGCCAAACGCCCCAAGAGAGCAGACAAGTGACAAGAAACAATGTTTCCTTGAGCGAGGGTGCATCTCATCTGGACACTCAATCTCAGTTTTTTCCAAGATAAAGTTTACGATATGGGAAGACCTTAACTCGAGATGCTTTTACACTAGTCAGTCCCTTGGGCCTTTGGTCATTGTAATCAAACACTCGATCGTCTTCTCCCTTGGCACAGTTTCTGAGCGCAAAATGAACTTTGGTCAACCAGTCCAAGGTGGTACAGTTCTTTGTTAAACCCCAAAACGTGGATAAAAGCAATCCACCTTCTCCAATCAATCGCAGTGTGTTGAGCAAACCATTTACCTTTGGGTTTAGTTTGCTTTCCGCCTTCATGATCATTTGCTTTTGTTTGTAGTTCCTGTCTGTTGTCACCAATATGACCAGTCTGAGTGTGTTTGTTTCTTTGAATCTGGTCTTTTGGACTTTTATTAATTTAATTTCTTGGTTATTTCATAGTGCCATGTTTTTGGTTTTGTTTTGTTTTTTACATTTACCTTCATGCTTCCTTACAATTGCATACTCAATGCTGCCAAACTGTAACAAGTGTGTCCCCTTTTTCCAATATTTCCTCTGGAAAATTGAGGGTTTACATTTATGCCCCCAGGTGTCCACAATGAAAACAAACCCTTCATCATATCCCAACTTCTCTAACAGCTTTTAATTAGCCTTATTTGACATCAACATTGACAAGTTGCCAGCTGCAGACTGCACAAGGTAATAAATATCACACAGTCTGAACACGACTGATTAAATGGTGCTCTCTGCGCAAACCCGTCACAAAAAAAGGCACGGGTAAACATCTAATCTGTAACGTATTTGACGCCTAGGCCCGGCAGGTCCGCGACTGCGCTGACACACGCTCCCTCGCAGGCACTTTCAAGGGAAAGCTGCTGCCGTAAATCCCAGCTAATGGTGGCCAGCGAGGGAACTTTTTAACGCAGAACTAAGAGAAGCCACCGTTACTCAGCCGTACAGGGAGAGAGAGAGTGGGGGGAGGCAGCGAGGCGGGATTTCGTCCGAGGGTTTGACGGATGGTAATAAATATTGCACGGCGCCAACAGGGGTCCCTCTTAGAGAGCCGTTCAATTGCCATGAGTGATAGGTCGCTGCTGGGCAACACACGGTGGAGGATGGCAGAGTGCGCATTCCTCACGAGGGGGAGTCTGTTCGAGAAGCTCGACAGCAGACATTTTTAACGCTAAGGGAGAAGAGGAAAAAACAAGAAGCAGGCCGCTCGTTTAACTTCTGTCGAATAACTTTGTAGGATTAACTGCCCACTTTAATAGAGTTCATACAACTGTCCACCATTTTAACTACTTTGTTGGCAGCAACAGAGCTGATGCAGGACCCTTGTGGACAGTGGAGAACTTAACTTAGCCCACATTTAGGTACGGTTTAGCAGGGGCCCAAAAAAAAAAAGCTCTTCTACTTCCAGGAACTACTTCCTCCACCCCCTTCCATTAGCAAAACCATTCTGTGGATCATCTTATGAGGTTTACTACCATGCTTTCTCCCATGTCATTGAGCCAAGGAACCTTACCTGCCTGCTCGACCTCGACTAGAATCTTCCATTACGGATGCGGTTCACTTTCAATCTGGCCTGCTATCAGCCAGTAGCCAATGCTAGCAACTGCCCTGCTAACATGTCTCCTTTAAATGAATAGAGCGGTTGGGCTGCATCTCTGGGTGTTGCAAAAATCACATAAATTTCCGGATAGAGGCCACCAAACCGCTTTAGTTAGGTTTAGTTAGGTTTGGTTAGGTATTGCTGTAGCCTATAGTTCTTCTACAAAGTGTGAAGGTTGGTCAACAAAATATGATGACTAATTTGAGGAAGGAAATATTAGTATTTCGAGGCTTGTGCCACAAAACAAGCCGAAAATGTTTAGCACAGGCACTAGTTGCATAAAATGCAGCGACAAAAATCATAACAAAGCGTGTGTCATGGACCTGGAATCCCCCTCGATACCCTCCCGCATCAACCCACCACCCCGGGGAAAGGGTTCATGGTGAGGGCATGTGACAAAACACGAGGTCAGGGTCATTTCTACAAGACAGATGCGACAATTTAGTGGCTAGCTGTTGTGTGTTTAAGTGATTGGGAGCCATTTTGATTATGGTTTTTAGTATTCTTTTGCACCAATTTGGACATCCTTTGCTAATATTTTACCCCCAAATCCCTTACTTCATACTAATAAACATTTATAATATAATAATAAACAACAAAAAAAGTAACAACATTATAACACATTTATTGCTACAGTTGCATCTCTTTGTGACTTTTAATTGCCAGGTCAACAGCCCTTTTGGACTCTAGCACTTCAATACTGGGACAAAAAATCCGAAAAACGAGCTCTGGCTGAAAAAAAGAAAAAAAGAAAAAAAAAAGAATACATTTTGTACTTGTGATAGTTAGGCGGTATGTGGACGAAGCATGGCCGGCAGATGAGCTCCACCGCGGGGACCTGACTGTGAGTGACGTGAGGAGGGGTAGTGGTGGTCGTGCCGGTGGGAGGGGGGGGAGAAAGAGGATGGCGTCGTTCGCGGCACTATTTTGACGACCACCTCAACTCAGAATGCAACCTATTAGCGGCGTTCTAACTTCGCCATGCTAACATATTTATGTGTTTGTTTAAATGGAGGGACAGGGGTCAAGTTAGCCTCGCAAACCGTGCAAAAATAATGGAACAAGGTGGCGGACATTAAACGAAGGGGGAGGCGTGCTGTCAGATGGACCGACCCGCCGCTTCCCTCCGCGGCAAGGTGGCCACACATGGCCGCTCGACCGAGCCGAACTGTATTAAAACATCGCCGTTCGCTTCTTTTTACCTTCACGAACTGCAAAAAATGGGGGGTAAGTTGACTTTTTTTCTAGGCGCACGTCGTCGTAGTCTTCGTCGTCGTCTTGGTGGTCAACGGCGGGGGCAGCATCATCACCATCCGTAATTCAAGATTCCACTTTATTAATCCTTCAGGGAAAAGCTGGAATCCTCTTCTATTTCTTCTTCTTGTTCCCCCCGTCCGCTTAAAATGTGCCGATATGATACACACCACCTCCTTGTTGATTAAAAAGCCGAGTCCAAGTCTTCCGCCGCTTTATTTTCTCCCCTCCGCCTCTTTTTTTTTTTTTTTTTGCTCACTATGTGCAACTCTTGTGTGTGTGTTTTCTTCTCTTTTTTTTTCTTTTTTTTTATCAAGGCGGGGTCTTGGCTCGTTCAAGCCAATGACATAAACCAAGAAGCCCCCCCCGCCCTCCTCCTCTTTTTACTCATATGGTCAAAGCATCTCTCAGACTCAAGCAGATTTGCACTCTAACAATCATCCCTTCCTACAGTCAACAATGCCTGATTTTTGGATACAGAATGTATAGGATACCACAGCAACCCCACATTCTGACTTCTTCTTTTACCCATTCCTCCATGAAGTTAGTGGAAATTAAAAAATATATATAGTTTTGTTGTATTCACCATCAAACTGCCATCCATAAAACTAACTAGCTAACTGGCTATCAACAAACTTTAACCAACTAACCACAAACTATCCATCCCAACAAGCTTATGAATAAACATACCAAGTAACTTCCAACCAAGAAAATCGACAAGCTAACACATTAACAAATGAACATACTAAACGAGTAACTACTCAAAAAAATAATAATCACTAAGAAACAAACAAACAAATTACCTAAATAACAAGCTACCCAACCACCAACCAAACAACAAAAAACAGATAACCATTGGTAATTAAATAAAACAAAAACTAATGCAAAGAAAACAATAACATTCAAGGTGCTTGGACTTACTACTTACCTACTTATATTTTTAAAAAAAAGAAAAAAAAGTGAGTAACAGGAGTTAGAAAACGTACTAAAGAAAGAAGTTCAACTAATCAATGAAATAAAGCAAAGAAAATATAACCTCCTTGGCTGAACTATTAATTCGCATTCAAGTGTGCTTGCAAAGGTTTTCCCTACTTACTAACGAGCCAACCAACTACTAAATGAATACGAAAGTTCAACTACAAACCAACCTGCAAACTAACGAGCATAAAGCTGACAAAACCTCCTTTGCAAAAGTAGGCTATTACTGCAATTATAAGCAATCAGTTACCAAAGAGAATTTTTTTTGTGAAAGTAATACAATGTAATTGAACAGAAAACACACATTTTCAAGAAAGTAGCGAGGTAACAAACTTGCTCACTCACCAAATTAAAAGGAAAAAAAAAAACTCAACTCAAAAATCAACAACCTTGAGCAGACCATTTTTGGGCTGCTATCTAGTGTCTATATCAAGAGTTTAATGACTACAGCTTCATGCATCAACAACAATGATGTGATTTATTTTTTTGGAACCAAATTTGTAAATGTGCTTCAACAGCATGGTTAAAATTCACACGAGGCCTTCAGAGCCAATCTAATAAACAGATCCACAATGGCCGTGCTTCTTGTGCTCACAACAATTTAATTAAAACCTCATAACAATCCTATACAGTAGCCCATATATGGTCATAATTGGAACATATACTGAGTCCAAAGCCAACCCGTACATAAGCGATAAGGCCGGAGACAGTGAATAAGGGTTGCGGATGACGTCATTTAATTGATTCTTGGCATCCCCCTTTTTTTTTTTTCCCTTGCAATTTGTTGGGCAAAAGTCCACGGATTAATTCCATCATCACCGTTTAAAAGTAGAATTATGAGTCATAACATGCAACATGAAGAATAGCTATTCGTGTGGGCTAGGGATCAAGTTATGCTGCGAATAGTAGAAAAATTGAGAGTTTGGGTATTTATTTATTTATACGTATGTCTTTGCATCAAACCTCACGGCAAAATAAAGATTGAGGACTACTAAAGAAATATCACGTCATCAATCAGTCAACTTCGACTTTCATCACATTAAGTTGACTATATATATATATATATATATATATATATATATATATATATATATATATATATATATATATATCATTAGCTATTCAATCTCTAGTGGCCAATGAAGATTGTTGTGGAAAAACAAGAAAAATTCCTGGCCATTTTTTTTTTTTTTTTTTTTTTTCAGGAATTTTCCAACTTTTTTAAAGGCTGATGAAGTCCTCTCACATCAGTACACAATTTCTGAGTGATATTAATATTGATTTAATTAATTGTATTTAATATTTAAGTAATTGATTTTATTTATTTACTTTTTAACTGTTACACAAAAAAATTGTCACAGTTTATAAAATGAAACAATTGACTGTAACATGTTGCATGACAATAGTGTTTAAGAAAGACACACATTTGTTCACAGATTGTATTTGTTTGAAAAAATACACAAAAGTACTCACTTGTGAAGAAGACACCAGTTTGAATATTGTGTCTCAGTGATGGGACAAAAAAAAAAATTCTCATTGAAAAAACATCAGTTTATGTCTTGAGTGGTTTTATCGTGGATTTAGTACCTGACCAATATATCAATAATTGCGTCATATCGTGAGATAATCGTTATCGTGAGCCTTGTATCGTATCGTGAGGTTCCCACCCCTACGATCCATCATGTAGGTACGGTTTGAACAACACGTCGTGTCATCGCCACCGCCCTCAAGAGACACTGGAATTCTAAGGCTTGGATCTGAACATTTTTTTCCAACATGCTCAGTCACTGTATCTTATCAACTGCATTATGGATTGACCACACCCCCTACTGGGTTATTGTAGAGGTCATCTTTCTTCCCCTGTCAAAAGCTGCCCAAAGGCGACACCCCTGAAACCCTTCAGTTCAATCGGACTAATGAGGCGAGGATAAAAACATCGGTGAGCCCAACAGACCACTTGAACATGCGTGTTGGACTCGCACCTGAAATCTTAGCTCCCGCAGCGCAAGAACGGCAGATGGGATTCTGTCCGTCATCTGTGGGAAGGAAGCAAGGGAGGGAAGTAGCCAGATCAATTGTTTTTAATGATGTTTAGGAGGGTGACGACCAGCACGATGAAACAGATGAAGTTTGTGTTATGTTCTGAGTTTGGCTCTCAAACTGCAGACACAAATAAGACTAACGATTTATTCACATAACATCGAGAGATGTAGAACAACTTGACTAGACGAGAAACAATGAGAATGCGTCGAGAATCACAAGACGCCAACCCCCCTTGGGCTGTGTAGATGCACAGAGGAACCAAGGTAATAATCCGACAAAGACACACACTTCTCAGAAGGCTTATATAGACAAGGAATCAATCTGATTGGTTGTGGCTAGACATGTGGGTAACAGGACTGACATGGAATTATCTGATTGGCTGTTGACCAAGTAAAGGGATTAAAGATTCTTGACAACACATAGCTCCTGACATCACATAGCGTTTTTGCAGTTGAAACCAGATGACGGTTACATCAGTTCTAAACAGACAGTTGACCTCACGTTCATGACCCAAACTTAACCCTGGCATGACCCAGTCATGACAGTTTGAGAGTTTCAAAAACCTAAGTTGTGAAATGTTTACATCCGTTTTAACCGTTCAACATTCAGCGGAACCTCAAAAATGAAATAGTCTGAGATCGTGGTTGGCTTATGATTTTGTTCAGATTTTCAGAAGAACATTTCCAGGACTGTCTCATGACGACGCTATTGCAGCTGCGGTTGTTCTCAAAGTGCTATCTTAATAAAATGGAGTTGAATGAATAGAAATGATAATAATCCAAGTCCCTGTAAAATGAAAATAAACACGGCTCATAAATTTTACACACAACAATGCAGAGTTGTTAAAAAAACGGAAATTCGGATTGGAATGGGCCGACTGGGTGATTTCTCCTGAACGTCCCTTCCTTCAGGTATATGATATCTATGCGTTTATGTATGTATGCCACGGCAACTCCCTCCCCGTCTACTTCCATCCTGTCATTAATATGCAAATGAGGCTGTCATTGTTGCACGTCAGGAAGAAAGCTGTCATGTCTTTGCTGGTGTTTGGATTTTTTATTTTTTATTTTTCCCGGCGAACGTGTCTTATCTTTGTTTAACCGGAGAATCAAACATGTAAACATCACTTCATTAGCATCCGTCAGACCGTCAGCCAGCTATGTCTTTCAATCCGCTTATTATATTGTAGCTCACCCTCTGATTGGTGAGTAATTACTGAAACGAGATCTACATGGGCTAATGTGTTTCCACCAACCTGTTACACTAAAGTCAAGCCTGGTTCGGATTTGGTCAAATTCAAAAACTGTACACTGTACAGGCAATTACAATTACTGTGTTTGTATTCGGGCTGCGCGATATTGGCAAATCATGCGATATAGTTTTGAATGCAGCGATATCGATTTTATTGTGATATTTAACATGTACCCAAAGAAATGACATTTTTATGATCTAATGAAATAATTAAAATTTTTCATGCAGTAAAATAAGCAAACTCAATATATTCTTAGATGATTAATTCTAATTACCTCTCAATAATGTTCAACTATTGGATGGCGGTGCACATTTTCGTTAGCGGCTTACTGGTCAAATTTAGATAAAAGCATACAATTCCATATTGCGATATGCATATTGCTTGGGCCAATATCGCAACAGCTATGTTTTTCCGATATATTGTGCAGCCCTAGTTTGCATTCGTGGACATTAACAAATAAGCTTTGATTCACCAAACTACTTTTGGGCCCATTATGTACCCGTACTATTGCTGTAAAGTAAAAAAAATAAAAAATAAAAAATCTATTCTGATTAGTGTCTTTTGTGTTTTTTTTAAAATTATTTTTAATTTAATTAATCTGCAAAATAAAACAATTTTCAGTTCCACGTAAAAAAACAAACAAATAATGCAAGTTTTATCACTAGTTGCTTTTATGTCAAGAAGAAAATATACAAAAATGAAAATTAAAACACATTGTAAGGTGAAAATCCCATATGTTCAAATATGGTAATTGATTTTTGTTCACAAATCGACACTGTTGGTCTGTCCTTACTAGGGCTGGGTCTAAAATATTGATAATTCTTTTCATAGCCCAATATCGAGTCATAAAACCATGAATCGATACCCCTCCCCCCGTCCCCCATAAATTAAGATGCCAAATTGGCCCCACTGATTAATCGGCCACTGATTATAATCAGCCAATTATTGACCTTCAAACATCGGCCAAAACAATCGGCCACTTGAGCTAGATGGACAATTATTTTCCCCTTAAAACGTTATAATTGAAGAAAAGCGAAGTTTACAACACTGTGAAAGTACCCTGAAAGCACCATTTTTGCTCGCGTAGCATTAGCAATTAGCAAGTGTGTCGCGTATGTTATTTTGGTTATTCCGTTGTCCCAAAGCGTCCTTTAAGTTGTTTAATGACACCTCAGTTAGTTAACTATATAACTAAAAACACGTTAAGATTGACATCCGCTGTATATTTAAAGGGATACTTCACTTATTTAGCCCATTATAACAATAAAAAGTTAATATTTTGTCTATAATCAATTTGATACTTTCATTATTTTTTACGTACAAATAGTACGCTCGCGTTAACAGGCGCTAACGCTAGCGCTAACAGGAAGTTAGCAAATGCTAACTTGGGAGTGTTTTTCCTTCAAATAACGAAATCGAATCGGGCCTTTCTGAATCGAATCGATTTTGGAAATCTGAATCGATACTCACCCTAGTCCCTACATTGTCCAATCGTTTTACGCATAATTAGCCAATTTCCGAATGTAGGAAATAGCTTGATAACAATTCCATTCACTGTGACCACCTAACTGAGAAGTGTCATATAACGCCATCCCTTTTCTCATTCCGCAGGAGCCTTGCAGAATTCTGTCGCCTCAAGATTGAAAGTCTGGATGTTTTCGACAATAATGAGTGAAATTAGGTAGGTTTTGAGTGTTTTGTTAAACATCAGTCGTGTTGTTTTTCACAAAAGATCAAAAACACAAATTCGCCAAAAAATGCCTTGTATCATGGTGCAATACGGTAATTGTGTCCATATTCTGAGTGGCTGTTGAGTTGATGGCATCCCCAAATGGCTCCAATTTCCATCGCGCGGGGCACGTTAAACCATCTCTGATTGAAAAGGGCCCTTTTCAATTACAACGCGCCGTTTCCAAACGACAAGACGCACATAAAAATCCAAGACGCGTGCCCGCATTTATGACTCGAGAGTGCTTTGATGGGGAAAAACGCGCTTTATTATTGCAGCGACACCCAATTTGTTTCCCCCCGGCGAGCTCTTGTTGTTTATTTTCATGGCCTTATCTTTTTACTTTTGACGCCTTGTCGTTCACGAGGAGAGTCGAAGAAATATGCCGTTAACGCTCTCTCGCCCCTTCATGAATCATCACCGACATGGAAATGTGAGCGGGAGATGGATGGCGGGGGATACGGATGCTGCGTTAACCCCTTCGCCGCCCGGGAATCAATGAGACTTCAAACAACGTTAAATTCAAAGCCAAACTGCGCAGTAACGCACCATTATCCGCAGCCTCGGTAATACATTTATGACTGTATTGATATTGATTAGTGTGCGTGTGTGATGAATGTGCTAATATTGGAGCCGTAACAGAGGTGGGACAGATTCTGTTTGGACGCGTATGATAGAATGCCGAGACAGTTTAATACTTTAAAACTTTTTATACCAAGTACAATACTAACTAAAAAAAAAATATATATATATTTTGCTCTCAAGTAAACCATATTGACCAACTTAAAAATACATTTCATTATATAATGATCCAATTAACCCTTGTGCCATTTGCTTAGCCAAATATGTAAATTAGGAGTTGATTGTGCAGGGGGAAAACAAAAAAAAACAAAAAAACAAAAAAAAATGAGCCACGGCTTTGGAAAACTGGGGGACCGTCAAAATGCGAGTGTGCCAACATTTCTCAGCCATTGCATGAGGGAGATATCTATTATAATATCCCTGGAATTGGCGTTAGCCAACCGCGTAACATTAATGTACATTATAAGTGACATTTTTGGACCGATTGGACACTGCATGTATTTTATTGCAATTTCCGTGATTTCTGCATGAAATCCTTCTATGGACATTCCTCGACGGTGCCATGGCCATGAGAAAGATTTCGCACCCCAAATCCACCAGGTGGCGGTAGAGGCCAATTAATGATTTTCCTTGCAAACGCCGCACTGATTCCAGCACGCCATATTCCACACAGACTTATTTCTTCGTGCTTTTTACTGATTGTGCATTCGACAGGATGTTAGTGGATGCGCGTGCACGTTAGTGGGCGCGCGTGCGTGTTCGTGGATGCGCGTACACGCGCGCCACTTATATTTTTGTGCAGAAAAAGGTATTGCGAGCTATTGACTTATGTTTCGTGTTGGGATATGCTGTTTGTTTGTCTGCATGGACGTGGGAAGCACGTTCCCTAGTGGGAGGGGTCGAATGGCAATGCTCTTTGCCGTTGTTATGTCCCCAAAATGAGCCACTGTTAGAGGTGGGCGTCGTTGCAATACAGCGGTTTTCCTCAGTGTGTGAAGGCTGTTATTTAATTTTTTTTTTCTCTTTCTTCACTTCAGAACTTCAGAATTAATAGCGTGCATATTCCACACGCATGCACAGTTCGATCATCCATTTTGAACAGCCGAGCATTGACATTTGCTCTGCCAAGGCTGCAGGGGGCAGGCGTGCCATTGTGGCCAAACGTGCGTGCAACGTGGAGGTGACGTATTTCCCTTCGTGCATTCTTCAAAACATGGCAAGGAGCATGGATCGGTGAAAACAATAAGCAGAAGGGATAAGACAAAACAAAAAAAACGTTTTTTTTTTGCAACTTATGAAGTGTAACATGTAACGGTTGTCGAGATGAATTCCTCGTCGGTTATCTTATCTGGCCGTTGCATTTCTACGTGTGAAAGTGCTAAGCTTCGATTTTTATTCGGCTAGTTTGTATTCACAACAACGTGCTAACGTGCTAAGAGGCTAACGTGCACGAGACATGAGCTTCCTGGATCTAAGGAAAAGAACGGCGATCGGAGACACAAAAAGCTGCAAATGCAAGTTGGCAAGTAAGTACTTCTACAAAATAAACATAAACGAACATATGAGCACGTCCTGGAATGCCGCGGGGGCCGTGTAGCTTCCCAACGGTATGTAGCTCGTCGCTGTGTTGACTTCCGTTCGCCGGATACAATTGGATACAGGCGGTGTAAATTTATCCGAAAAACACGCACGATTTCCGGGTAAAGTAAACGGACGGATCGGTGTAATGGAGCTTTTTCTTTCCGTTATTTGTCCGGAACCGTACGTCCTACGGGGAAAATGACACATATCTGACACATATCTGGAACCGTGAGCACAAGAGATACGTGGCTCGTTGAAGTGCGACGCCGGATATGGGGGTGTAAATCGGGCCTTCCTGTACCCGAAAATCAAACACAATTTGCGGCTAAAGTCACGGAGGGTCCCGGTGCCGCTCCGGAGCCCCACAAAAAGTACTTTTTTCCCCAAAGTTTTCTATCAAAGCTACCGTGTTGCCTGATGCTCTAACTATGTCATATGAAAGATTCAAATTTATTTCTTTATTATACATATATACAACACAGTTAATTTTCTTCATAATCTATTATTTGGCTTCTGTTGTCCTATGGTGGGGGGAAATAATAATAATAAATAAATATACTATATTTATGCATAGTTTTGATGCCAATGAACATTTTGGGTGGTTGAAAGAAAAAAAAATGTTAAAAAATGACTTAGTTATCACACCTCAAAGTAGAATTACTTATTTGGCTAAAATGTACTCTTCGAGGGTGTTCTGAGTTAAATTGCCATTGTCAAAAAATTTGGCATGCATTGAAAAAATTGTTGTTATAACTTATTGCCTTATTCGAAGCTCTAATTATGTCATATGAAGTATTAATTTTTTATTTATTTTTTATACATGTATACAGCACAGTTCGTTTTCTTCATAGTCCATTCTTTGGGCTTGTATTGTCCTAAGAGGGGGGAATACATAAAAAAAAAAAAAAAACTTCATATGTATGGATAGTTCTGATGCCAATGAACATTTTGAGTGGTTGAAATAAAAAAAAATGTTAAAAATTGACTTAGTTATCACACCTCAAAGTAGAATTACTTATTTGGCTAAAATGTACTCTTCGAGGGTGTTCTGAGTTAAATTGCCATTGTCAAAAAATTTGGCATGCATTGAAAAAAATTGTTGTTATAACTTATTGCCTTATTCGAAGCTCTAATTATGTCATATGAAGTATTAATTTTTTATTTATTTTTTATACATGTATACAGCACAGTTCGTTTTCTTCATAGTCCATTCTTTGGGCTTGTATTGTCCTAAGAGGGGGGAATACATAAAAAAAAAAAAAAACTTCATATGTATGGATAGTTCTGATGCCAATGAACATTTTGAGTGGTTGAAATAAAAAAAAATGTTAAAAATTGACTTAGTTATCACACCTCAAAGTAGAATTACTTATTTGGCTAAAATGTACTCTTAGAGGGTGTTCTGAGTTAAATTGCCATTGTCAAAAAATTTGGCATGCATTGAAAAAATTGTTGTTATAACTTATTGCCTTATTCGAAGCTCTAATTATGTCATATGAAGTATTAATTTTTTATTTATTTTTTATACATGTATACAGCACAGTTCGTTTTCTTCATAGTCCATTCTTTGGGCTTGTATTGTCCTAAGAGGGGGGAATACATCAAAAAAAAAAAAAAACTTCATATGTATGGATAGTTCTGATGCCAATGAACATTTTGAGTGGTTGAAATAAAAAAAAATGTTAAAAATTGACTTAGTTATCACACCTCAAAGTAGAATTACTTATTTGGCTAAAATGTACTCTTAGAGGGTGTCACTGATTCCAAGGCACAAGGGTTAAAAATGTATTGTACATAAAAATTAAACAATTTAAAGTTTAAATGCAAATATTTTGCACTGAAAAGTGAAATACAACGGAACTGCGCTTAGTGATTTATTGGCATACCACTAGAGGGAGCCTATTTGCCATAATTGGAGCATCACTAAGTCTCTATAAAATATGCATGTTTTACCAGCTCTCCCTTAAAAAAAAGTTTAAGCACTATTTTAAAAAATTGTTTGACATATAAAGATATATTTTTTATTTTATTTTTTTACCTGGCACCCTCTGAATGTTCTTGCTGACCGATAAAAATTTTTTTTTAGTATGTTAAATTATTTTTTTAGTTTTGATAACAGTAGCTTTAGTTTCTATAGAAAGACAAAATGTTTATTTGATTTTAGAAAAACTTTTTTTGCAAATTCAATGATTTTTACAAGTTTTTTTTTTTTTTTTTTTTCCCATTTTCAGTTTAGTTTTTTGCTTTTATTGTCTGTACAGAAAGCACTCTGGCACAGTTGAAGGGGTCACCATGTTGTGTGAAGTTTTCCTGGAGCGGTCGCAGGGCTGCCGGGCGGTAGCCAACAGACATCCGAAGTGGGTCGGAGTATGGCGAGAGCAGGCGCGGCGTCCTGCTGGGACACACAGTCTGGTGTGGAGGTAATGGACAGAAGGGGGAGACAAACCAAAAAAAAAGAAAAAGGAGGCTTGCCTGTGGCATGCCATAAAATGAACGACTGAAATCGTTTCTGTTCCTCTGAAGCAGGATGCAGTGGCATCTTTTGCTTCAGGGTGCCCCAAATTCCGAGTTTTTGCAGTTGCGAGGCATCGCTCAGTTGATTTTTGCTTCTTGTTGCGAGTGGTATCAAACTTCCACCACTAGTTCATGTGGTTAGCTTGCAGTGAAAGTACAGATTTTGTGCTCAGTATTTGGCCAAATTCTTTTTACAACCCATGATGCCACTTTGCTGAAACGTATACACACCAAATCCTAAAAAAAATATCATTAGCTTGGCATTGTCCCAGATCTGTTTAAGCTCCGATGCCAGCTCTGAAGGCACGATATTGCCAGGTCGACTTTGTCCAACCAATCGGTGTTGGGTTTTATACTAGAGCTGACAAAATTAATCGATTAATCGATTACCAAATTAATCAACAACTATTTTAACTCATTGATGCAGCCATTTCCACTGAAACAACCCCCTTCGCTCTCGGCTGTTTTACTGGATTTGGAATGATTTTGCAAGGCCCACTATTGCTATAAAAACATGTAACCGACCAAAAGAAAGATTAATCTCTTATTTCATTAGGACAAAAAAATAGTATATTTCTCTCTGTTTCTGTTTTGCAGCAATTAGCATTAGAATATAGCTAAGTTTCATCATTATTCACAAATCTGCTTAGAATTGTTGGGAAATAGCTTGTTTTTATCATGTCCCTGGTTGATCTCTTAGACTCTGCTGCCACCTGCTGGCCGTTTTTGTAATAACTAGCAATGCTTCAACTGTTCTCTTCAATTAAGAGGCTGCATCAAAGCCTTCAAAGCCCTGTATGCTCTAGCATAAAAAAAATAAATAAAATAAAAGCGATCTTTGGGACACTGGTAGTATTTCAAATAGGACGTATTTATAAGTTTTTGGGAGCAAATGAGTTAATGATGGAGTAATCGCTTGGAGCCATTTTTTTATTTTAAATTGTCCAAATCCTCTGATTTCAGATTATCAACAGTAAAAGAAGACTGATTATCTTCTGTGTATAACCAAAATAAGATGATTATAAACATCTGTTTTTGCTTTCAAAAACAATGACCGAACCGCTAACATAGTACATCAATCCCCCTTCTTCTTTTTTTTTTAAATCACTATATGAATACGAAGTACAAAATAAACACCAATCACTGGTTAATAAACAATACTCTGGGGAAAAAAATGTTTTTGTAATACACTTTAATAAAAAAATAAAATAAAATGAATCAGATCAGCCGACGACAGCATGAGTTTATACACAACCGGGCAAAGTGGCATACTGCTGCAACTGTCCCAGTATTCTGCATTATTTTCATGTATACAAGCTTCAGTTTTCAATAAGGATAAAAAAAAAAAAACACAACGAAATATTTGAGCCACTTGCTCCATCACTGCGTTAAAAACAAACTAAAAGGAGGACGGTTTGAAAAATGGACGCCAGCCCTTCAGCCCGTGTGTGGAAAAATCATTACGGCGTACGAGTATACGCCAAGCCCGGGCTTGCTCACTTGTTATTGCGCCATTAATAACTTTTTTTTTTTTTTTTTTTTGCGCTGCCAAGCAGACATCATCAGGCTCGCTCGAGGGAGGTAGGAGTCACTGAATTAAAACCATCAGTGTTACTTTTTCACCATTTTCTTCTCGTTTGTCTTCCCTCCCCGTCACAATTATTTTGCGTTTGTTGAACTCTTGAAACGGCGGGACGGTGGCGTGGAATGTAACACACGACGCTCACTTCGAACAATTTTTGACTATCTTTGATGTTCACTGCGCCATTTATCCAGAACTCATAGCTCTATTCTATGTCGGTGTCGTTTATCCAATACGCAGCGAAGCAAGATACTGCCACAACTTTCGTTTCATTTCTCTCCATTCCACACGAAGGGGAATTGACAGTGACACAAGACTGCTGCACTGTCAGACTTCCTCACATTGTAGCCGAGATTCTGCTGACACACGATGATATCCTCAGGAAAAAAAAAAAAACTGCGACTCAAGTGTTTTACACAGCACAGACAGACGGTAAAGCGGCAAGAGGGACGGGATGGGACGGGGTGGGATGTCGCGGAAGCTCTTATTGTGCATTCCAGCCACATTCCCTGACTTTTTAATCCCTGATGCGGTGGGTAAAGGACTCACCGGAATGCAATGAAGCATTTGGAAGAAGAAGTGCAGTGCAATGAAAAAAAAAAAATCTATGCATACATAATCAAATTACTGTTAAAAATGTAGAATGGCGGGATAATACCTTAACATTACCTCAACTCGATGCCGACAACTTGGCAATGCATTGGTCTTTTTTTATTCAGATGAAGTTTTTGTTTTTTTTTGTTTTTGTTTTTTTGCCACTTCATTCAAGTGATGACTAGGGCTGGGTCTAATCAGTGTTCCTTTTCATAGTCCAATATTGATTCATAAAACAATGAATTGATACTTTTCATAGCTCCCCCCCCGATTGATACTTAATCGGTTGAAAAGAAAATTCAGATTCCACAGATATTTGCGCTTTATTTCTTTATACACAATGCCTACTTCAATACTGGAAAATGATTTATGTCTTGCATCGCTTCAATGTCACTACGCAAAAGCCAACGAGGGGCGAATCCCCCGACTTCTTCACGACGTTCGGTCGCTGTGGAAACCGTGCCGACGAAGGAAGTAAGCTGACGTATGAAGGAATGCGAAGGGCGGCTTTCGTGTCAAGACGGGCGAGGTGGCACAAAGTGTTAATCTGTGAAATTGGATGAATTTAAATTGGCTGGCAAATGGGATTAAATTGTATTGGCTGCACTTGGAAAAGGGGCTGAAAGGAATGGATATGCGTGTTACACTATTAAAAGACTGTTCAATATACAGTACATTTCAACCAGTGGGAGGTTCAAGTGTCAGCTGGAGAGAGAGAGGCTGCGTGGGACGCCAGATGTACACAATGTAAACATCGAGCATGACCTTTGTCTTGAGTTTCTATCCCGCCCACACATAGGTAGCGTCGAGTCGGCTTAGCTACGGGAATAAAAGGAAAGCAGGCGATAACCAGCAAAATGTCGTAAACTGGAAACTCACGGATCAGCAAGGTGACGATTTAAACACGAAAATGGGCAAAATTGCACCGCCTTGGATATACGGTAATTGGATAATCATCCATAAACTTGCGTAGTATGGGTGTAAAGAAAGCCGATTTCAATTGGTAAATTGATTTTGATTTAGCCAAACTGAATTGAATCAATACTTTTTAACTCTTCTCTCCCAGCTGCTTTACTGGATTTTGACTGATTTTGCAAGGCCCACAGAATATTGTTTTCTTGCTATAAAAACATTGAATCTACCAAAACAAAGATTAGCGTCTCTTCTTTCATCAGGAAAAGAAAGCATATTTATCTGTTTCCTTTTTGCATCAATTAGCATTAGAATATAGCTAAGCTCCATCATTATTCACATTCCTGTTAAAAACACTGGCAAAAAGAGCTTGTTGCAACATGGCCCTGGCTGATCTCTTATACTCTGCTGCCATCTGCTGGCCATTATTTGTAAAAACTACCATTGCTTTCAGCCAGAACCTGCATCAAAGCCTTCTGTTTGCTCTTGCGTTAACCCCCCCCCCCCCCCCCCCCCCCAAAAAAAAAAAAAAACATTAAAAACGTATAAATACGTTTTGTGGGGTGAAGGACAGTATTTAAAAAATGTAATTACACGTTTTTGGGTTTGAATGCGTTATGTACTGTCCTTGAATCGTTTCCCATGTATTAGAATATATATCTAATCTTTTTTTTTATTTTTTATGAGAGCTGCACACCACGGCTATATTGATTTTTTTTTCCATCAACTTGAAAACATATCAAATCGTGTTTTTTTTGTTTTTTGGGTTTTTTTCTTTGTTAGAGATGCACACCCCAAGTTTCCATGTATAACAATTGCAGAAAAGTTTAGTTTGTACAATCCCCAAAAACAAGCTGTCAACTCATTAGCAGAATAGCATCGATCATATTAGTGCGGCGGTACAAATGTCTTCAAGGCGAAACAACATGTTGGGATTACTGTACAAGAAGATTATAATTTTTTGTGGTTGAACAGTCCCTTTAATCAATCCAGAGGATAATAACGCTGCGCCTCAACATTTTTTGCATGTAATCATTCCACTTCCAGGCGCTGCAATAATTCCACGGCGTAAACAAGCGGCAAATCCGACACCCTGCGTGCTTTATCCCCCCCCTTTTTTTTTTTTTTTTTTTGCGACAGCTCGACTCGTAATGAGCTGAAGTAATTAACCGGTGCCACCCGGGGGTAAAAGGTGCTCGTGGTACACGCTAAGCCAGTCCGAGTGGGGCGAATAATGAAATGGCATAGAGTCCCTCATGGCTGCCAATTGAAAAGCTGCAAGGAGCCACATATTTTTGAGGTAAATAGTGCCAAAATATGAATACTTACAGAATAAATGAAGAGCACTTGACATCTTCGCATTTATTTACCCAACACAATAGCCAACTCTGCATTTGAAATATGACTAAATGATGTACATTCTTTAGTAATACACAACTTGAATATGAATTGGTTGAACATGCTTTTTTTTTTTTTTTTTTAATTAAAAAAAATCTGCATAATAAACATTTTTGGACCCCTTTAGTGTATAATATGCAACATACTGTACTAAAAATGTTCAGATCTTGTATTGGACGTGGCAGGTTAGTGCATATAAATCTGCAGCAGAAATATGGATTAATTAATATGGATGGAGTTCTGCTTTGTCTTAACAATATTGGACAAAAAAACAAATATTATTTAATAATACATGACCATCTCTATGTGGCCTGTGATTGTCTGGCAACCGGTTAAGGATGTACCCCGCCTATTGCCCAGAGCCAGTTGAGATAGGCTCCAGCACCCCCCGCGACCCTTGTGAGGAGAAAACGGTTCAGAAAATGGATGGATGGATGGATGGAACACATGACCTGAATCTGATTCAGCATTCTGTTTGGCGTGCATGTTTTCATCTGCACATTCTATTTAGAGTATTTAGACTCATCCATGTAGTTAATAATTGAGTTTAGTTTATTGAATGACAGTGTACAGTACCATTAAAAAGATGGCTGCACCAGATTTAGCACAATGCTAGTTTCCATCTGTAGTCTTTATAAAATATTACATAACAGCTAAAAATTACATACAACCAACATATGAAGTACCAGATATGTAGTACAACATTATTAAATTACAAACCTTATAAAAGGGCAGAATTATACAAAACAATTTAAAAATCTATAACAAGCATAAAATACATAAGTCGTAGAGGTGGTAGTCGTAGTATGTATATATATATATATATATATATATATATATATATATTTTACATTAATTGTGCTTTTATACATAAAAAAAAAAAATACAAATAGACTGAGAAGATTTTGAGACTGACACCTTGAGTTGAAATACATCGTTCTTTTTGTTTTGTTGTATATTTAGGTTTGGAACAAATGTCCATTCCTCTTAATTTGTACTCACTTTCCCTTTTTATAAATTTGGTTGGTAAATTGACTGACAAATACATACAATACTGATATTATTATTATTATTATATACAATATTTTCAGGCGGTTAAACTCCATCAATTCATTACATTTTTAAAGTTTTTAGTTGTATAAATAATAGATTAGTGTGGTCTCTGTATCCACAACCGCAAATGACATGAATAGCACGTTCCTCTAAAAGAAAGATGGGTTCAGTGTCTGTTTTGGATGCACACCCCCCACACTTCATTGCAATAGGTCAGGAATGGAACAAATACAAGATGTCACCAAAATACAAAATAATATTATCATAAATTGTGGCAGGTGCATGTGTACAATTCTCCATTTGAAATAGGGGGGAAAAAAAGCTTGTATTCTTCAATAATACGCTGCCTGAACCTGGTTTGGCCTTCGGTTTGACGTGTATGTTTTTATCAGCATTATTCATGTGAGTCAAAGTGCTAATGTTATTGTGTTTTTGCTCCCTCGGCAGTCTTAAGGATGAACCATTCCCTCCCGCCCCCCCGGCGCTGTAAATTAATGGCAACAAGGGTGCGGCATTAGGATGCAAATGAAAAGACCTTCAAACAACGTTCACATTTGGAGCCAAAATGGCGGGTAAGTTTTGCTCGGCCGCCTTTTACGAGCCTCTCATCAGCATTTTTTTTTTCTCCTCTTCCCCTCCCCATGTGTCGGCACGTTGATAAAAGACATTAGGCTCGTTTACACGTGTTCTCCGCTGAGCAAATATTGACTCATATTGGAGTAATTGTTTTTTTTTTTTTCTTCATTTCGCGCGGAAATGTGCAAACCTCCTCTCACTCTCTCGCTACGCTGGAGAGATTTTCTCCAAACGACGGCATCTGCTAACTTCTCCGTTTTAATTTCCCTCCCTGGCGTTAACAGAGTGTTTCTGGCGCACGCAGATGGACGTCGGCGTCAAACTGTGAACGAGACGCGGCGGATTTTATGGCATTGGAGGCGATTAAGCTAAATAAATAAATAAATAAAGGAGGGCTCATTAGAAGACGAGATTGTCTCATTTGAAAGGTAATAAATAAAAAAAGGGTCATCACATCATAGAGTCAAGTAGCTCTTAGCAAGCTGGGAACCATATTTGGTTACTTTAGTCCCTAAAAATGGCTGCATTGCTATCAGACAATATACATGTGTGATAATACAATCTAGCGATATCTAGAATGACGGACAGTGCAGACCTCCCCCAATGCAAAAGAAAAGATTCACTTATTGAATACATATTATTTTTATTTACCATTTGTTTCTAGGCATACTTTAAGAAGCATGTGATGATACAGTCAAACAAAATCTAAAATGCAATAGAGACATCTCCCTTGGCATCATCTAAAAAATACAAATAAAAGGAGGTTTTGGTCATTTTGCGAGAAGAGTAAACAATGCAAGCTCTTAAACCCCACTGGTGATGCTGGAGCATCGCTATGGCACCCGGCATTTCCTGGTCATATCTTTAATGAAAAGGTAATGAGAGAAACATAACAGTCCCAACTTCATTACAGCGGTAAAAGATTGAGCAATAAAAAAAAAAAAGTCAATTAGCGTGTCCGTCATGTGCCGCGGCTTCATTCAGGAATGGGAATGGAAGGTTTCCCCTGCCTGCTCATTAAAGACAAATATGGTCATTTAAAAAAAAAAAATACAATTCTCGCCTTGCACTGTTCCCAACGTAAGCCTCATTTGAGCCTCACAATATTACAGGTAGGTACACCTGCCTTTACGACTCCAACATTGTCATCTTGTATGTTTTAATTGGCCATATGCGATTGGCCAATGTCACAGAGCGTAATCACAAATCCGGCGGCCAGGTATCAGTGGTCACATGCCTCTTCCATGGATGATTAGGTATGGACCCTTGTTTTGATGTTCAATAGATGGACTTGGATTTTCTGAGAGGAAGCATCTGTAAAATCCGCAAGTAATCGACGCCCAACCCAAAAAGGGCTTACAGTTGTAATATAAAACAACCACTTTGCTTAATGAGGCCGTTTAGCTAACAAACATCATACAAATGGCTAATGAATAGCATCTGTATCGCGGCGTCATAACCCTATAAGCTATGGATATTTTAACACAAGCAGCGGACCAGCACATATACACAGATAATATCCAAATACTCACATACATATATTCTTTATCTTCTGTGAAGAACCACTATTCTTCAAGAGTTTTAACTGCCTCCATGTATAGCTGTATATCTGTACTAACTCCCAGCCATTTTGACTGAAGCAACCCCGTTTGCTTCCAGCTGTTTTACTGAATTTTGACTGATATTGCAAGGCTCACAGAATATTGTTCTATTGCTATTTAAAAAAAAAAAAAAAAAAAAAAAAAAAAAAAAACCTGGAACCTACCAAAAGAAAGATTAGCATCTCTTCTTTCATCAGGAAAAAAAGTGTATTTGTCCATGTTTCCGTTGTGCAGCAATTAGTAATCAGAATATAGCCAAGTTTCATCATTATTCACAACAACGCTGGCAAAAAGAGCTTGTTGCAACATGGCCCTGGCTGATCTCTTATACTCTACTGCCACCTGCTGGGTGTTTTTTGTAGTAATTATCATTGCTTTAAGTGACCTCTTCAAGTCAGAAGCTGCATCAAAGCCTTCAGTATGCTTTAGATAAAAAAAAAGTTTTTGGGAGTGCAGGACAAAGTATTAAAAACGTATTTATATGTTTTTGGGATTGAATGAGTTAAACTGCCACCAGGTCGCCAAGATGTACCAAGTGTATTCAGTTGAAGTAAAAAAAATGTGTCCAAAACTCTTTTATTCTTTACACTGTATTTAGTTAAGTCATTACCATATGTTTTTGTTTTTGTGTCCCCCCCCCCTTTCAAAGTGTAGGTGTGCCTTTTAACAATCACTGACTTCTAATCCCTGCTCCACATTGCAGGCTGGTCCAAATGAAAACAAGTCTGTAATTACGCGTCTTCCCCAGGGAGCCGCCATCAAAACGCTGGAATGAGGAATCCCAATCACGCCGATGTAATTAAGCATTGTGCAGCCTCATGCATTATGTAGCATTTAGCCGCTCGCTAAGTAGCTAATAAACACGACGTATTACCCCCCCACCCACCATTGCCACCACAGCGGATGCAGCTGCTAATTGTCCTCGGCGTCTCCCGCCCCGGCGCACGGTGAACTTTAACCTCTGGCACAGACAAGGGGGCTTTGACGTTGTCAATTTGAGTGGCAGCTGTGAGTCTGGGGGTGGGGTGGGGGACACGCATGGTTGCTTGCGTGAGAGGGACTGTCAACATCACAACCCAGTGATTTTGTCTATTTTTTTTATTTACTTTTGTTTTTGTTTTTTTAATGGATTTTAGCAGTGTACAGTGGTACTTTTGATTTACAAGTTTAATTTGTTCTGTGACCATGGCCGTAACTCAAATCACACATATCTTAAGTTTTATAAAACACCAACATTTTTTGGGACATGATTTTAATATGATAAAGAGCATTGTACTATATATAAAAACATTTAAAAAAAAAAATAACTTAATGAAATAGAATGTAAAGAAATTAACAGATTTTTTTTAATTAATTTTTTTGGTGGCCAATTTTTATTTATTTTTTATTTTTTACTTCACTTCACGTAGATTAGGGCGTGACTGCTGAAATTTGGCAGAATAAAATTTTAATTCCCAATTAAAAATATATAATGAATCAAATATAATTACACTCACAATAAAGAGATAAATTACAGGCAGAACATTTGACTGTTTTACATTACGTTGTCATTTAGTACTTTTTTTTTCTTTTTTTTTTTTCTTTTTTTTTTAATAATTGGAAAAAATTGACCCATTTTTCAGTTAATATTCAACTTTTTTTGGGGGGGGCTAAATGGTGTTATTTTGTAATACTGGGTTTAAAAATAATTAAAAACAAATAATTAAAAAAATTAAGAGCTAATATCGGTCGTGCCCTAAACTTTCATCACAAACAAAATATTGACATAGCAAGAAGTCAAATTCCCATTGTACAAACTTAGTACAATGCCCTCGCATATGAGAAAGGAGAGCCAAAGTCAGCAATTGTAAATTATGCAGGTGTACCTCATCAATTGTCCGGTGAGCGTGTATAAAACTATAACGTCAAGTGTATTAGGATATGCTTTGCCTTATTGTTTTCCCCCCACCAGGCTTAGCCCACCCTTGGTGTCCCGCCACCCTCCCCCTGGCAAACGGGCATATGGCGCTCCAAAATTTCCGTGAAAAAATTCCTTCCACGCTTTGGCTGGGTTCCCTCCCTCCCTCCTTGCAAATGGAAAGTGTCATGTCACACATTTGCATGGCGTGATGTGTGATGAAATGCTGCTGCAATGGGAACTTTTTATTTGTTTTATTCAACCAGGCTGTCCTAGCACGCACCCTTAGTTTTCCCAAATCAGGAATGTCAGCCGAGGAGTATTCCGCATGTCGTTGTCAGCCGTGGGTTTATTTCCGCCCCTGCACTCACTTGTTTCAAAGTGAAATATGCATGCTTTTCACCTTGAAGGACATTCAAGGTGGAATGACTTCAGAATATTTGTAACCGACGCTATGATGATGATAGTCGACAACAATTAATCGATTACATCATCCTTTTTTTTTTTTTTACGGAAGAGGATTAGGGTCAGTGAAGACGGGGGGGGGGGGAAAGGGTTGGCAGGATTCTCACTTTATTCTCAGAATTCTGACTTTGACCTCAGAATGCTGAGATTACATTTTTATCTCAGAATTCAGATTTTATTACCTGAATTGTGACTTTTAAGTGAGAATTCTCTCTTTAATCTCAGAATTCTGAAATTCAGAATTCTGATTTTCATTTTCAATTCTGACTTTATTGTCTCAGAATTGTGACTTTTAAGTGACAATTCTCTTTAATCTCAGAATTCTCACTCTAATCTCATAAATCTGAGAATAAAGTCAGAATTGTGACTTTAAAGTCAAAATGCTTAGATTAAAGTCAGAATCCTGCCAACCTTTTATTTTTATTTTTTTTTCCCCCCCTCTTCACTGTCCCTAATCCTTTTCCATACTTTTTAGATGGACATTCATACCACCTGTTTTTTTTTATATATATATATTTGGAGAAAACCATTTCCACATGCTTGCATGAGGCACTGTTGCTGCTTTGCACCAACCTGTTGATTTCAGTGGGATCGCCAGGTTAATGCCCAACATGCGATTGGCGATTAATCGACTTCAAGCTATAATCACTGTGCAGTTGATGCAAGCACATCCGTCTCCCAGTTCTGAGGACTCTGGTTCAAGTCCGGGCTCCGGCCTTCCTGGGTGGAGTTTGCATGTTCTCCCCGTGCCCGCGTGGGTCTTCTCCGGGTACTCCGGTCTCCTCCCACATTCCAAAGACATGCATGGCAGGTTAATTTGGAATTCTCCCTAGGTGTGCTTGTGAGTGTGGGTGGTTGTTAGTCTCTCAGTCCAAGGTGTACCCCGCCTACTGCCCAAAGCCTGCTGAGATAGGCTCCAGCGACCCTTGTGAGGTATAAGAGGTCAAGAAAATGGATGGATGGATGAACAGTTGATGCATTGATTAGTTGGTTCTGAAGAACGTGGCTGAGCGCATCATTCACACCCTGTTAAACTCTCTCCTTAAACCAATTCCAGAAAAGCAGGCAGGAATCTTACTTGGGATTTGCACTCTGGCTCCCTCCCATGTAGGTCACGCCTTATTGTTAAAAGAGAGCGCTTGAAAGTTCTAACCTCCTTTTTCATTTTGTTGTTTGTTTGATCTAAAGATTTATTTATTTTTTTTGGAGTGTTGATAGGGGGAGCGGAACAGCCGGCTGACGGCGCGCTGCGAAATCGGGAGCGACGTCGCCACCTCGCCGGGCAGGCGCTCGTGCCAGGCGTCGGTTTTGTGCGGGAGATTAATGTTGCGTCAGTCACATTCTTTGTGCAAAAAAAAACAAAAAAACGGCTAGCCCGGAATCTGGCGACATTGCAAACCGACAGCGGAGGGAAAAAAATAGGAGTGCGGCATTTGGGGACGGAATGCGAAATTGACTTGACGTGCGTGGCATCCCACCGTTTTCCGCCAGTCAACGCTTGCTTGCCGTCGGTGGCGTCATTAAAGCCGCTCGTGGGCGGGACGTAGCGCTCGGGTATGCAGCTATACACGTCGTATAAAGCAGGTTTTAAAAAAAAAAAAAAAATGTTTTTCTTTTTTTTGTTCCCTGCCCGACAAGGCTTTGCTCAGGGGCATGACACATTTCTGAGGGGCTTTTGGATCTCCTGGCCTGGTAATTCCTTTAATTATTCATCGTTTGGCTGGCAGATGAAGTGAGGCCATGAATAACGAAAAATCTTGGGGCCATATAAACACTACTTGCATGAATCCCCTTGGATTGGAGTGTCCTTGGTTGGTCAGTGGCGGATGGATGGGTTGTATAGATACCGGGTGGCAATCTCTGATTAAGCGTTAAAATATGCTCTTTTGCTACATTACTGAAATCTAAGTTAAGCTAATGTTAGCTAGCAGGCTACCAGATCCACCAACACCAGCATCTCCTGAATCTCAAACAGAATTTGTTTCTACCACTAGTCGCTGAATCAGTGGAGGCTGGTGTTTGTGGATCTCACTCTGCTTCATCTATCTTTCCTTCCTTCCTTCCTTCCTTCCTTCCTTCCTTGAGTCTTTCTTCTCGTCTCCCTAATTAGTTGGAATTGAGATGTTTTTAGGGTTGGTGAAAGATTCTGGTTTTGTAACTGTGGGTGGTAGGTGGTGTCTGGTTGGTGCTGGATTTCACTTTGTTTCAGCTTTCTTTCCTTTAATCCTTCCTCTGGTCTCCTGACAACTTCACGACCAGTTAAGGTGAAGGGTCTGGGATTTATAACAGGTTTCTGGTGAATAAAAAAAAAAAAAAAAGTACAAACTTACACGAACACACACGCACGCTAGCAGACTAGCCATTATGCTTTGCTACATTTTATACAAACGTGATGAAGTCTTTGCGGTGTTTTTCAGAGTCTGTTGCTTATTAGTGACTACTACAGAACTCCACCAGGCGGTCTTGTGATCTCGGTACAACTATTTACAACCTTAGTTCCCAAAGGTAATCCTCCAAAATTATTTTGGGGTAAATCTAGTAACCCCAAAGCTTTTCATTCCCGAGCCACCTAAATACTCTTGTAAATAAATGTTCCTCCAAAGGATATCAAGTCAAGTTTATTTATATAGCCCTTAACTAATTTGCTCCCAAAAACGTATAAATACGTTTTATGTTTGTTTTTTTAAATGTTTTAAGTGTCCCAAAGACAATTTTTTATTTATTTATTTATTTATTTATTTATTTATTTATTTATTTATTTGTTATGCTTGAGCATACAGAAGGCTTTGATGCAGCCTCTCAACTGCAGTGAGCGGGTTAACAAATTGTAGTAATTACAAAAAACGGCCAGCAGGTGGCAGCAGAGTATAAGCGATCAACCATGGTCATGTTGAAAACAAGCTGTTTCCCCACAATTTTATACAGATTTATGAATAATGATGAAACTTAGCTATATTCAAATGCTAATAGCTGCAAAACGGAAGCAAATATACTTCTTTTTTTTTCCTGATGAAAGAAGAGACTTTAATGTTTCTTTTGGTAGGTTCCATGTTTTTATAGCAATAGAACACAATATTCTGCGGGCCTTGCAAAATCAGTCAAAAACAAGTAAAACAGCCAGGAGTGAATGAGGTTGCTTCTGTGAAAATGGCTGCAAGTGAATGAGTTAATCACAAGAGTCTCAACGAGACAGTTGACAAATATTAATATCTCCTGATCAGACCACAAGAGAGCAAGGAAAACCTCCAAAAACAATAATACATTTGATGATTTATTTTGTTCCTTTTCTCATTTACTTTGTACATGAATAATACAACGTCTCCTTTTGACTGAAGTGGAGATGAAGCTACCTCACTTTGCCTTTCATGTGCACGCTAGCAACGCAAGCGGTGCACCTGTATGCGAGCATACAAACGAATGTGCGCTACACGGGCGTCCGTTTCTCCCCCGCCACCACCATGGCACACTCTGCTCGTGCAGATAAACAAACCCGAGACAAATTAGTCTTTGTTGAAGCTGCCGCGTGAAAATGAAGCTCATGTGAGTGCGGGTCCGGTCGGTAATGATGGCTGCTGTCTGTCTTGAGAGCGCAATGACCACAACAATGCACAAAAGAGAAAGTACACCCTGACTGACAATTGTCCTTCAATGTATTCACAGAGGAACTGCACACAGTTCTTATTATTGGGTTTTAGGGGAGCGTTCACAAAACATTCTTTGTTGGAAAACTGATGACGTAATGGTTCCTGTTTTTGAAGCCTTCATCCGAACCCTAACCCCAAGTTTAGCCTGAACCCTAACTTCAGCCCGAACCTTTAAATGTAATTGTGATGCCGCTATCGTTGCACCAAAACCACAATGTTGACATGCATTGAGGAGCTTCATTAAAGGGATACTTCACATCACAAGGGCTCAGGTAACCAATCACAGCTCACCTGTTTTCCAGGTTTGGTCATGTGACATTCACAAGCTAAGCTGTGATTGGTTACCTGAGCCCTTGTGATGTCATTTTCAGTCGACAGCAAGTTGCAAAATGGTTTTTAAAGGTACTAATTGTACATGAAAAATAATTAAAATATCAAATTTATTATTGGCAAAATATTAATGTATGACTGCCAAAAATGGCTAAATAAGTAAAATATCCCTTTAAGTTAAAAAAGAAATCACCCTGACAAATAAACTGACATCAATGGATGAAATTGATGAATCGCCCGGCCTCTGTTACACATTAAAGATGATAATACTTTTTTAACAGTTGACTGGAATGTGAAATGGAAAGGAAGGCTGAGAAGGCTTCACTCACTCTTGTGCTTCCTTTTATTCCCAATCTCCAAAAGAAACAAAACGTGTGAGCGCGTGTGATCCGCTTCCCGCACTTGTTACAGCATAACATATAAAGGCTGATCTCGCACTATGTCCCACTTGGAATCTCTGTCAGCTTCTGCAAAATGATCAGCATAGTGAAGCTATCGCTAACTTGTCACTTTTCCAGGAAAGACCAAAACAGACACTGCACTCATTGTTCCCAAGTGTTAACTGTTTGATTTTGAGGGGGAAAAAATGTGTCAGTGTTTCTGGCGATAACTTGCCATACTATGGATCGAGGTGTCCCTCTGCTGGAAGTTTTTATTGTGCAACAGTTGACCTTTTCAGAAAGTTTGTAACCGACAGGCGACAGGTCACTTCCGGATGGCAGAAAAGGGGATTGACCCACTACCACTTTGGGTAGATAGATATGCAACGTTTTTTTTTTTTTTATTTATTTAATCAATTTAATAAAAAAATCAAAACGATTCAAAATGAATCCAGTGGAGTCTGTGGATGATGAAGATAAAATGAGTGCATGCTATTGTACAGAGTAGCGGCTGAAGGGACAGATTGGGAACCTATATTGCAGAGTTTTTTTTTGTTTGTTTTTGGTTTTTTTTGCATTTCTCAAGATTGAAAGTCTGGATGTTTTTTTTACTCACCAGATTAGATACATTTGCTGCGATTGGCTGGCGACTAGTTCAGGGTGTACCCCCGCCTACTGCCCGAAGCCAGCTGGGATAGGCTCCAGGACCCCCTGCGACACTTGTGTGGCGTAAATCAATATTGTAATTTTGCTTTTTAAGAAACTATAAGTCTGTATGTTGTGAAGATCACACACGTCATGTTGTATCATCTTCTGACATTTGCCTCATTTTCTTATCATTGATTTCTCCTGGCAGTTACTAGCAGATGCCTCAGCTCAACATTGTGCCTGTGATCTACCTCCCACGGGGGATCTCGAAACCGCCACGCCACCGCCCCAGCGCCTTCAAAACCAGCTGAATTGAAAAGTGTTTCCAGGTAGGTATTGATTACCCAATCAATGTCTTGTTTGTGTTGTGCTGCGCTGGCGTGATGAGCTTGAAATGGAAACGCCACAAAGAAAAAAGCAGCTGCTCCCTTTTTTCAATCCACTTTTTTTATTGAAATTACAAAGAAGACACAATTATGATCGATGGTGTAAAGAAGTCGCCCGTTACAGCGGCAAATTGGTAATTTGATTTTATTTTCATGCCTCAAAAGACTTATTGTAGCCAACAAAATGGTTGTTTTTGTCATCGATGGTCTTTTTATTTTGTCGTTTTCAGCTGTTCTGTGGAATTTTTTTTCGTATTTTATTTTTTTTTAACCTTTATTTAAGGAAGAAGATTAGGGCCAGTGAAGCGAGAGAGGAAAAAAAAAAAAGGTTTTCAGGGTTCTTACTTTATTCTCAGAATTCTGACGTAAAAGTAATCATTCTGACTTTAATCTCAGAATTCTGACTTAATTCTCATAATTCTGACTTAATTCTCATAATTCTGACTTAAAAGTGAGAATTCTGACTTTAATCTCAGAATTAATTTAAAGTGAGAATTCTGACTTTATTCAAAATTCTCACTTTAATCACAGAATTCTGATTAACGTGAGAATTCTCACAATTCTCACTTTAATTTTACAAATCCTAATTGCTGCAAAACGGAAACGGATAGAAATACAGTTTTTCCTGATGAAAGAAGATACTTTAATATTTCTTTTGGTGGGTTCCATGTTTTGATAGCAATAGAACACAATATTTTGTGGGCCTTGCAAAATCAGTCAAAAATCCAGTAACAGCCTGGAGCGAAGGGGATTGCTTCTGTCAAAATGGCTGCCAGTCAGTCAATTAACATAACTCATTTGCGCCCAAAAACATATAAAAATGTTCTATTTTAAATATTGCCATGGTCCCAAAAATGTATTTATACGTTTTTGTGTTGTTGTTTTTTTTTTTTTTTTAATCCTAGAGCATACAGAAGGATTTGATGCAGCCTCTGAACTGAAGAGGTGGCTTCAAACAATAGTAGTTATTGGAATTGGTATCAGCCAGCAAGTGGCAGCAGAGTATAAGAGATCAACCAGGGCCATGTTGCAACAAGCTCTTTTCACCACTGTTCTCACCAGGAGTGTGAAATAATGATGACACTTAGCTATATTCTAATGCTAATTGCCAAAAATGAAAGTGTGAATAATAGTAGCACAAACTAGCATTCTGACTTTAAAGTTAGAATTCTGAGATTAAAGTCAGAATTCTATATTTACTTAACCATGGGAAAAATGTTTGAGAACTAATTCTCATTTACAAACATGGTCTGTAAAATATTGAGACAAACATGAATCGAATCCATTTTTGGAATAAGACTGTAACCGAACAAAATGAGGAAAAAACTAAAGCACCTTGGAATACTTTCCTTTTTTTATCGTTGAACCTAAGTTCAAGTACCTCTTCATCGAGTGAGTGTGAGTGCGGTGGGGTGGACGTTGCAGATGTCGAACCAGTGCTGGTCGACTTCTTTGTGCGGCAGCAGGCCGTTACGTGGCAGGAAGGGGCGTCGGCGCCGGTCGCGGCTGCTCACCACCTGCCAGAAGCGCCGATCCTTGAAGAGGAAGACGGCGTTGTGCGCGTACGAGAAGTAGGCGGCGTCGATGCTGCCGCCCGGGTGGTCGCCGCTCGACACCGGCGGGAACACCTCTCGGATAGGTTTGGGAAAACCCGGCGCCGTGCCGTTGGACTCCACGCTGAAGGCGTACACCTGTCGGAAGACCTGACTTCAGTTGGCAATTACTCGTTTCAAATCTGCCGCAGGATGACATCCTTACAAGAGTGTTTTTGAAGAAGTAAATGCACGAGTCCCTTCGGTCGTAAACGGCCGTGTCGATGGGACCGGAGATCCCCGGGAAACCCTCTGAGATCTTCCTGGGATAGCGGTGGCCCTCTGGGTCCTGTATGAAGACCTTGTCGTTGTCGCTGTCGTACTTCCAGAACTGAGTACCTGTCAGAACAGAGGACGTGCATGACTGAAGTATCATACGTTGGGAATTACAGTGTGGTCAGGATAAATGGCAGTTTGCAGATTGTTCTGTGGAACCCGAACCCGGAGAAGTCTCTTGGGATTGTTTTTTTTTTAACCTTATTTATTGATATTTGGGTGAAACTTTTGTTTTAACCCATGCGATGGCCTCCAGCAGTCGTGCATCTTCCAAAAACTCCTGGATATGTTTCGAGTAGAACAGATCTAGTTATGTACAGTTGGTGTTGAGAATTTGTTATCTCCATTACCTCTCAAGATAACAACCAACTGTGGAGCTCCATAATTAGGCATTACTGCCCTCTGGGGGCAAAAAGAAGTATAAACTGAACATGAGCACAGTTTGACATCATCATTCTTCCATATATGGACAATTGTGTCAAAAATAACCCAACTATGGGTCAGAAATGGACCAATCTGACCCAACTTTGGGTCAGGAAATGGGTCTTTCAATGTAAAATAACTCAAATTTTGGTCAGATCCTTTACTTGGGTAAAAAATTTAGTCATTTTGTATAATACGACCCAGATTGGGTCAAATTGACCCATAAAATTGACCGGTCCATTTTCGATCCTTAATTGGGTTACTTTTGAGTCAAAAGTTCTTCCATACACTCTAAAAACAGTTGGGACTTGACCCAACTATGGGTCAAAAATGGACCGAGTATTGGTCAGATCCTTTACTTGGGTCAAAAATTGGTCACTTTATCGAAAACAACCCAGAAAGTTGGGTCAAATTGACTTTTGACTCAAAAGTAGCCCAGTTACAGGGAGTCCTCGAGTTAAGGCGCACTCGACTTATGGCGTTCTACCCGGTCCGCCATTTTGGCCACGTCCGCCATTTTGTCTTCCTCGCCATATAGCCCGCAGTGTTTTCCGCTCGTCCGCTATTTAGCCGTTAGCTAGTGCTCACGCTTGTGCCAACATCAGCCTCCCCCTTTCTTTTCCATCCACCTCTAAGCAGTAATGGTACAGCATTTTTTATTTTAATGTATTTTAGATTATTTTTTTTTATGCAAATAATTTTGATGTAAATATTGACTTTAATTCGGGTTACATCACTAGCATAGGAATGTAATGCCGACGCAACTCGAGGGCTCCTTGTATGAATAAAAAATGGACGGATTGACTTTATGGGTCACTTTGACCCAACTTTCTGGGTTGTTTTATCCAAAATGACCCAATTTTTTGACCGCAAGTAAAGGCTATGACCAATATTTGAGTTGTTTTACGCTGAAAGACCCATTTCTTGACTCAAATTTGGGTCAAATTGACCCAAGTAGAGGGACCGGTCCATTTGTGACCAATAGTTGGGTCAAAAGTTTTGACTCGTGACCCAACTGTAAAATCAATATGAAGCTACCTGTGCCTTGTCTAGGACCGAATGATGGACTTTGCTTAACACTTGAGGGAGTGCAATAGACTTTTAGAGTCAAATGTGTGGCTGACAGTTTTTTGTTGTTGTTGTTTGTTTATGTAGTCTCTCCAATGGCTGTATTGGATGATAAAGCGGCGCTGTACCTTTGAAGAAGTAAACGGCGTCTCGTTTCCGGGACCAAACGTGCACGTAGGCGTCCACCCCGTCGGCGGGGAGCCCCCGCCAGCCGATCTGCAGCGGCACCGGGTCGCCGTAGCGCGTGCGGTTGTTCCGGTTCTCGTACAGCCAGTACCAGCCCTCCCTCATGAAGTAGGTGTTGAAGCGGACCACCACCTGGCCATAGGGGGTCGTCTCTCGCCGGATCCAGTCGAACACGGTGCTGAAGCGGCCCTTGCAGGCGCCTGCGAGCAAGACCGGAAAACAGGGTTTGATTGGAGAAGGTTTCCGTGCCTGTTGAAAAGCTGGATGCTGCTCACCGTAGAGGTCCTGTATGGCTTTCCGGTCCATCCAGCCCATTTCAAAACCAGCCTCCTGGGGCAGATAGCTGGGCTGCATGATGGATCCGGGTCTGTAGATGTGGGGCAGCCCTAAAACGTGCCCAATCTCGTGAACTGCCACCTTACAAAAAAGATGTCCGGTCAGGATGTAAGCTCGTGATCAAGGGATCTCTCGACACTCACCTTGAGGAGGCTAATTCCACTGCCAGTATTGGGGGCAGTAAAATGTTCGTCGTCGTCAAAGTGGATGTCGCCCAAGAACCAGGCGTGGGCAAACTCTTGACCGCTGCCATCAAACCTCTGATTGCAACCAAGATGTCTTCCTAGATGGCATACAATACAATCATGTGACCTTCCCACCTCTCTGCTCCACCTCAACCAACACAAATTGTAGAGTTGGGTATTGATTAGGGATGTAACGATAATGACAATATCGTGATGTTGCGATATTAAAACTCCCAACAACATCGTCGTCGTCATGTCACAATATTAAAAGCAGCACATCTGTTTAAAAAAAGGCAGGTTCATTTCTATTAGTGCAGTTCTAGCACCCTCTGGTGGCTAATTTTTGTTTGTTTTTTAGTGTAGTTTAATTTTCACAAGGCATGTTTTGGCCTCGCTGTTTAAAATCCATGCTAATCGTCAGATGAAGGGGACTATAATAGGCTTGTGAATCGAGTTAATGTGTGGAGAAACTCAATGTGTGCGTGCATTAGCAAGTGTCTCAATATTAAGTGTTTATTTATGTTATTTATGTTATGTGCAATGCTGTTATGTACACAAGTAAAATATTGTTTTTTTTGTTTTTTTTAGTATGAGCTTTTTTTTTTTAAATATGACTTTTAATATCTCCATCCTCCCCAAAATATCGCGATAATTATCGTATCGTGAGGTTAAATCGTAAAAATATAGCATACATCCCTAGTATTGATTCTAATTTGCTCAATTGGTTCGCTTTTGATTCACAAGAGTTCAGTTCAATTTATTTCTATTGCCCCCCCCCACCCCCCACCCCCGATTCAATTCATTCTAATCTGATACGGATTAATTATGGAACATCATTTCTTCTTAAATGTCAAGGACATGATAAACTCCAATAATATTAAATACCAAAGTAAATTTTGCAGATCAAATGATTTAGCTCATTAATGAAAGTTTCACCTGTTAAAATCGCTTAAGTGTTACGCAAACATTGACATCAACAAGGATGTGATGAAGATATTTTCATAATTCTAATATAATTGTAAATATAAACTTAAAATATTCTGAATTGTCTTAAAGTGCAATAAGTCAGGTCTTTCATAAATGTAAGAAATACTTTTTTCTTAAGAATTTATGGGGAAAAAAATTAGATCTAACTATTGAATTCATGGCTTTATAAATCTGTATTGAGCTCGAAAAATCGATTCAATATTGATTGATTTTTTTTTTTTTTTTAACCCTCGTATTTTGCTGTACCTGTGCCAAATCCCAGCCTGATGTCGATGTCCTCCAGCGGAGAGCGGTTGTCCTCCGCGAACTGGAGCGGCGACACCTCGCTCCACATCCTGAAGGCCAGCCTGAAGATGTAGCGCTGCTCCTCGATGGACAGCTGATTGCTGTAGCCTTCGCCCATCAGCCGCCACTTGAGGACATTCTTGCTGAAGGCCACGTGTCCCGTCTCGCTCACGTCCCTCTTGTGCCGCCTCCGCTCGGACACCAGGGCGGCCAGGTGGCGTTTGCGTCGCGCCACCGCTGGGCTCGGGCCTGTTCGGTTGTCCAGCGAGGTGGTTTTTGGTGTCAAATCATGGCTGGAATCGGTCGTGTTGGTGTCAGTTGCCGTGTTGTTAACATTCAGATCTATTTCAGAGTCATTAGCGCCGTGAGGCAGCGTGTCACTTATTGTGTAGTTGCCATCTGTCTCGTTAAACGTGTCCATCAAACTGGTGTTGTTTTCAACACCAAAGGCCAGACTCTCCTCAAGTTCAGGTTCAGGACTGTCCTCTGCTTCCTGGTCCATTTCCTTGTCGGGGACGCCGCACCTCGGCTTGTTCATGGCCTCCCTGGTGGCGTCGTCCAACGCGCCCGTCACCGGCAGGCCAGACAACCTCTGGAAGTCTTGAAGTGCTGTAGTAAAGGCTTGATTCTCTCCACCCGGAGGAAGGCGATCCCTGGAATGAGGCACCGAGGTGCCCTCCCGGATGCTCGCTTGGAGGTCGTCAAGGAAACCATCGTCGTCGAGAGACTCGTACCTGTCCCGCGTCTCCTCCCACATCACCGGCTTCATGAAGCCGTATCTGGAGAGGAAAAGCTGGACAAGATATGGACTTTTTTTTTTTGTGTCATCTTACGAAAACAATATATTTTTTCTTCATTTAATCCCTATTTACCTCTGCTGTGTATTTGTCGGTGATGGTCTGAGCTTGCTGGGCGTTGAACATCTGCAGATCCGAGTGATCGCGATGGTGGAAAAGTTTCTCGCCCGTGCTCGTCCAGAGAAGCAAAGAAGCGATCAGCTGGATGGAAGTCAGCATCGTGGTGGCCTTTAAGCGTCTGTTGTCTGCTTAAAATAATAGTTTTGACTGTGCGGCTTTATAGGACCACCGGCACAGGTGTGGTCACCCAGATGGGGAGGGCGTTCCACATTGTGTGAAAAGCAAACGCTGCTTCACTTGATGTTAGCTACGAATAGTGAGGATGTGTCGTGTGATGCTCTGCTGGGTTTCACTGGACTTTGAAGAACACCCACTTTGAACAGACTCAAGCACAATCTTTAATTAACAAGACTACACAAAATAAAGCTCCACAATATACAATAGAATAATACAATACACGTCATGTCTTTGGGATTCGGTATAAATAATGGAATTACATACAAAACCAGCAAGAAGAATTTCAAATCTTCATTCACAGGACATTTCATTCGATACACCAGCAGGGTGGGCAACTTCAGTGCAACCAATTTACATGAAATCCAGATAACAGTAAACACAAGCATCACCTTCTGAGATCTTGAACATACTAAAATACTCTCCAAATTGTGCAAAAAAATGAGTATCCTAGTGAATATTTCCACCCCTAAAACTCAGTTCAGTGGCCCCCTCCTGTGTATTAGAAATCATTCATAATTGCCACCACAGCATCCGATTTACACAAAATCCTCACAAGAAGATGCAAGAAAATGAATAAAGAAGCTACAATGAATATACAGTGTTCCCTCGTTTATCGTGGGTTCATCTTTCGCAGCCTCGCTGTTTCGTGGATTTTTTTATTTTTTTGTTTTTTTATTTTTTTGTTCAAGTGGCCGTATCTCTCGAACCCTACGTTCAACCGGGGGTATACGGGCATCCGCGGATTCGTCTCGACGAGACATTTCCAACGGTTGTCTGTCCTGCCACTCCACGACATTGCATTCCAGAGATGGAAAATATATACTGTGCTGTATAACAAGTAAATTAAAAAAAAAAAAAAAAAGACTGTAAAGGGAAAATAATGAATGAAAAAGCATTCATAATAAACTAAAAATCATACCAAAACGGAAAAACAAATGACAAAAATATATACTGTGCTGTATACTGTAATAATTAACTCATTCACTCCCGCCATTTTCACTGAGGCAACCCCCTTTGCTCCTGTCTCTTTTCCTGGATTTTGACTGATTTTGCAAGGCCCGCAGGCTATTGTGTTCTATTGCTATACAAATACGGAACCTACGAAAAGAAAGTTTAGAGTCTCTTCTTTCGTTAGGAAAAAGTGTATATTTCTATCCGTTTCCGTTTTGAAGCAATTAGAATATAGCTTTTAAGTTAAGCTTAAGTTTCATCATTATTCACAAATCTGTTTAAAACACTCGGGAAAATAACTTTTTGCAACATGGCCCTGGTTGATCTCTTATACTCCGCTGCCACCTGCTGGCCGTTTTTGTAATAACTACCATATGTTCAAGCATTCTCTTCAGTTCAGAGGCTGCATCAAAGCCTTGTGCATGCTCTAGCATAAAACAAAAAAAAACATGTAAATACGTCTTTGGGAGAATGGCGGCAATATTTGAAATAAAACTTATTTATACGTTTTTGGGAGAGAATGAGTTAAAAAAAAAATTAATGGAGAAAATGAATGTAAATGAAAAAAACGTATATGATAAATAAATAATTTATAATAAAGTAAAACATACTAAAACAAAAAAAACGAATATATATATATAAATATGTGTATGTATATTTTTTTATATATATATATATATATATATTAACGGGAATAAAACAAAAAAAAAATCACACGGATCTCCATTATCGCGGGTTGTTTTTGGAACGTAACACCCGCGATAAACGAGGGAACACTGTATTATAAATGAGCTGGGACATGCCCACAACCTTCTTGAGGATACGTGGTTCAGATAATGGATGGTTGGATGTACATATCTTACTGGATGCAAAAATGGAGTGCAGAATAGTTGGTGATCGTGACAGGATACGCTACAAAAATCAATGAAGTATGCTGTGAAAGGCGCAGGTAGTCGGCCATTTTGCTTGAACAATGGCGTTTACTGTATCTGCGTGACAAATGTCGGATGGTCATTTTAGCGCTTTGCTTATTGCCTCCGCCAGGTGCTGCGCGGTGGGCTTCTCTGCGGTGCAGCAGACGCTAAGACCCTCCGCCCGCATGGCGTCCCGTGTGGTCGGCCCGATGGCGGCAAACTGCACACGACAAGGTACGTGACTCATGGATTCAATTGCACATCTTTGTTGTTATATCCAGATTAACCTTGATTTGTGTTAGCCGCTCGCCGGCCAGCTTACGCAAGACCTGCAGGCAGAAGTTGACTCCCGATGGGCTGAAGAAGGCCACACTAGCCGGGGGGCCCTGAGAATGACAATGATAAAAATGGGAGACGCACTGTATAGCGGAGCTTCCCAACCACTGTGCCTTGAGATATATAGTGTGCAACATAGCGAGAGGTGAGTTTGACCTGTGCCGCAAAATAGTCTGTAAGATTCTTGCCCAAGTCAGGATGCTCAGCTGTTTGATAGACAGTCAATGTCTCAAGGGGAACCCCTAGTGGACAAAACAGGAAGTGATCATCACACAAAATGGATATTGAATAATCCCCATGAAGGAAATTAGGATTTAGTAAGGAAGTAAAACTTTCAAAATCTGAAGATATTTGATATTGTTCGCAGAAGCACCGTTACAGAAAGTTACAGTTTATGTTCCGCAGTAGTTCATTGACTTTATTTTTTAAATAATATATCCCTTTTAACCATTTGCTTTTTTTTTTTTTTTTTTTTTTATGTACTAAAAGGCCTTTTTTTTTTTTTACCATTCTCCCTCAAAGCCATAGGCAGGACTTCTCGTTTGATGGAGCCGCAGGGGAAGAAAAGTGGGGATATATTGGTGTCCTCTCCTGCACAGAGAAGGAAACATGTTCATTTGACATACTTCTAATTAGGGCAACTAGTCCAATCACAGATTTTCGTTTTGTATAAATGGGCATCACATCTTATTCCGATGAAGTAACTTGAATTCATCATTTAATAACCCAGTCCTTCTTCTAATACCAACAGACTGAAAGCATGTCGGCGTACGTTCAATGATGACACGCGACAAGACCTCCGCCGTCCCCGTGTCCTCACCAAGCGGATTCAAACCAAGACGGCGTACTGCAGAGAAGAAGGAAAAAAAAGTCACACAAACACGAGTGTTTGTCGTCATATTGAGTTGGAGTCAGTAACAATCAATCACTTCCCACCACCAGGAACTACACTAAAAGGACAACAAAAGGTGGGACACACTTCAGGAAGGTGCTACACCTGCTCAGGAACAATAAAAGTGCATCGCAACAAGTTGTGACTTGTGCTAACGGCGCTAACGGTACCTTGCGCGTGCATGTCGGTGGCAGGTGACTTTACCTAAGGTGCCCGTCGCTTTGCCCACCACATAAACAGACTTTGAGTTCCACTTGTTCTTCGCTGTGCGCTCCCATTCTGTGGAAAAAGACACAAAAGTGTTGTTTTCTTACACTTGTGTGAGAGGTTTTTCATTATTTTTACACTTTCAGAACGTTATTTTCACATATGAAACAGGAGCGGGTTCTCCGTAAGAAATTGACTCACCTTCTCGTTTTTCATCTAAGCACATCTTCACTGCTTCCACGGCTCTCGGGCTTGTAAATATGAGGCCACCATGTTTTTCTGGCTGGAAAAGCTTTTGGGAAAGATCATTGTCTTGAATTTAAGATGACATTAAAAAAAAAAAAAAAAAGACAATAATGCAGCAAAAAAATGTCTGGTCACCTTCTCTGACAGGGTGTTCAGTGAAACAAACTTAAATGATAGCACAGGCAGAAGCGTTGCTTTCAGGTCACGTGACGCCATCTCCTGCAGAATTGCAAAAACAATCGACTAAAGAAGATGGGTTCATTATTGTTTTCGTGACTTGTTTTCATGCCTTTACCTGGATGTAAGGATCAGGCTGGTCTCCATCTCTTGGCTCCTTCAGAAGCAGCACATTCATCTTGATAAAGACTGTACAAATTATATATCATAGGATAACTATATTATAGTCGAGATTTGCGGAAAATGAATGGAGCTGTCATCAAGAAGTGAAGTGAAAACGAATGAGGGCGTGAATACATAGAAAGCTAAACTACACCCAACAAGTGTTAGTTTACTGATAACAACATAGTCGTTTGGATAGAAGCTTTTTGATGAGCTTATTCGCTCACAAATTATTCACTAAAACAACAAAATTCGATTAGGACAAACCACTTACTTATATTACCCGTAATGTACCATGACGTTTGCGTTACATTATCGCCTCAAAAAATATGTTTTTAAAATACACAACGAAACTTGCTAGCTTGATCACACGTCTGAACGCATATAGACTAAATATTGTAAAGAAGGGAGGGGTCTTAAAATTTTAAAGTTGAATAATAAACTCCTCCCAAGCAAGACTTGCGTGTTACAGCATATATGTACTTTATAATGTGTAATAAAGTATATTATCTACGAGTGAGGAACCAATGTGTTGCTGCAAATTGCGGATGAAATGCAATTAGAACAGTTGTCACCCCTTCGTGATTAGTTTATCCCAAATGACGGCGTCGCCATTTAGTCTCTGACGTAGTACGGCAAGTCGGTGGGAACTACATAAAATATGAACCAAAATGGCGTCCTCGTAAGCAAGTTTCCGCTGAATTCTATAGAGTAAAAGAAAAGATTATTTTAAATGTGACTAAAAATTCCACAAAAAGCACATGGGTGTTTGAACTATTTTTACTATTGTGTAAAAACTTACGTCAGGTGACATTGACATTTTGATGGCTGGAATGCAAACCCTACGTTCCCGATTGGTTGGTTCTGACTGAATATCGCTATCTATGGTGACGTTTGATGACGAGTTTGAGCCAAAATGGCGTAGTGTTGCCGGTGTCGGTGGTACCGACAGGTGGTCGCTCTCAGACACGCCCACCCACAAACTGTGCTCGCTCGAACACTCGGCGCATGTTTGTTTGCAGCATGGCTTCGTCGGCTAAGAAGAGGGCAGTAGGTATGGGGGAAAACCCCCAGGAAAGCAATGACAGCTCGGACGAGAGTCCGGGGACAGACGACGGTTCCACCGATGAGGACAGCGAATCGTTCGAAGAGGTGGTTAATGAGGTGAGGGTGACGTTTTAGAGCCGCTTGAATGAATGCCTGGCCTCGCTAGGTTGCTAACGCTAACGCTAACGCTGTTGCATGGTAACAGTGTGTGACATTAGCCTTGTAGTTCTGCTTAAAACATCTTTTAATATTTTGTGCGATTTATAGGTGCATTAAAACAAGCACATTTATTTGCTATTCAGGAGGTTACGGTGGACTTCGAAGCGCACGCCGTTTCGCACAATGACTTTAATGGCATCAAGAAGCTCTTACAACAGGTTGGTTGTATTAGTTAAAGACAAAAATAAATGATCATAAAATGTGTCAGCATGCGTTTTGACCGTTTCGCTGGTTTGTTGCGCTCCAAGCTGTTTCTGAAGGCTCACGTCAACACGTCAGAGATGACCGACATCATCATCGAGCAGAACCACGTGGGAAGTGTCATCAAGGTGGCTCACTCATTCACATCAACTTTTACTTTATACTACGACTGACTTTTAACTTTATATTGTGTAAAAAATAAAGTTTTATAAATGTAGGTCTTTGTCAGTAAAGAACACATTTTTATTTTTAGAAAGGTTTTATTTTTGCACTTATAAAATGGTCTTTTTTATTTTTTTTTTATTTTTTTTTTATTTTTTTTTTATTTTTTTTTACATCTTTTGATTTGATAAGTATTACAAAAAATTTTAATATAATTTTTTTGTCAAAAAAAAAAGAAGACAAAAACAAACGTATTTTTTTCCCCCCCAAGCAAGCAGAGGTGCCCGAAGACAGCGACGATGACGACCCGGATGAAGTGTTTGGCTTTATCACCATGCTGAACCTTACAGAACGGAAGGTAAGACCGCATCGTCGTCTCCCAAACAGTCTAGTCGGCATCCTCTTTGATGCGTATTGTCCATCGTGCGCAGGGCGTGCAGTGCATGGATCAGATCAAAGAGCTGATCCTGGAGCAGTGCGAGAAGAGTTTGGGCCACGTCGCCGCTGAGCAGCTGGAGCAGATGCTCGGCGACACCGCCAAGCCCGTCGGCCTGCTGCTGAGCGAGCGCTTTATCAACGTGCCGCCGCAGATCGCCCTGCCGCTGCACATGCACCTGCAGTGAGTTGCTTGTGTAATTAGTCCCAATTTTTGAAGAAAGGTGTTACAAAAAAAACATCAGTTAGCAAAATAGTTTACCCAATGGGTGTTGACCTTTTATTTTGACAGGGATGAGATCTCCGAAGCGGAGCGTACCAACAAGCCCAGTGGGAAGTACCACTACTACTTGATGATCAGCAAGACCTGCATGCAGGCCAGCAAGACCGTTACTGGCAGAGGCCCGGACCCCAAGGACGAATACATGTTCATTAACGCTGAGGAGGAGTTCTTCTTTGAGGTATTGACATTGTGACAGTATGTTTAACTATGGTTGGTAATTACTAGGTGTGTGAATTGCCTAGTACCTGACGATTCGATTCGTATCACGATTCACAGGTCACGATTCGATTCGATACCGATTAATCCCGATACGAATTTATAAGTCGATTGTTGCGATTTTTTTTCATTCAAATTTAGAAAATACTAATCAGTAAGCTTGTAGAGTGTAAGATTTATATGAAAATGTATTATTTATTTATCTGAAATTGCAGTCTTATAGAGGTTGTAATCTGTTTCATGTTTGAACAGCATTAAAATAAAATATTAAGGCTTAATGTTCCATTCATATAACATTCTTCCATGCTCAAGGTGTGAATCCTAACCCGAAGTCAGACGTTTTGTTGAATATTTTTCCATTAAAAATGGAAGTTTAAAAATCGATTCACACACACACACACACAAAAAAAGGCAATGATGATAAGACGTTGAATCGTTAAGACTACCGAATGAACAATTCTGAGCTCTTAAAAAATAAATAAATAAATACATAAATAAATAAAAATTTATTGAATCGATTCGAGTATCGCGATATATCGCCGAATCGATATTTTTTAACACCCCTAGTAATTACGCTGTTGGGCTAGTTATAAACTTTAGCTTTTGTGACTAAGCGTGACTAGACACAAAGCAAACTCGAGGTACAACTGACTGTGCAAGGAATGACAAATTCGATTTTTTTAATTTTTTTTAATGTGTTTTAAATGTCTTCTTGTAGCACGCCGTCTCCACGTTCCACTTCTCGGTGCAGGACGAGGCCGACTCGTGCTTGAGCGGCCGCTGGTCCTTCGACGACGTTCCCATGAAGCCGTTCCGCACGGTCATGTTGATCCCGGTGGAAAGAATTCCCACCATCATGGACAGACTCAAAGAATATCTCAGCGTCTGACGACTGGTGGCATAAATGACAGTATAAATGGCGGCAAGAAATTCCCCAGGAAAAAAAATGGACGGTTATTCTAATAATTATTGTGAAGATTTAATGCAGATATGCAATGTGAATGGCTATACAACAGAGTGGGTGAGGAAAGTTTTGTAAGTACTCTGAATGTTTATTATACATAACAAGCAACTGTATTGGACTTTTGAGACAATTTCATCATGTATTATATTAAGTTTTCTACCCAAATAATGTTTAGAAAACTTTATAATGGTCTGGTGATGACAAATCTAATGGACAGATTTGTCTTCAATAAAAATATTATACATTACATTTATTACAAAAATATGAAAAGTATTTTTCTAGTGGAAACGTCTTGTTTCCAATTCCATGCTATGCAGCATTAAAAACATTAAGATTTGTGAACATTTTTTCTTTTTAGTGTCTCAGAATAGAAAAGCTACAGCATTGACTTGTGCTGGATTCAATGGGGTATATGCCACAGAAGAGGCGGGACGTGATTTTGCACATCAATTTGTTTCCGGTCCGGGTTGCGAACGCGCAACCGAGGGGCACAAAGTTGGAAGCACGAGTATTTTTGATGCAGCCCTCGCGTCGCAAACCGAACCGGAAACAAACTGATGTGCGAAAACAGTCCCGCCTCTTCCGTGGCATATACCCCATTAAATTTCTCACGTTACGCAGTCGTAAAATCATTTTGTACAAAGATTTTTCAAATTAATATATAATTTTTCTTATGGTGACTGAGGGAGAACGTAGAAAAACGATCGTACCACCTTGTCATGCGTTTGAGTTTCCTGCAGTAAACTGAAATCTCACATTGTTGCCAGCTGTGTTAGCATTAGCCACATTAGCACGACACAGAAATGTATATACTGTAATTGATTGCATTAACAATCATATTTTCCAAAGTATTTTTCTTCTAGTTAGGACACCAGCAGATGAAAAATGAAAAGCTACTGCATCAGAGCAAGAATTTCATAAAACATCTCCAGGTGCTCCATTTTTGTTTTTTGTCATTTACTGCAAGATGTGAATTACAAATATAAAATAGAACTTACTGATCCAAAAGTGCACTTTTAAAAAGTAATATTACTTGAAAAAAACTAGCAATTTTTTTTCACTCAGAAATTGAAAGTACATTTTACGTTATTTTATACGTTTTTTTTTTTTTTTTTGGGAAGTTCTCTTAAAGGGATGCTTGGCTCATTGAGCCATTTTCAGCAGTAAAAAGTTAATATGTCTATAATTAATGTGTTAACTTCATTATTTTTCATGTATAATTAAAACCTTTAAAAAGTAATTTTTCTACTTGCTGTTGACTGATATCACCTGTGCTGAGGAAGTAACAACCAATCATGGCTCAGTTTACTGACCAAACCCAGAAAACAGGTGTGCTATGATTGGCCGTTACCTACTTCCTCAGCACAGGTGATGTCATCAGTCGATAGCAAGTACAAAAATTACATTTTAAAGGCATTAATTGTACATGAAAAATAATGGGTTATCAAATTCATTCTGGACAAAATATGAATTTTTATCTGCTGAAAGTTGTTGAATGAGTCAAGTATCCATTTAAGCAATGAGAAACAAACTCATGACCTTCAGCTAGGTGTAGATTAAAGCGCTATATAAAAAGCAGTCCATTTGGTAAACAGCCACTCTACTGCCTGAGCCATGCCACTCCAGCTATTTGCCACTATAAAGCATTACTGGTGTGTCCAAAATAAGAAAAGAAAAAAAAAAAAGCCGGTCTCTTGGAGGTACAAAGATTCCGCCTGACACCATCAATATACTAACACACAGCAGGAGCGGCATGGCTCAGGTGGTAGCGTTACCGTTTTCCAACCTGAACTTTGTAGGTTAGTTGCTCAACCCACGAGGAGCTTTTTGCTTTTCTTCTTCTTTTTCTTTTAATTAAACAAACTGGTAAAATGTGATCAAAACTCTCCTTGTAAAATGTACTTAGAATTACTTGTTTGTTTTTTACAGTGTTCCATATTTGTTCCCCCCACCCCCACCTTCCTGGTCTCGGCCTGTTCATTCTTCCAACCACCATTTTATGAAACTCTGATGCCATTTAATCTCCCCAACTTTTATATGACAAATTATAAAGTTGACAGCATGCTGTGGCTCTTCAAGCCTTTCCACTTATCTGAGTACCACTTTGTGAAACCTCACATTTGGTGGCACCAGATAAGCATTTTAATAATCCTCCCGAAATTCAAATTAATGCCTCATCATTGGATGGCGCAGCGATCAGTAGACCGCACGTTGCTGTCATCGGCGAGGTTGCTGTCCTTGTCCTTCCGAGTGTTGGCGCGAGGGTCCAGCATGTGCTGCAGGATGTCTTTGCTCTCACTATGGGGCAGGTTGTAGAAGTAGTAGAGCGGAGCCGTTTGAGTGAAGCTACAACAGGGGATAGGAAACGATCATATATAGTGGCGTCTTCACGTAAAATTGCAACCTCGCGCATAATACGAATCGCCCGAGACTCACGCTTGCGGCGAAATCTCGGTGATGATCCTCACGTAGTTGTTTTCGTCCAGCGCGTACTCGTGGAACAGCACCCACTCGGGCAGCCCGGGCTTGTTGAAGCGTGGCCCGTAGCCGGATAGCGGGTGCACCTGGGCCACGTGTTTGTGCGCGAGGATCAGGTAATTTCCCGAGCCGTCCACGTCCCGAGCCACCTTTTAAGTCAAGTCATCTTCGTTTATTATACAGCGCTTTCTAACAGCCTTAGCTGTCACAAAGCGCTTTACATCTTTTCACTGCTGAAAATTGTCCAATGAGTCAAGTATCCCTTTTTAAGGAGGAGAGGGAGTTGAAAATGGAACGTTTAAGGTGGAAATGCGCGCTTTGGGCAACACACCTGCATGAAGAAGCCCGTTAGCAGGGCTCGCTTCAGGTCGGCCGCGTTCTTCCTGGTGCCAAAGGCCGGTTCCGAGACAGGTAGCTCAATCCGCTTCAACGTGTCGCTCAGCTCCGCCCTGATGCTCTCCGCCATCCGCAGGGCAGAATAGTCCAGGAAATTGTTCCGGCACCATTTTTCAACATGGGAATCTATGAAATAAAACCTGTTTAAAAAATAAAAAAAGTGGGAAGCTCCAAGAGATACACGTCACCCATAACCTGACATTGTGTTTGACACGGATCCTTCTGGCTTCTCTTGAAGGCGTTGAAGATGTTAACGAGGGTGAAGTGGTCGCCTTCGTGGTGCTGGAATTTCCCGTGACACTGCGAGGCCTCGTGGCTCGTTCCGGACGAAGGCTCCAGGAAGCAGGTCGGCGCTTAAAAAGAAGAAGAAAATACACAATGATCAACGGTCCCTGAAGGCACCGCGTGCGTGCGTGACGTGACGGGTGAGTGTCTGCTTGATTGGTGGAGAATTCCGAGGGTACCTGAAAGCATGGCCGCCACGGTCAGCATCTCGCTGACGCAGTCGAACTCGCAGGAGGCCAGCAGCGCTTTGGCCAGCTGAGGCTCCAGCGGGATTTCGGACACGATGACGCCGATCTCAGAGAGGTTGCCGCTGTCGTCCAAAGCAGCGAGGTAGTCCAACTCCTCCAGGGCCTGCATGAGACTCTCGGGATCTGTGGCGAGGGAGGAAAAACAGCCCTTTTCTGTGCTGCATGTGACACTCTTCAGCTGCCAATTATAACTGACAATAATCAACCAATCACCAGTGCTGCATGTAAATCAATGATGTCCATACTATGGCCCGGGGGGCCATTTTTGGCCCGCCCTACATGTTTTGGTGGCCCACATCATATACAGTTTCCTCGTTTATCGCGGGTTCATCTTTCGCGGTCTCGCTATTTCACAGATTTTTTTTTTACAGCGTGCTTTTTTTTTCTCTGCATGCTTTTTGTTTTTGTTTTTTGTCTTTGCGCGGCCGTATCTCTCGAACCCTACATCCGACCGGGGAAATACGGGCATCCGCGGATCCGTCTCAACGAGACCTTTCCATCGGTGTCTGTCCCGTTGCATACACATTGCAGTGCTGTATAACAAGTATCTTAAAAACATGTACTTTTAGTAAAAAAAATGACTGTAAATTAAAAAAAATATATATATTTATATTAAAAAGCATTCATAATGAACTAAAAATCACACCAAAATGACAAAACATAATGGAAAAAAATATATACTGTGCTCTACACTGAAATAAATACAAAAAAACCAAAGCATACTTTTAATGGGAAAAAATTAATGTAAATGAAAATAGGAGCACATATTATGAATGAAAAAGCATTTATAATAAAGTAAAAATCATACCAAATGAAAAACATATAAACGAAAAAAAATATATATATATATGTTTAACAAAATTTGTATTTATTTTTTTAATTAACGCAGATTTCCATGATTGCAGATAGATTTTGGAACGAAACACCCGCTATAAACGAGGAACACGGGACTAAAAATAACTTGATATGGCCACAGTGCCTTTTTTAGAACAAGAAGGTGGAATAAAGTTTTCTATCTATGCAAAGACGCACATAAATTTACAGCCAGACACAAAAATGTTTTCATCCACTTTAGTGTCAGAGGTTGGATTTGTGAAAACATCACTTAGCATTAATGGTTCTTAAGTGTGGTCAGTTTACAACTTTGTTCTTGGAGTGATTCAGCAACTGCTCAGTGAAGAGGCCGATCTATTATAGTGGCACACACGGATAACCCCCAAAACATAAAAAAAATATAAATCCTTAACTATTTGCCTTATGACTTTTAGCAGTAGCAGTTTTTCATTTTATCAATGCTGTATAATTGCTTGATTGATTTCACCGTGTTTAGTAAGTTAAAGTTAAAAAAATAAAATAAAATTCCTAGTGATCCTTGCGTCTATTTTTTCTGTATGTGGCCCTCAGAAGACGTAGTTTGGACAGCCCTGATGCGAATCGACCGACATCTCTAAAGAATCAAGAGTCGCATCATCCTTTCACTCGCGCTGTGTAATGACTGGCAGGTAAACCAAACCAATGACTGTCTATAGTTTCTTCAAAGAAGGCGGGATCTATTGTATGGCGAAACATTCCACTGTGAACTTTGAGGACCGTCTTTTATGGTTCTGTAGGCATAATTATTGACACGTAGATTGACCAGTAAGGAGCAAGAGAGGCAACCGACCAATCGCAGAGTGTGACCACCTCAACATTGTTTCCCAACAAAGAAAGCTTGCACGATCACTAACGAGTTGAGTTGTCCCCCTTTTTTGCCCGACTGTCAAACAATGCCGGCCAGCCGGCTCACGTCCGCTCGGGTCAGTCGCGCCTCAACGGACCCAAAAAGACCGAGATCATCTGAGCACAAAAAAAGAACCACAACCGTGGGAACGACTCGAACGAGACCTCCTCCCTCCAAATGCTCATAAACAGACAATTAGCAAGCGTTTTCCCGGCAAGGCTCACCGGGTCGGTCGATGAACTGGCACTGGCCCAAACCTCCGATCTCCATCCTCTTCAGGAAGAGAACGGTGGCCGTGATGTTGACTTCCAGGATCTGCGGTGATCTCAGAATAGGAAGTTGGCCGTCCTCCGCGTATAAACAGAAACATTTCCCTGCGACGGAAAAACATTGACAAGGCTGATGTTTCTGGGGTTGGTGAAAGATTCTGGTTTTGTAACTCTGTGGTTGGTAGGTGGTGTCTGGTTGGTGCTGGATTTCACTTTGTTTCCTTTGATCCTTCCTCTGGTCTCCTGACAACTTCACAACTCAAAGTATCTGGTTATGAACTTACGGTGAAGGTTTTTTTTTAGTTTTTTTTTACAGGTTTCAGATGAATTAAAGAGCAGAAGCACATACCAAGATGCCAACAGATGGCGCCAAAATCATATTTAAAACATGGCTTTAGTAAGTGCCAAACCGCGAATATGCAAGATTTCTCCATACCTGCTGGTCCACACAGTTTTCTGCGTAGTTCTGCCTGGCAGCGACTGATGGGCTGGAGCACCTCGGAGTTGGCTCGTATTCTCGGGTTGTACACCTTACAAAGTGAACAACGTCAACTCGGACTTTAATTTTTGTGTGCCCGTTTGTAGGCTTGATCATGTTGACGTTCGCGGGAAGTTGGACAGGACGCTATTGTTGGAATTCTGGGCCGGGGGGAAGTAACTAACGTCTAGCAATCCGAAGGTTACCATTTTCTTCTGGACTCCGCAGTCCACCACAAAGTTGACAGATTCATTGGCCCACCACGCATCCTCCCCGTGTCGGGTGGTCAGGAAAACTCTCCTGATTTTTCCTCGCTCATCTGCTGGAGACCCAAGTCCCCCCCGGCTGGGACCCAGGACCACGGGAACCATCTGTCCCAGGTGTGCTCCGAGTCTGGTTCCTTCTTTCTGCAAGATGCTGAGGGCGCAGTGCACCTCCTGCGGGAGGAGTCACATCTTAGACTCTCCAAAACTTGGGACCTTTACCGGTTTGGAATAAGGTTCAAAGTTTGACTGACAGACAGGCCAAAAACAAACGCACCTCCTCCGATGCCAAAAACACGATGACATCACCATCCTCCTTGGTGCGGTGGATCTCCAGAACCAGCCTCAGAGCCGAGTAGAAATAGTCCTTCCCGCCCCCCATGTGTACCACCTCCGGGAGACTCAACGAAGGTGACTCCAGACTGATGATCGGGGCTCTCCGGACATGATTCCGAAGGCTGTCCGTCAGAGGAGGTGCGGTGAGGACCACCACTCGGAGTTCGGGCCTGTGCACCAGGATGTCCTTCAGGAGGCCCAGCAGGAGGTCGGTGCTCACCATCCTCTGGTGGGCCTGGTCGATGACGATCACGCCGTAGTGCTCCAGAAAAGGGTCGGACATCATCTCTCTGAGCAAGATGTCATCGGTGCAGTACCTGAGAAGACATCCGTGCACCTTTGAGTTTCACTTTTGGGGGGGGGGGGCTAGCCTCAAAAGTTCTACCCTAAAAATCAAGATTAGGAACTATACAAATTTGGTCCTGGACAAGGTACTGGTGGCAAATCCAGGTCCAGAAAGTAAAAACCCTGCCACAGATTGGCTCTACGTGCGAGCTAGCTCGTGAGTGCCCGAGCGAGCTTCCCAGGTGCTCAGTTACCTGCGAGGGAGCTAGCGAGCGAGCTCTCTAGCTAAGTTCCCCCGGTGCTCGATTACCTGCTAGGTCCTAGCTAGCAAGGAAGCTGCCTAGGTAGCTCCTCAGGTGCTCGGTTACCTGCTAGGTCCTAGCGAGCGAGCGAGTTCCCTAGCTTGCTCCCCGGGTTCTTGGTTACCTGCTAGGGCGCTAGCTAGCTAGCACAAGGAGCTAAAGACAAACTGTGGCTGGGTTTTTTACTTTCTGGACCTGGATTTGCCACACCTCTGTAAAGAGGTCTGGGTTGCCGACCTGAGAACAGTGTCGGAGCAGCAGCAAGTCTCCCGGCCCACACTGTAGCCCACCTCGTGGCCGACGTTCACGTCCATTTCGTCGGCCACGCGCAAGGCCAAGTCCACGGGCCGCCGCCCACCAGCCTGCGTGCACACCACCGTGCCATAGCGGTAGCGGTTCGACAGGCACAACTCTGCACACCACTGAGGGATCTGTCGGATTTAAGACAAAACAGAATGTCAACATTTCCCTTCAGGTTACAGCCACCAATAACGGGTTCGCAATCTGTTCAGAGATATGTACTCAGTCATGTGTAATGTTGCGCTTGTGCCACTGTGAGGCGCTCAAACACTTTTCCTTTATCTTCCTTTGTTCTTTTATCTTCTTTTTACTTTGAGCCTGGAGGCTGATGAGTGCAGACGTGCTTTGTTGTGCTCCACAATAAATACGCCATACTTGGCCAAAGAAACTTAATCTTTCCGTCATCCATTCATCTGAATGCATCGTTAAGCTTCCAAAACTTAACACAATCACCACGGCCACGTAAAACAAACAGTAAAGTAGGTATTTTCTATATTTTATATCTTGTATTGAATCACCTTTTTTGTTATTTATTTAAAAAAAATACTGTATATATTTTTATTTTCATATTGTATTGAAATATTTGCAGGTGTATTACATTACAATTTTTTAATTCCAAGACAAAAAAAATATACATTAATTTATCGTAAAGTATTTTACCTATTCTACCTATTTTTGCACCGAATGTAATAAGAAAAATATAATTGTACTACTTTATTCATTGTATTATTTAAAGACATATTTAAACAAACGTTTAAATGATAGCTATATTCAAGTCATTTTTGGGCTGTTGCGGTGCAGGTGTTCATAATATTGGTTCCTGTCCACTCACCTGCGTGCTCCTGCCGGCGTCGGCGTGCGCGCACACGACCAGCAGCTGCGCATGAGCGAGCGCGTCGTCGAAACGTCGCCGGAGTGTCCACACAGGCAGCGTCCTCCTCTCGGCCAGCAGCTTGTAGTACCGCGACGAGAAAGGTAAGCCGTCGAAGGGGTTCAGCTCCAGTTCGTCTCCGAAGCAAAAGGGAGCCTCGCCGGCCCGTTCGGCCGCATTTTGGCACTTCTTTTGGGCTACGCTGTCGGTCCACTCAGTGGCACTTTGGCGTTTCTTTTGGGCGTCATTCGTGGCGTTGTCGTCGTCACTCATGGCGCGTTTAAGTGTTAGTCCGAAATGTCAGCGTTTCAAAATGAAGTGACGAAGGTACTCCGTTCACACAAGGGGCAAACGAAAAGCCCCAACTGTCCCGACTGACCCTGAACGCCCCACCTCCATTTGTTTCGCACGTGTTCTCATTAATGGTCAAGTTAGCATCATTAAAAAAAATAATAATATATATATATATCCCCCCAAATTAGACGCAATTAAATATGAGCTTTAAGAATAAACACTACTTGGATGTTTGCTTTGGTACTTCCTGTAAAGGTTTATATTATTTTATTTTTTTAGCTTTGGAAAAAGTTAAAGTATTAAACGAAAATAAAAACGTTTTTGGTGTTTTGACCGTTTTCTATTTATTATAAATGAATGTTCTAAATGACTTGCTTTTGGGCGTTATAAATAGTTTATGGAGTCAAAGAAAATATACATTATTGTGATCAATACCAATGAACAACAACATCAGTGAAACTTCATTTTTCAAAATTGTTTATAAAGAAATATACAATAAGTAACTTATTTATTTATTGTCTAATATGTTGATGTGTTTATTACATTTAAGATGTGGAATTTCTTACTAATTAATCTGTAGAAAAAATATACTGTATATAAAACAAGCTGCTTTGGTCTCTTTACAGGGTTAATAAAGTAAACCATGTAAATATTGTAAAAATCAGAAAAATGGTGCCCCAAAAATGAATAAACACATGGAGAAAAGGACACTTTTGGACAGTGTTTACTGCACATAGACTGTATCAAACATTTGACTTAGAAAAAACATGTGTTCACCTGTAACACAACGCACGCACACACACACCACACAAACATTTTTTTTTCTTTAAAAGAAACCAAAACGTAAAAAACAAGCAAAAAGCAGTAAAAGTAGTGCATGGTCACAACCTAAATTGTATCAAAAGTAACAAAATTCAGTCCCATTTTCAATTTAGGCTTTCTTTTTTTCCTTTTTCGCTCGCATGTGATTTCACCAACAAAACACAATAAGAAAAGACAAAAAAAGTATGTGGTATGTTTACATGAGATGTTAAAAGATAGGACAACAGGTGTATTTTTTTTTTTACGAGGTGTTGAAAAGCAGAGCAGTCATTCGCAGGCTTCAAGTTTAGTTTAGCATTGCACAGAAGTTGACCTCCCAAAAAGAAAAAAAAAAAAAGAAATCTTCATGTTGTTGAATTCACAAATGTTACTTTTTACCCAGGCTGCTATGAGGATCAAATGTTTTAAAGTAAAAGTGAAAATGCTAGAATAAAAAAATGTGATTGGAAAACAAAAATGCATGACAGGATAAAAAAAAAAAAAAAGATTGGAAAAAGGTCTTTAAAAAAATGGCACAAGTTTAAAGTAAAAAAAAAAAAAAATGACTTACCCCCCCCCAAAAAAATGTATGACAGGATAAAAAAAAAAAATGATTGGAAAAAAGTCTTTTAAAAAAATGGCACAAGTTTAAAGTTAAAAAATATGACTTACCCCCCAAAAAATGTGTGACCGTATAAAAAAAAATGATTGGAAAAAAAGTCTTTAAAAAATGATACAAGTTTAAAGTTAAAAAATCTGACTTACTCCCCCCCCCCAAAAATAAATAAATAAATAAATCATGTCAAAAAAATTGTGAAGGGTAAGAAAAAGTGAACAAAAATGCAACCGCTAGAGTTTTTTTTTTTGTATATATTTTAAAAAAAAAACAAAAAAAAACAAAATTGTGACTATAAATAATATTGACTGAAAAACACTGCAGGTAAAAAAAATGTTTACTGATTAAAAAAAAGAAGAAAAAAAATCATAATACTATGAGAAAAAAATGGTAACTTTGTTAAAAAAAATGATGGGGAAAAATGTGGTGGGTTGTACATTCCCTTGTTTTTCAAACATAAACAAGATGATGAAAAAAAAAAACAAGACAGCATGGCTTTAATTCTTGGCTCTTAATGTATTTAAAAAACAACAAAAAAAAACAACTGTCAGGCACAGTGCAGTGCGTGGCCACAAATAAATAAAAATCTGATAAATAGTTCACTTGTGTGTACCTGAACTCTTAGCACCAAAGGAGGCGTGTCAGGGCCACCATTTTGAAGGCGGTCCCTAGTGCAAACGATTCCGCCGCCGCAACGTCATCATCTGCTGAACTTGACGTTGGCCACCCCGCGGGGCTTGGGCAGCGTGGCGGGCTGCTTGGCCACACTTCCAATCAAAAAATAAAAAATAAAATAGATAGAAATTGTCATGGAGAAAACACAAGGTTTGTAATTCTTTGTAATTTTATTTGCAAACTCACCTTGCTGGGTGGGGGCGCCCTGTTCTGGGTTCGCCTCTGGGTCCGGGTCCAGGTCCAGTTGCGACGTGTGAGGTCCGGGGGTCTGCAGGCAGGGGCTTTTGAGGGGGGCCAGGCCGCTCTGTTTCCTGACACGAGAGAACAATAGCAGGAAATGTCCACAAGAGGGCGCTCCTTATTCACAAGTCTATGGAGGGCTTTTTTTTTGTAACAAAATTAAACAAAACTTTTTTTTTAATTAATAAACGAAAGTATTAGTGATGTAATATAGTAATTACTGAAATTGATTTTTTTGCTATACATTTTTTTAAATGAAGTTACTTTATTTGCTAAAGGGATTTTCTTTAAATGTCATATTGTAATTGCATCATTTTATACATATAGAAGTACATATATTAAAATACAATATGTAAAATGAATTAAATGAGAATGTTTGTTAATGAATGTGCTGTAACACATTTTCCATTAAGTCATGAAATATTGCTTTATTATAACTGGTTAGATTTGAATTGTTTTATAATCCTTTGTGGTTTAAATAATAAATAAAGACAAAGTTTATATTATAATTACGGTACAAATAAATTAAAATATTTAATGTTTAATCTGAAATTTGTAATTAATTACTGAATTGAACATAGTTGAGTTATTACATGGCCAATTCATTTAAAAACTGATTTTATTCATAGTATATAAATAATATTCCCTATTGTATTTAGTTATGAAAAAATACATTACATTTGCAGTGTTTTATATTTATGTGATGTTTTTGCTACCACCATTGAATATATAGAATATCAGTGACATAGATTTTTAATAATTTATACAGTATTAAATGTATTAACATTGTCCAAGAAATTTCAAATATTATTTCTGTTTATTCCATTACTATTTTATTTATTTGTTTAAACACTTTTATTCACAAAATACCACATTTACAATTCCGTATTTCTTTTTAACCCAAATTTCATAAATAGAAACTGATTAAATACATAAAATAATTAAATGAAAATAGTGTGAAATATATTTATTTATATTCATGTATTCGTTATCTACACCGCTAATCCAATTAAGATTTAATTGACTGATTAATTTGTCCATTAATGAATGAAAAATGTATTCTAAAATGTTGAATGTCGTCGTGTCTATCAAAACTACTTTGTGGATGATCTCTGCTCACCATCCTGCAGACGTTGAGGCGAGGAGCGCCGCCGAACGCCACGGCCGTCCTTCTGGCCACTGCCACGTGCACGTGAGGATGAAGATGAGGAGGAGGAGGAGGCGGCGCCGCGGCCAGGGACACGCTAAGCGAGAGGGGCTGGCACTGGGGCAAGCGGCGCAGGCTGTGCGACGGGTACGGTGGCGGCGGGAGCTGAGTCTGTGAAGATGGAGAACCGTTAACATCCCAGGTAGGAATTAACAAAATAAATAAATCACAAAACAGAAACATTTGCTCTCATTTTGGGAGGCTCACAGGCTAACAGACGCCTGTTTATGTCGACATCGTTGTCATGTCACAATATTAAAAGCAGCACATCTATTTTAAAAAAAAAGGCAGGTTGTATTCCATTTGTGTAATTGTAGCACCCTCTGGTGGTTAGTTTATTGGTGCAGTTTAATTTTAATTTGCAATATTTTGAAGACTGCGGTGGTTATCTCTCATATAAACCTATCATACCAACAAAAATATATATATATTAGTGATATTCCGATCATGTGATCGGAAACAGAGTCCTGATCATGTCATTTTCAGCTGATTGGTATCGGAGAAAATGATTGGGGTTTTATTATTATTGTTATTATTATAGGGGCTACAAAGCAACAAAATCATCCAGAAGTAAACTTATTGGCAAACAAAACGTTTTATTTATTTTTTATTTATTATGTTATGCACTTCTGATGGCATCCCCTGAAATTATTGGGATGGTTTTGTTCAAAAAAAAAAAAAAAAAAAAATTGGAAGCACTTTTTTTCTCCCTTCTTAATACTTTGCCGAGGAATCTGGAGCTAAACCGGACGCGGTATCAGCAGATCCTCACAATCAGGTGACTTGGACTCGGGTGCAAAAAAAACAAAAAAAAAAACATGTTCAGGACATCCCTTATACACGACTGTCTCAGAAAATTAGAATATTGTGATAAAGTCCATTATTTTCTGTAATGCAATTAAATAAGCAAAAATGCCATACATTCTGGATTCATTACAAATCAACTGAAATATTGCAAGCCTTTTATTATTTTAATATTGCTTTTTATGGCTTACAGCTTAAGAAAACTCAAATATCCTGTCTCAAAATATTAGAATATTTCCTCAGACCAAGTACGAAAAAAAAGCCAAAATCAGCAATATTAAAACAATAAAAGTATCGTGAGTTCCTTTTTTTAAAATTGTTTTTTTTAATTTATTTATTTATTTATTTTTTAAATAAATAAATATCACCAACCTCCCCACAATATCGCGCCAATTATCGTGTCGTGAGTTTCAGATTGAGATATTTATCGCATCGTACTGTTTGGATATCGTTGCATCCCTACTTAAACAAACGAGGCAGAAGCTCACGATAGAGCTGAGCTGAATGATGTGAGTGCAGAGTGTTTATTTGGAGTCATGTTGTGGGAAAATGGACAACATCCTCCTTCATGACCATCAAAGCAGACCCCGAGAACCAAGACAAAATATATGCTGGGATCAGGCTATTGTGAAGATGTCAAATTCTTCCTGATCGACAACCCACTCCTGTCTAGGCATAACCAAGCCAAAACATGAGCATTTTGTGTTTCGACCAGATGTTGGAAGTGTACACATGAGCTCATGTGGCAGAAACCGCTAGAGGAGGATGACCTCACCTGCACCGCGCTCCACATCAAACATGGTTGGGAAAACCTCCATGATCAGAACCACATGATTTCAAACCCGACTCATGTGCAGCAGCTGAGGGGAGGGAACGGACGCCTTTTTTTGCGCAGAGATGTTCGGCTGAAGCAAGTCCCGCAATGCGTCGTCATCAGCACACAAAATTTTTTGGACATGAACGGTTGGCGGGTGTGCAAGGTTATTTTAGTTCACTAAAACTAACGAAAAAAAATAATAATTGAAAAAAACCAATTCAAGTAATCTGCGATTGGCTGGCAACCAGTCCAGGGCGTCGACGCCTACTGCCCAGAGCCAGCTGAGATAGGCGCCAGCACCCCCCGCGACCCTTGTGAGGAATAAGCGGTCAAGAAAATGGATGGATGGATGAATTTAAGTAATGAAATAATATAAAAACGAAAATGTTAAAAAAATAAATAAATAAATAAAAACTAATTATCGCAAAAATGTCCTTCATTTTCTTCTTTGGTAATTAATTTAATGCATGAGCCTTTGGGGGATGATTTTAAATGTGATTTTAATAGATTTATTTTGATATTAACCGTAATAAGGATGTTTTTGAAAGTGTGTCCCACAGAAGTTACGTCATCTAGCAGCAGCCAATAGAAAAGCACCGTCAGATGACGTTGCTCCCTGCTGTTTTTTTTTTGTTTTTTTTAATATTGCACACAAGTAATACACTTAAAAAAAAACGCTAAAACTAATACTGAAACTATAACTAAATTAAAACGAAGCATTTATTAAAGTGATACTTGACTCACTGGCTCATTCTCAGCGGTAAAAAGTGAATATTTTGTCAATAATTAATGTGGTAACTTCATTATTTTTCATGTACAATTAATACCTTTAATTAAAAAGTATTTTTTTCTTCTTGGTGTCGACTGATGATATCACCTGTGTAACAACCAATCATGGCTCAGTTTACTGATCAAACCCAGAAAAAAGGTGAGCCATGATTGGCCATTACTTCCTCAGCACAGGTGATGTCATCATCAGTCAACAGTCAGTAGGAAAATTAATTTTTAAAGGTATTAATTAATTGTAAATGAAAAATAGTGAAGTTATCAAATTATTTCTGGACAAAATATGTGAAATATAAGTTTTCACTGCTGAAAATTGTTCAATTAGTCAAGTATCACTTTAACATAACTAAAACTAATAAAAACTAACAGAACCACCATAAAAACTAATTAATGCAATAATAATAATCATAAAAACAAAAAAACAAAAAAAAACTGTGTACCTTGAAGATGGTGGCGCTGCGGGGTAGAGGCGGCGCCGGTCGAGACGGGGACGGCCCACTCGTTGGCTGATGCCGCTTGGTAGGGGATGCCACGCCCGTTGAGGCGCTTACAGACCTGGGGAACACAAAAAAAGCAAAACAAAAACAAAAAAACGCCCGTCAATTACAAAGATGAAAAGTTGGTATGTGTTTACAAAAAAAAAATACCTGAGCTTGTCAATCGGGTCCTTCTTAGAGCTGGAGAGCACCCCCCGGAGACTTTTGCGCTTGATGCACACCACCGCGCCACCACCTACCAGGGTGAGCAGCACCGCCAACACACCCACCGTAACACGGATGCCGTCTGTCCTCGGGGAAAAAAAATATCAAAGATTGGGCTTAAAGAGACCAAACCGAGATGAAAATGACTTTTTGCTGAGATTACCCGCCAGTCGGACGGGCCCGCTGTCCACGCTGCCCCCGAAACCGGACGCGTCGCAAAAAGGTGGTGCGCGGTGCGCCTCGCAGTGGCAATTCTTGTTGTTGTTGCACACCTGCCAAAAAATAAGGCTGTAGTTTATTCACAAATTGGGCTTTCCCAAAAGGCGCACCCCCATCTACAGAAATGACGCACCCTTAAGCAGCACTTTTAATTACGGACCCTTTTCAGAGGGCACACCAACTTACAACTAAGGCGATTAATATTTTTAATTGTAATTAATCGCATGACTTCAATAGTTAACTCACAATTCATCACATATTTTATATCTGTTCTAAATGTACAATAATTATTTTTTTCTACATTTTCATAATCTTGTTAACCAAAAAAAATGTTAAACTAATACAAATATGGCTGTATTTCTTTTTTGGTCGTTGATACAGTAATTTAATAATAATTTATAAAATTTAGTTCAAATTAAAAAGATATTAAAAAAAAACAAAAAACGAGGATGATTGATTTGTGTTGACATTTTTCTGCCACTTGATGGCATAATTGCATTTGTAAGACATTGGTGACAGCTAAGTGCATTTGGCTTTTCATATTAAGAGCGATCTCATCTTTATCATGAAATAAATTCTGCACATTTTTAAAATGGTAAAATACAACTTGACCCCCATCTTCACAAACATATGCATTATTATTATTATTACATTAATTACTGCAAAATTTTGACGTAGTGTCTGCTGTGTAGCGACTGGAATTCCCCCAGTACAGGCTTTCCAAGTAAGGAGCGGTCATTAATTGCGTGTTAAAAAAAATAAATAAAAAAATAGTCGCGCTAAAGGAACTTTAAGTCAAAATTAACACACTCATTTCGTCACCTCTACTTAAACCCTATACAAAAAAAAGGTAAAACCCTTTTATCGGCACGTTTAATTTACTCCCATACTGTTTTTTTTTGTTGTTGTTTTTTATGCGAGAGCATACAGAAGGCTTTGATGCAGCCTCTGAACTGAAGAGAACAGTTAAAGCAATGGTGGTTATTACACAAACGGCCAGCAGGCCATATTAAAACCAGCTGCTAAGCAGATTTGTGACTAATGATGAAACTTAGCTATATTCTAATGCTAATTGCTGCAATAGAAATAGATAGAAATTTACTTCTTTTTTTTTTTCCCCTGATGAAAGAAGGGACGCTAATCTTATATTATACAATATTTTGTGGGGCTTGCAAAATCAGTCATAATCCAGTAGAACAGCCGGAAGTGACGGGGATTGCTTCAGTGAAAATGGCGGGGAGTCAGTGAATGAATTAATCACAAACACACCTTCAATATCCACATCATTGATGGCGCACCCCCTCTCATCTGCATACACCCTTGAATAAAAAAGCCAAAACAAAGCCACTTCATAGTATGAAGGGTATGAAGTTCATACCCTTGATAACTTTGAGAGGATGAAACCACGATAGTTTCCAAACGAGTGTCACCTTTGGTGTCACCTTTTCCCCCAAGTGGTGTGAAATCAAGTCCTGGCATCAGTTTTTTTTTTTTTTATTTTTTATTTTTTTGGGTGCAAGGACGAGTGGCCCGGACTATGATGAATGTCAGCGGACGCTAATCATAAGTGAAGCCATTACGCTTAATTGAGTGGGCTGCTTTGGCCGTCTTGGATGATGGATCGTGCGACTCCTTAATGACTCCCGATGGAGGTGCAAGCCTCAAGTAAACAGAGACCGCTTTATAAACGATGGGTTGCCGGCGTACTTCCAGGTGGCACAAAAGTGACTGACAAATGTTGACCTGAACTGCAAACATGACAGTTGACGCGTTTGGATTCGCACCACCGAATGGGATCGCTCCGGAAAAAATGTTGGATGTTTCGGTGTGATGGGACGGACGTGCATGTGACGTCACGATGCACTCACCCCTCGCCCGTTGCACTTGGCGGCGCACTCGTGCACGCCGAAAACGCTGACGTTCTGGCACCGGCGGTTGAGGCACATCTTAAAAGAAGGACACAAAAACGTGATTAAGGTTATGAAAAGCATATTTGTTCGCAATTCATTTGGTAATAATTGAAATCACGAATAGGACAATCATTTGTTTTTTGGTACCAAACAAGAAAATGTTTCAACGTAAAAAAAAAAAATATTAAGACAAATACATTTGTTTGACATACTATAATTATGCAAGTTCCTTTTGGACCAAAAAATATTTTTTTTAAAAAGGTGCAAATATATGCATTTAAACAACTCAAAATGATCTTTTATTTTTGTTTATGATTATGCCGATTTTGTAATTATGGAGTGTAATACAGTGTTCCCTCGTTTATCGCGGATGTTCCGTTCCAAAAACGACCTGCAATAATGGAAATCCGCATCAATTTAAAGAAATTAATAACATTCCCTTAATTATATATATTTTTAAATTTATGGTTGTTGTTTTTTCATTTTGGTACATTTTTACTTTATTATATGATGAATGAAAAAGGATTTATGTTCTTTTTTCATTTCCATTTTTACACCATCCTGTTGTTGTTGTTTTTTTTTGTGTTTTTTTTTAACTTATTACAGTATGCAGCACAGTATATATATTTTTCATTTATTATGTTTTTCATTTTGGTATGATTTTTAATTATGAATGCCTTTTATTCCTCATTTGTTTGTTTTTTTCATTTAGTCATTTTTTTTCCCATTAAAAGTATGTTGTTGTTTTTTTTAATTTACTTATTACAGTATACAACACAGTATATATATTTTTCATGTATTATATGTTTTTCATTTGGTATGATTTTAGTTTATTATGAATGCTTTTTCATTTGTTTTTTTTTGTTTTTTTAATTTAGTAATTTTTTCCCCATTAAAAGTGTTTTTTTTGTTTTGTTTTGTTTTTTTGCGTATGATACAGCACAGTATATATTTTCTATCTCCGGAATGCAATATGGTGGCACGACGGGACAGACACCATTGGAAAGGTCTCGTTGAGACGAATCCGCGGATGCCCGTATCTCCCCGGCCAGAACGTAGGGCATAAAGGACCGCACAAAGACCAAAAAAATAAACAAACCAAAAAGCACACTGTTAAAAAAAAATCCGCAAAAGATTAACCCACGATAAACGAACACTGTCATAGAAATTGTCATAAAATTCCGATTAATTGCACAACCCTAAACGTGATCCCTCGAAACGACAACAAAAATGGACGATGAGGGCGTTTTGCGGTCATCGTCACCATTCCGCCGCCGCACTTGGTCCCCGTCAGCACCAGCCCCGGGTCTGGCATGTCGTCGCCCAAGTAGACGTGCGTGCCGCGGCACAGGATCCGGCCGCCCTCCTGCAGGGGGATGTTGGTTTCTATGGAGACGGCGTTGGTGCCGATGACGGGGCGGTTGGCGCCCCCTTGGCACTGGATTTTGCCGCATTGGGCGTCCCTGCAAAAGCGGACAAAAGATTAGGAATGCCTGCACTTTTTTTTTTTTTTTTGTTGGGCTGGATATCGATTCTAATTTCCAATTCGATTACATTTCGATTTTTTTTTTTTTTTTTCTGATTTGATTCGCTTCACTTCAATCTGATATTGATGAATTATGGAGAATCAATTCTTCTCAAATATTAAGGACATAGGGCTGCTCGATTGTGTAAAAAATAACAATCACATTATTTTGGTAATAATTGAAATTATGATTATTCAAACAATTATTTTTTGATACAAAACAAAATGTTTAAAAATATTAGAACAAATAAAATTATTTGAAACACTATAATTATGCAAGTACGTTTTGGACCAAATGAGATTGATTAAATCAGTCATTTTAAAATGAAAAAGGTGCAAATATGTACATTTAAAGAAACTCAAAATGAGTTTTAGAAATCTTTTATTTTTGTTTACGATTTTCAATTTAGTAATTGCGGAGTGTAACAATTGAAATTGTAATTGAATTTCGATTAATTGCACAGGCCTATAAGGACATGATAAAAAAAAAAAAAACACTTCATGAATACTTACATTAAAGGTGTATTCAAGGATCTTTTGTCTTACGTGTTACATCAACATTGACATCAGCAAAGATGAGATGAAAATATTTTCAGAATTGAATAATTGTAAATATAAATTAATAATAATTAATAAAAAAAGATTCTGAATTGTCTTATGGTGCAATAAGTCAGGTCTATAATAAATGTAAGAAAATACTTATAAATTATATTGTATGTGAACAGTAAATTTCAAGAAATCAGTAAGATACAAAAAAAATTGTCCTATTTCTTAATAATTTATGGGACAAAAGAGAAAACAATCGACTCATGGTTTTAAGAATCGACATCAGACCTTGAAAAAGAAAATCGATTGTATTGAATTTTTTAATTTTTTTTTTTTTACCCAGCCCTCCATTTTTTATTTTACAGCCACCAAGTGGTCTTGTGGCCTTGACCAGGCAGGGCCACTTTAGAGCGCCTTGTTTTATCTTCATGCTACTGGAGGCTTTACGCAGCAATTTTCACAAATCAAACAAGCAGTTAAGTTGTTAAATATAAGCATAAAAGTTCAGTTGCCCCCCCCCCCCCCCCCTCCTTCTTTACCGTGCATCACATTTGGCAAAGGATCCTTTGGCATCTTTGCCGCAGTTGCCGTAGGGATCGCCTGCCGAGTTGACTCTCTCAAAGCAGATGCCGGGCGCTGCCTTGGCACCTGCAAAAAACAAACAAAAAAAAAAAAAGGTCCTTATCGGAGCAACTACAGGAAGCCGTATTGGCCCCCAAGGTTGGGTGGAGGTGCGTCCTCACCTTGCCCCCAGAGCGTGACGCACTGCTGCTCGTGCGTCTGGCACACGCCGTTGTAGCAGTAGCCGTCGGCGCCGCTGCAGGCGTGGCCGTCGTGCAGGTAGACATTGGCGGGGCAGTGGGGGCCGCCGCCCGTGCAGAACTCGGGCAGGTCGCACGCGTTGCCCGACTCGCGGCACGGCGTCCCCGCCGGCTTCAGCTGGGATGGGAACCGACACGCGGGCGCAGGGGTGAGCCGAGCGGGTGATTTTCAGGTGACCTTCGGAGCGCCGTTGGTTACCTGACAGTCGTGGCAGCACTGGCCGTGCGCGCAAACAGCGTCGCCCTTCAGGGTGCACGTGGTGGCGTTGCAGCACGGATTTGTGCATTCCTGTGCACAAAACCATTTCAGCGTTCAATGACTTTGAATTTATTTCCTTGTGATTGCAATTACGATTCAAGAACATGCCTCTTCATTTTCTGGTTTTGATCATGATGTACAGTTTGTATGTTATCGTTTTATTTATATTAAAATTAATTAGCTGGGTTATAATACTTATGGATTTTTTATTTTTTATTTTTTTTGTTTTGACTTATGTTTTAAAATTGAATTAGTTTTAATTAGTTAATAGAGCTAGTTGTTTATTTATTTATTTATTTTATTATATTATTTTTGGAGTATTAGTCGAGTGCAAGATAAAGAAACAAGTCACTAATAAATAATTTTCAATTATTAAATAAATATGTTTAAAAATGGACACCAAAATTAATGTATGATATTCGTTGGCAAAGACGAAAAATAATTTTTGCTAGAATTATAGTTTCTATTAGTTTTATAAAGGTAAGATGTAATTTCATTTTTTGTATTCAATTTTAGTTTTTGTTAACTAAAATAACCTTGGTAATTAGTAGATATTAAAAAGTTTGCGCAGAATTTTCTATTCCTCTTAAAAATAAAAAAAAATAAAAAATTTGATCGTCTTGTTTTTAAAAATCTAAATTTTATATTCAAAATGTAATTTAAAAACATACAGTATACATTAAATTTAATGCCTTTTTATTTGTAAATGTTACAAAATTGACTTCCCAACACTACACATAATTTCCAAACACTACACATAATTTTGGAGTACAAAAAAAAATAATAATTTAGATAATCACCATACCGGTAATTTGAAATATTTGTCCATTCACATTTGCAATCGTCTTCTATATCTAACTATAGAACCTAAAATCCGAGCCGAAAAGAGCTAAAATATCTCATAATTGTCTGCGTGTTGGATTTATGTTAACTCATTTGCTCCCAAAAACTTATAAATGTTCTATTTTAAATGTTTTAAGTGTCCCAAAGACGTACTTACACGTTTTTTGTTTTGTTTTTGTTTTTTATGCTATAGCATAAAGAAGGCTTTGATGCTGTCTCTCAACTGCAAAGAACGGTTGAAGAAATGGTGGTTATTACTAAAATGACCAACAGGTGACAGCAGAGTATAAGAGATCAACCAGGACCATGTTGAAAAAAAAAAAAAGATCAATCACTCACAATTCTAAACAGATTTGTGACTAATGATAAAACTTAACTATATTCTAATGCTAATTGCTGCAAAATGGAAACAGATAGAAATATACATTTTTTTTCCCCTGATGAAAGAAGATACTTTAATCTTTCTTTTGGTAGGTTCCATATTTTTATAGCAATAAAACACAATATTCTGTGGGCCTTGCAAAATCAGTCAAAATCCAGTAAAACATCCGGGAGTGTTTCTGTAAAAATGGCTACCAGCCAATGAGTGAACAATAAAAGCAGCTTGAGTGGCTTGTTTATTACACGACTGAGGATTTTTTGTTTGTTTGTTTGTTTGTTTGTTTGTTTGTTTGTGTACAGATGCAAACCTCGGGCTCCCCGCAGTCGCACTCCTCGCCCTCCTCCACGTAGCCGTTGCCGCACTTCTGGCCGCCGTAGAGCACTTTGACCTCGGGCACGTTGAAGAGACACATGCCCACGCCCTTCTCCAAGCTGGCCGCCAGGTCCTTCTTGCTGCAGCTGCTGAACACGGTAGGGAAGGGATACCTGCACAAATTCAAAAAAAGAAAAGAAAAACACCTTACAGCATTGATGCAAAAGTCTACACACCCAGCTTATGTCATATGGGGAAAAAAATGACACCTTTATTGTGAGCTACAAACTGTGCAAAAATGCATGACGGAGTGTTTTTAATATCATTCCTGGATGAGATCGCGCGCCCGCGCCCCGACGAGTCGTTTCTTATTGAGCTCCTCCTCAAATGACATGATGCGTGATGATATCAACGGATGAAGAAGGTGTTTTTAATAACAGACGCCGTAAAAAGCGCACAAAGGGCGGCGCCGCGTGTCGTGCTTCTCCCAACGGAGATGACGCACTCCCTCGATGTGGGGGGGGGTACAAGCCTCGTGTCATATTTAATCACCCATAAATATGCCGACGGAGAAGGCACAGCATTTGTCACCTGCACATGACCTCAAAAATCAAAACATAAGCAGTTTCCATTCACAGTGAGATGATCATAAAACGTCAACACCATGCCGATATATCTAGCCCAATAAATCGTGATACTTTGTCTGCCGATTATCGATACGCCAATGCAAGTATTGCGATATTTGTAGTTATTATACAGCCACTATAACGGCTCCGTTGTTCATGACTGATTGAGCAATTAATTACTTGGCGGGCCTCTAGGGGGAGTGCCACATAAGAGTGGCGGGGAAATGGACAGAAGTCTTCAGGTGAAGAAGAATACTCATCAGCTTACTTCGACTTGCGTTTATCTGTCCAGCAACTGACTCAGTTTTGCATACGTTTCTATGAAAAATGTGTATTATATCTTCCATTTTGACGTTTTAAAGCATATTTTATATTTAGACTTTTTGAAGCACACAATTTCTGAGAAATATTAATACTGATTTAATTGGATTTAATATTTAAGGCATTGTATTTATTTATTTACTTTTGCAATGTTACACAAAACACTGACTGACATGATGCATGACAATAGTGTTTAAGAAAGACACAAATTTGTTGACAGAAAGTGGTCTCTGTTAAGTAGACGTTTGAATTGGTTTAAAAAAAAAATACACAAGTACTCACTGTGAAGAAGACACCATTTATTTAATATTGTGTTTAAGTGATGATTCATTGAAAAAACATCAGTTTATGTCAAGTAGTTTTATCGTAGATTTATTACCTGAGCAATATATCGATAATCGCGGTATCGTCATACCGTGAAATAATTATCGCGAGCCTCGTATCGTATCGTGAGGTACCCAGAGGTTCTAGTCGTGAAGCCCTGTTACATAAACGATTACATTCCGTAGCTAATTTATTCGACACAAACCACCTCCACTTGAGGCTCATCAATAGTATTAGCTAGCATGCTAGCCTAAATAACACGCTAGCACAACGGACATGACATCACACGTTGGCAAACAAACGTGTGCACTAAACACTATGAAGTGACTCGACAAAGTGGAATTTTTGCGGAAATTCCGTGGGAATGCTGAAAGCTAATAAAATATTTCCCAAGCGAGATTTGAATCAACACACTTTCATGTCTCCGTAACACCAGGCAAGTATTTAACATGTGAGGCCAACTTGGCTTGTTGAAAATCATGGCTAATGGCCTATTTACAAGTGTTATCTGAAAGTACCCTCCATTCATTTAGATGGGAAAATTGAATTAATTGTCGGAATGCTGAAGCATTCCCGCATTGTCCAGTAACCAGGAGGTTATAATTTCATAATTTATCTCTCAATTTACTTCATAAGCATTCCACATGCATTCAAATCTTAGCATTCAGCTATTAGCATTCAGCTTTCAGCATTCCTACGCAATTTCTCCAAGAAAAATTGCAAAAAAATCTAATAAATTTCACGCAGTAGCGCCACCTAGGCATGCAGTACCCGCCATTCATTCAGATGGAAAAGTGGAACTAAGATATGTAATAGGCATAATTGCCATGGATACATTTGCAATGTACAGTGTGGAAAGTGGGACTTTCAATGTCAGTCCCATTGAAAATAAATGGGGAAAAGTTGATATTTAACATTAAACTGTGCGAATGCTGTAAGTACTGTGAAATTAAACGATACCTTCACAAGATGGCGTGAATTTTTGAAGTAAGTTGAAATTTGAGCGGTGTAAATCGGAAGTATTATGTGGGAGTTATTACACGGCAAAAAAGTGTGGAGAATAAAAAGCCGGATAACATGTGGGAATGCTTTCAACATTCCCACAATTAAATTGTAAATTTGGGCACATAACAGAGGATGGGTTTGAGGGAAAAAAAAAAATCAGTGAATATGCGGGTGTAAGATGAGCAACACTGGAACGTTGATTGTGTGCTAATCCTCGCGGCCTTTTCAAGAAATTGGTCTGTTGGTGGGGGTGAGCGTCTCCAACAAAGAGTTGGGAACAGTGTTGTGTTTGAAAACACGAATGGCGTAATCCCGGATTAAAAAGCACACGCCGCAAACATGAAGCAAGAAGGATTATTTGCACCACAAACTAACGGCAATATTTCCGTCTTATTTGCGTGGGGTTATTATTTCTATGTTTAGCCCTCCACGCGTCGTCGTCGCATTAAGAGAACAACAACGCCGGCTTCAAACATTCAAAAGCGGCCAACTTGGAATAAAAAAAATAATAAAATAAAAAAAATAAAAAAAGTACGGAACAAGGCGGTGCTTAAGTATTTATCAGTCGCCACGGAGAGAGAGATTTTTACAACATTAAAATTGTATGTGTGTCAAAGAATAGCGACGGGCTGGGAATGAGGAAGTGTGGATGGGAAAAATATGTCTTTTTCATGAATCTACCAATAATGACAAACAATGTAATAAGAAAAAGTTGGGAAATATGATACATTAATATTTTATTGCAAAGTCTCGTTTTAAGACCCACTTTTATTACTTAGCTTTTAGTTTGAGCTTTTTGTGTTTATTTTTATTTTATTTATTTATTATTTATTTGTTTTTAAATTCTTTTTATGTATTTATTTCTTTGTTTTACTTACTGTATTTTAATATTTTATTTACTGTTTTTATCTTTAACTCAACAGATAGTGATTGAGTAAATAAATAATTCAAATGAAATACATTCCATTTTTAGGGAGACATAAAAAATAATTCAAGCAACAAATATTACAGGGCCAGATACAAAAAAAAATAATGTATTTTAGTATTTTATTGACACTTTTTTTTTCTTTTTTTTTTATCTTTCGCTCAAAATATAGTGAATGAGTAAATAAATAATTGAAATGGAATACATTCCATTTTTAGGGGAAAAAAAACTAATTAAAGCAATAAATATTACAGGGCCAAATACAAAAAAATACTGTATTTTAATATTGACTGTTATTTATTAGTTTTTATCTTTAGCTCAAAAGATAGTGAATGCGTCAATAAATGATTCAAATGGAATAAATTTTTAGGGAAACAAAAAAATAATAATAATAATTAAAGCAACAAATATTACAGGCCCAGATAAAACAAAAAAACCTTACTGTATGTTAGTATTTTATTGACTTTTTAATTTTGATTTTTTTTTTTTATCTTTAGCTCAAAACATAGTAAATGAGTAAATAAATAATTGAAATGGAATACGTTCCATTTTTATGGAAACAAAAAAAAACTAATTAAAGCAACAAATATTACAGGGCCAGATTAAAAAAAAAAAAAAAAAATGGTGCCCCCCTCCAGCTTTTTTTGTTTCTTCCCGAAACAGGGTTTAAGGCGTGCTGTGTACTGTACCTGAACTAATTGCTTCCCCCTCCACAAAGATGCAGCGTATCCGCGGGCTGTTAGCGCAGCTGCATTTGTTTAAAAAAAAACAAAAAAACGAAAGAGACAAACCCGCCCTAAATTTCATGGTACGCTTTGCGAAAAGGATTCAATCAAAACGCGTTTGAGACGCGCCCGCTCACCCGGTGGACGGAGTCATGATGCAACCGCCGCGCTCGGACGTGGCCCGGCAGCCGCAACCACGCTCGGGCGTGTCGTGGTTCATGCCGAAGTTGTGGCCCAGCTCGTGGGCCAGCGTGACGGCGGCGCCCAGGGGGTTGTCCGAATGATCCTGCCGCAGGAAGCAAAACGTCAAAGCCGCGTCCCGAGAAAGATGCTCAAAAGACGTTACACCGATGATTAGAAACCAGTTCAAAAAAACTATTCCAGCTTTAACATGCAAAGCTTGTGAATACTTTCTGATGCACTTCGTGTTGCTCCAGATGTGCCTAATAAAGTGGATAGTGTTTAAAAAAAAATGCTGTGTCATCATAGCCGCCAATTTGTGCCATCTGCTATGGTGGAGAGCATGGAAACATCTGGAAAGGAGCTGCGAACAACACGGACAAGAACAACGGGACAGCTAATGACAAGCTACGCTTTGGGTTGTAAACGAACGTTCACAGGCTCGTTAGCGTCATGTTTCCACTCGGTCGCAGCTGCGCCATCCGTCTCGTGTCTTCAAAAGGTGCAAATAAGATGACAAACCATGACGATCCCTCCGGACTGCTCCGCCGTGCACATGCTCATGATGGGCGCCATGCCGATGGTGGTGCCTTGAAAGTACACCCCGCTGAGGAGGGAAGGGAGAGATCACCTGATCATTCAACACAGACTAATTCTACACAACAAAAATATCTACGCAACACTTTTGTTTTTGCTCCCATTAACTCATTTGCTCCTAAAAACATATAAATATGCACTATTTTAAATATTACCAATATCTCAAAGACGTATTGATACGTTTTTTTTTGGGTTTTTTTAATACTAGAGCATACAGAAGGCTTTGATGCAGCCTCTGAACTGAATAGAGCGGTTGAAGCAATGGTAGTTATTACAAAAAATGGTGATAGACAGAATTTTTTTTCTTTTCAAGGCCAGTACAGATGTCGATTATTAGTAGCTAAAGTATGGAGGACCAAAACCGCTAAAATTCGAAATAAATAAATGACTAAATAAATAAATAAATGACTAAAAGTGAAAATAAAAATGAATATAAAAAATATAATTTGAATATTATATAATTCTAAATAAATAAATGACGAAAAGTAAATAAATCAAAACAGATTATTTCCATTTATATTTATTTTGAGTAGTCACCAATACCGATACCACTGTTTTAATGCAGTATCGGCGCCTGCCGATAACAGTATCGGTATCGGAACAACACTAATTATTACACTATTTTTTATTTTTAAAAATATAAAGTGTTGGGGAGCTCCCAGTATGTCAGCAAAAACTTTCTGTCAACGTCTTACAAATCCTGAAGAAAACCGTAAATTTTGCTACGTTTGCAAGCATTCACTGCTCAGTGAGAGATACCAGCGTTATTGGCCTTCACATTGGTAATAAGGCCGATGCTGATATTTGTCAAAATACCAAATAATCGACCGATAATTGGCCCGACTGATTATCGGTCTATCCCTAACAAAAATGGCCAGCAGGTGGCAGCAGAGTATGAGATCAATCAGGGCTATGTTGCAACAAGCTGTTTTTGCCCATATTTTGACCAGGAATGTGTATAATGATGAAACGTAGCTATATTGTAATGCTAATTGCTGCAAAACGGAAACAGATAGAAATGTACTTTTTTTTTTTTTTTTTTTTTTCCCTGATGAAAGAAGAGACTCTAATCTATCTTTTGGTAGGGTCCATGTTTTTTCTTTTTATAGCAATAGAACACAATATTCTTATTTTTGTTGAGCATACTTTATGGATAAAATCCGACTAATTCATTTGGGACACGGTTATTTATCATGAAGGGAAACTACTAAACCAAAAAGAAAACAAAACTTTGGGACTTTTTTTTTTTTTTCCCTTTTCCTTGGCAGAGGTAACGGTTGATCCCACCTGATGAGCTGAGCGTTGTCGTGCGGCTTGCGAGGCAGCAGCTTGACTTTCCTCCAGTCCAAGAACTCGTGCAGGGTGGTGAAGGGGTCGTGCGTGACGGGACACTTGTCGGCGTCGCTCCACACCTCCAGGCCCACCAGGGCCACGCGGATATTTAAGGCCCTGTAGAACTGATCCAGAGGAAGTTGTGGGCGGGGGGGGGGTGGTTGCTCATAAATCTTAGCTGATTGGATCGTTACCTTGTCCACATAATTGGCAATCTCGGCCAGACGCTGCTTGACTTTCTCCACGTCCTTGCCTTGCTTGTGAAACTGAGGAGGAGGCGGAGTGAACCGTTTAACTATTTGGGGGGGTGTGCGGATGAAGCCGAAAGAGATGACGAGGTCGCACTTACCTCCCGGTTGTCGGCCACGATGATCAGCTCCACGTACTTGGTGGTGCTCTGGGTGTGACGCTTGTGCTGCAACGCGGAAATAGATTAGTGAGTTTGTTTACTTCCTGGTTGATGGTGATGGGCGGGTGCAGGAGAAGTATTTCAATATGAATTTATATACTGTCAAATAGTCAACATTTTGCATCATAAAATTGTGCAAAGTATGGATGCACCAATTACAATTTTCCAGCCGATTATCGATCCCCGATCTTTTAAAAAGTCTGACCTGCCGATCCTGATTTTTGCCGAATCAGATTTTTTTTTCATTCCGAGTAGCATATACCTTCAGTCTTCCAATCTTGTTTTATTGGAAAACAATGAACAATATCAGCGAAATAATACAAATGGGTTGTTTTAACTGCACATGAAGTAGTTCTCTCAAATAAAAATGAAAATCCAATTAGTCATCTCAGCAGAAAAGGACAGCGGCTGACTTTTTCAGAACTCTGTGGAGAGGGAGATGAGATTGGTGGGAAAGGTCGGTTTATTTTTAAGGGATCAGCCGATCACCGATCTTACAAAATTAAGGAAATCATGACCAATAAATTGGCCTCCCGATTGATCGGTACACCCCTAGTACAAAGTAGGGGTGTCAGACGATTCAAAAATTTTAATCGTGATTAATCGCATTTTGGTAATAGTTAACTCATTATTAATTGCAAATTTTATATATATATATATATATATATATTAATTTATTGATTTATTTGTATTTTATTATAAAAATAACTTTTTTTTTATCTGTTCTAGATGTACAATCATTTATTTTTCGAAGTTTTCATATTTTCATACTCAGTGCATTTTTTTCTTCATTTTGAGAGCTATCGAGTCTTTAACAGGAAGTAACTTGTGAAATTATGCACATTTTTAAAATTGTAAAATACAACTTGACCCCAGTCTCCACAAATATATGCATTATTATTATTATTATTAATTTTATTATTGCTAAATTTTGACGTGGACATGTCTGCTGCCTTGCGACTGGAATTCCTCCACTAAGGGGCAATCATTCATCATGCATTAAAAATATTAGATTAAAATTAAAGCACTAATTTTGACACCCCTAGTACCAAGTAGCATATATTTAAAAAAGGATGGCCCAAATACTCCTTTTGTAGCCTTGACATTTTGTTTGGGTGACCAATCATGATCCCTCCGGGGCTACATTGGCGTTGCGATTGGCCGAGCATCCTGGACGGCTTTCAACGTGAGCCGCCTTCATCCTGGCGGCCAGCAATCGTGTCCTGCCTCTCATCGGCCTCCTGCGTTTTCCGATAAGCCGCGATGGGCACACGCGTTCCAAACGACAACCCTGCGGCCGTGACAAGTTGAACTTGCGAACCGGAGTTTGCCGGGGACGAATCCCAAAGCGCTCGTTCCAACAATGCGGGCCGCATCCAATTTGTTTGCAAAAATGGAAAACGGCGCATTTCCTGGCGGATTTGCAGCAACAACATTGTCTTCCCTCAGGTCCCGTCGGGATGGGGCCTTCTTCCATTTGCATGATACGAAGGTCTTTTCGAAAAAAATTTTTACCACGGGGACTCTTCACGCCTCGGAGCTTTAATGCGCCGATAAAACGGAAAGACGACGCAGAATAACAGCAGGAACGTCCATGTAGCATCATCACCTTTCATGAGATATTCAGGATGAGTGTTCTCTTGCCACTTTTTTTTTTTTTAAGCTTCCAGGGCTTCGCTTATCTCGGGAGCCTCAAGCAGCCTGGCTTATCAAAGACATCCCATGGCTTATCAAAAACGCCTGTGTGGACACATTGAGGCGCATTGCACTTGTGAAAAACACTCTCTTGTCTTTTTAGTCGCCTTTTATTTTGGGGTAGGTTATTTTTTTTATGTTAGTAGTAAATGTACATACTGTACTGTATAAAGCTGGCAGGTCGCAAAACAAAAATTTTAGTGAGTTGTTTCGATTTCAGCACTCTAGTGAATATTTTAGTAGGGGTGTGCCAAAAAATCGACTCATAAAAGAATCAAGATTCTCATATATTAATCGAATCGAATCGATATTAATATCCAAAAATTGATTTTATTTAAATTAGAAATGAAGAAGAAGGGGAAAAGGCAGTTGTAGCCCACATGCTGTTTTTGTGGAAAAAGGCACTTACAATACAAAATTAATAAATGTTTAAACAAAAGCAAAGAAAAAAAAGACTTTAATGTCTCTATTTGTCACTTTGTCTTGCAAAGCAGACTGGAGTAGATCAGGACAATGTTGTGCATATCTGTAAATTGAAGCAGAAATCATTTGTCACTCAATTTCGAATCGAAAATCGATTCTGAATCGAATCGTAGACCCAAAAATTGAAATCGAATCAAATCGTGAGACAGTCAGATTCCCAGCCCTAATTTTTAGATTGTCTTATTAACTCAACTCCCAAAAACGTATAAATATGTTCTATTTTAAATATTACCATGCTCCCAAAGGTAATTCATTGACTATTGACTATTATTTTTTTTACATTTATTGTTTATGTAATATTATTCATAATTGTAATAGAAAACATCATTATAATGTTTGGGCTGCAGCCATCAAATATTTTTAGAATTGAATATTCCATCGATTATACCCTCGATAATCCATCGATTATTCAAGTAATCTGCTAAAAATGGATTTCATTTTGTTGTTTTTGTTTATTTTTGTCCACTTGGTTTGGTTATTTTTATGCTTTACTGTCGTATCTATGATTTCTTGCGTGTGCATGGTGTTAAAAAGCCAGGCCTGGCCTTGGCGAGTGATGTGGGTGTCGGCAAATGAGAGTGTAGAGTTGTCTGGCTGTTAATTGGCTCGTCTGTGTTGTGACATGTGGCCGTCGGCAGCTCATCAACAAACGTTTTTGTTTTCTTACTCTTTGCACCATGAAGTGATTGAAAGTTCCGGCGAAGCTTTGAAGCAGAGATTTCACTTTCATAATGATGTATTTTTCATAACTAAATCTACAAAATATTATTTATCATTCATGAATACAAGCTGACTTAATTGGCCTCTTAAAATTCGTCAAGTCATGATTTGTATATGCCAAAAAAAAAAAAAAGGGAGAATTGTGCAAGACAGCAGAGCCACATGTTTGGCGTTCATCCCGAGGAAAAATGCAAGCGTCCAGGGAACCATTTACAAAAGATGGGAATCGGTTTTGGAGGTGGTGGAAAGTCCCCCGACTTGTGTGATGCGCAGATCGCAATCTCAAGCGTTTCCTGCTTATCGCCATTGATCACGCGCTAACGTCAAGTCTTGGCCCGCAAACGAGGTCGAATGAGGCGGGCCGGCTAAAAGCAGATGCGTGCGTGCTTGCGGGGGACAACGCCGCCGTTTAGCGCCATTCCGACAGACTTCTGTCCACCCCCCCCCGTTGTCTACGCCGCACGATCCTAATGGCTGCCATTAGATCCAACGGGAGCGCCGGGTGAATAATTCAAAATAACGGCGGCGGCGTGATCAAATATAAAAGACAGTCTCTTGAATAATTTGCAATATCTACAAGGCAAGGGGGAGGATTCATGTGAATTGGTGTTATGATTATTTTTATTTCACACCACACTTTGATTTATTTGCTTTTAAAAATTGTAAAACTGCAAAGAAAATAAATAAATAACCATATTGGTTGGAACAAAACATGTTAACAAGGTATGAAGAAGACCATTTGTAAAATATGAGTTAAGCAGCAATATCCAGACGTTTTTAATCCATCTCAAGGGGCAGGCATTTTTGCCACTTACTGTCGAATGAAGATGACATCACAGTTCAGCTCAGGCAACCGCCATCACAACTCACCTGTTTTCTGAAGCTGAGTTTAACCAAAATACTATATTTTGACTAGTGGGGCTGCATAAAACATTTTTTTATTTTTTATTTTTTTATTTTATTTTTTTTTACTTCCACTTTAAAAAAAAAATAAAAATAGTCGCTGCAGCAAAATGGAGATTGTGGAGTACAATGTTGCTGTTGAGTTTTAGTTATGCTCTGGGAAAAAAAACAAAACATATTTGCTAGAACTTGTTTGATTAAAAGGGTGATTAAGGTCCTGTTAAAAAACAAAAAATAAACGGGCCACTGCAGCGAATTGGAGACTGCGGAGCATAGTCGTGCTGACCATTTAGCTAATCCTTACCCTGGTGCTGAAGGATTTGAACGGGTTGCCGTCAGGCAGTGCGACGGCCTCGGACACGTTGAGATGATGCCCGCAGGTGCCCGTAGCCAAGCGGAGGCGTTGCGTCGAGTAGATCCAGTGAGTTCCGTGGGTGCCGTGGGCGGCTGGCTCGATCACGTAGGATTTGCCATCCACGGATATTAACCCCCTACACACACATCGGTTCACCCAAATTACAGTTGTAGTTACGGTTTGAGTTTCAAAACAGGGTTAGGGTTTCAAATTGGGGTTTCATCTCTCAAGGTTCGAGTTTCGTGTTTGGCTTTCAAGTCTTTGTTTGGGTTTCGGGACAGTGTTCGGGTCTTAAAGCAGGGTTTCAAGACAGGAGTGTGGCTCCTACGTTGATTTTAAAGCTAGAGTTAGATTTTCAAATTCGGGTTTCAAATCTGTGTTAGTCTTTGAAAGTAGGATCTACAGCCAAGGTTTGAGTTTCATATCAAATTCAAATTAGGATTTCAAACCAGGTTTAGGACGGGGGTAGGGTTTCAAGTTTCAAGTCAATATTTGGGTTTCAGATTAGGATTACGAGTGTGACGATATATCTATCGTGATAAATCGTGATACTTTGTCTCCCGATAGATTAGCGATACGCCTACGCAAATATCGCGATATTTGTCAATAATAACCCGCCACTATAATGGCTCCATTGTTCATGACTTATTGAGTAATTACTTGGGGGGCCACTAGGGGGAGCGCCTCATAAGAGTAGCAGGTAAGACTTCAGCTTAGTTATTATTATTATTATTATTATTATTATTATTACTATTTTTTTTTATATATATTTATATATATTTATATATTACATTATGTGTTTATTTGTTTATATTATTATATGATTGTTTTATTTATTGATATTTATTATTGTTATTATTATTTTATGATCAGTTTCATCGTAGATTAATGTGGATTTATGACCTGAGCAATAAAGCAATAATTGCGGTATCGTCATATCGTGACGTACCAGTTTAGTTTTTATTATTATTATTATTATTATTATTATTATTATTATTATTACTATTATATATATTTAATATATTATATTTTATATTTACATTTATTTATATTTTTATTCTAATATTTATTTTAAAATTTTTATTATTTTTTTAGTATTTTTTTATTTATTATTATTATTATTATTATTATTATTTTATGATTAGTTTTGTCGTGGATTTATGACCTGAGTAATATATCGCTAATCGCGGCATCGTCATATCGTGAGAATCGTTATCGTGAGGCTTGCATCGTATCGTATCGTGAGGTAGCCAAAGGTTCCCACCCCTAATTAGGATGTTTCAAAGTAGGATTTCTAGTCTGGGTTTCAAATTAGGGTTTCAAACATCTGTGTTGAATTTTTGAAATTCAAGTATTATGTTTTCAAATTGTCCCATTAGGGCTTTGAAATTAGGTTTGGAAGTGACTCACTTGAGTGCAGAGTTGCAGGTGCTGATGCTGACGTCCGAATCCGGATGACGCTCCACCTCTCCGTGGTAGTAGCAGTGAGCCTGCAGGGGAACGCCACAAGACACGCACAACCCGCAATTGTGACATGAACGCACCGATGACATCGCCATCACCGGCTGAAACCCTCACCCGAGTTTGAAAGCTAAATTCTTAAACCCTACTTCAGGCTTCAAACCCAACACTGAATTGACACCCCAAATCTGCCTTGAAACTGCAAATTAAAACCTTAACCCCAGCCTAAAATCTTCATTAGAAACTAAGACCTTACCCTAGTTTGAAACCAGACCTCTTGCTTGAAAACCGACCACACTTGATCCTATAAGAAGGAGCAGGTCGACCAACTCCACATGAATTTTGAGCATATTTGGCAAATGAAGGGGACGTCAAGCGACAACCGGTATTTGAAATGAAAAGCTGGCATGTATGTTTTAACAAGAACACGAAGAGCTGGTGAATATTTCATCTCCTTTCACTTTTCAGGCACTCTTAGTCTTCAATTCAAAACTCTACCTAATGTTTTTTTTGTTAAGCGTATCTATTATGAATGAGTTAAGGCCCCCATAAAAAAATGCCAGTCGCTTCTCTGACCTCATAACTTTTTTTTTTTCAAACCCAACTCATCAAATATAAATTTTGTGAGCACAGGAACGGAAAATTGCCATTTTGTTGTTTTTTAATGTACGCTTTTTTTTCCCCCCTCAAAACAATGCAACATATTTTATCTTTACTTTCAGAGAAACACAATTTTTCTTCTTTTCTTACATTTTTTTTTCTTAACTGTTTTTTTTTTTTACAATATGACTTCTTTCTTATAAGCTAAGTTTTTCTTGAAAATATAGGACTTTATTGTTGTAAAATTACCATTTCTCTACCCCTCAAAATTACACCCCTTTTTTTGAAAATGTGTTAATTATTTTAATAAAATAAAAATCTGACAAAAAAATATATATATACTTTTTCACCTTGGGAAAAAAAAGTAGGACTTCTCATAAAATTACTTTAGTCTTTTAAGATACTGACGTCTTTCTTGAAATATTATTTAATATTATTTTTATTTAAAAATAAAGTTCTATTCTTGTAAGATTAATACTTGAAAATACATACTTTTTGTCTTGAAATCATAAAACAATACTATTCTCATAATATTACGACTTTCTCAAAAAACTTTAAACTTTATTACACCTTATGGTTTAATAAATGACCTATTGATGTAAAATTACAGCTTCTTTTTTTTGAACGCACGTGTGTTTGGGATATTTTTGTAAACACTACTTTATTCTCATAATCAAGCTTTATCCTTGGGGGGGGGAAAATAGATTTATTTTTCATCATTCTGTGTGAGTTAATAGAAGGGATCAAAAAGTTCCATACCATGGAGTTGTGCGAGTCTGTAACTGCTGTGCCATCATGTAGGTAATGAGTTTCTTTATAGTCGCTTGCAAACAGACCCCTAGAATGAAAAATAAAGACGAGTGACCTTAAGCAGCATCCACAAAAATCAATTACACTGTGGGGCCTGCAAGGAGGATCTGTTAAGATGCCTTTTAAGAGGCTGCACTGCTTCAAGGATACGAAAATTGAAACGGAACAGGAAAAAAAAAAATGTCATCTCACAATCAATAACGTGACCCCTAAGGTTAGCCAGAGATGCATTTACACTTTCATAATCTTGACAATGCAGCAAATCAACACAATAAATGGAACCCATGGGGCCATTTTTCCGTTGTTTTAGTAGCAAAAGCGCAGCGCACATTTGGGCATCCACTAGCCAATGTGACGCTAACCTACGCAAAAAGTACTTCTCTATAAATAAATGTGACTCTTTCATCTGTTTTTCCAAGCGGAGGCAGCTGTACAAAACAAGAAAGCCAAGCTAGCTATACACTGAGCTAACACTCTGAGCCGTCATGCTAATTCATACGCGGGAAAATAGCTAGCACACAACGGGATATTTGCAACGGTTTAACTCATAAAAAACAATTGGTCGTCATCAACAGATGTACCGTTTTAAACAAGACAAACGAGCAAGTACTGAGCTAACATGCCAAGATGACCCGCGAACTGTCAAAAAAAATCGAGCCTTTGTGAATATTTTAACCATTTCAATGATTTCATCCTATAACAAAGAGTCAACATCAACAGATTTATCATAATAATTATAACAAAGAGGAGCGATCTAGCACCAGGCTAACGCACCTAGCTAACCCGCTAGTTGTCATAAACATGGAAACAGCTGGCACACATTGGAATACTTTTAATAGTTTGACTCATAAACAATTGTCAACAGACTGTTAAGTTTTAACCAGCACGCTAACCTGCTAACTGTTGAGGTTGTATAAGGAGAACTATCTAGCACGCTGTGTGACAAGACCAGTGATGACGACTAAAAAAGAGAAACACATGGTTCCATCTGGTCCGGGTCTGGCTTTTGATGTGGCGATGATTATTAGCAGCCCTCGTTTGACGGAGCGGGGCGGGTGAAGACGTGTGAGTCACATCGCAACGGCTCCCCAAACTAAATAACCTCCATCGTCCCCGAACGGACTCACTGTAGCCAGCCAACACTTCCAAAGTGGCTCGTCAGCGGCCGCTGAGGTCAGTGTAGAATTCAGCTGCCTCACAGAGCTTTCTTCTTCTTCCACTTCTACACGACACGCCGTGTCTTTCGTACTTTAATCTATACCACTAGCATACCGGTTGATGTGGTCTGAGACCACCTTTGGCAAGTATGTGGTTCTGAGCCTTTAATTAACTTAATCCACAGGATCTCGAACCAGATGATCTTTTTTTTTTTGCCCACTACACTGTTCAGTTCCAAACAAATTCCAGAATCATTTGTGGTTCATACGGTCAAAGACCACCTTTGGAAGGTGCAGACTTAATCAATTGTCCCTATAGATTTGGTTGAACATACCTACACATGCCAGAGGTAGTCTTAGACCAAATCAATCGGTGCAAGACTGTCGCTTGATTTGGTGCCAAAGCTATTGGACAAAGGCCTCAAATGTTTGGAGTTTAGCCAAATCTACATCTTTGGCAGGTGCAATACAAAACAAGCCAAGAATATTAAACCAGCTAACAAAAATACTTAGCACCCAAAGGAGTGATGTTAAAGGTTATCGTTTTAGACCAACTAAAATATTCCTCCTTGTACGGAGCATATCAAATCAACGGATCTATTAGTCCTACAAGACTACCTGCCAGCTGGTTTGACCTGCACCGTATTGTTCCAGACAAACTCCAGATGGAGGACACCATTATTGCCAGCCAGGTGTATGGTACCAAACATTCTTCAGGTGAGGTTCAACTGAGACCAACCCATTGATTTGGTGTGCATCTGCAAGAGGTGGTCTTGGACCAAATCAACCAGTAGGACGCTCCATACCAGACCAAATATTTTCCTTGGACTACAACATGTCTCGTCTTTGGGTGCTAACTATACAAATCTTTTTCTTCACATTTGGTTGCAATTTTCTCCCTAAACACCGACTTGAAGAGAGCAGCAAGTGCTAAAAAAAACAAAAAAAAAACAGACGTTTCTCATTCACGACAACACATGTCATTGTGGTTCCAAACACAAAACGACCTTAAAAAAACATTTGTGACATAAAGCACATTGTCAGCGGATTGAAGAGTTCAAGGTGCTCGGGGCACTTTTGATCTATTCTTCTAGAATAGACGGGGAAAAACAAGTGCTTACACGACGACAAGCCGAAGCAGAAAACAAGTGTTCCCCGCACAGGAAGTGCCAGGTGGCTTAAGACGAATAGAGAGCTTTTGGGGAGATATCAGCAAAGAAGAGACTAACAAAAGGATCGTAACGGGGGTGATAAAAGCTGAGATTTGGCATCCAGGAATCAGAAGTTCAATCCCTTCCTGGCACTTTGTCACCTGGTTTGATAACCAGACTAGACAAAAGGCCGTACCTCGCAGTAATCCCTCACAAGTGACTATTGTTAATTGACCTTTTTTGCACCACAGCCTCCATTACTCTTGTAGAAATTTACCGTACTGTATAGTTTCTGCCTGGGGCTGCATGTCTCATTAGATCCAGACCCCGGGAACGTCTTGACGACATTTTCTGAGGTAATTGTGACAAATGTGAGGGGCATTAAGTGCATAAAAGTTCTAGCGCAGATCAAATGGAAATATGTGGAGCGGATGAAATCATTTAAAGAGTTATGTGACCCATAAAAGCCAATCTTGGAAGGCCAATTAGCGCAATAAAAGCCATCAGAGAGATTCACGAGCCAATGTGCTTTTAATAATATCCCGGCTTCACTTGTGGAACAAAGTTGTGAACGGTGACCCTTTCCCAAAGAAAAAAAAAAAAACACGGTCTGGGATTGAATAATTTTTCCAGAAGCACGGGAAGAGATCCAGTCGTGCTGGCTGCGATGTGTCTGACATCAGTGCCAAGTAGAGCAGACAATTCCCAGCGATTACACTGATCCCGACACGTACGCTAATTCCCAGCATTCCATGTTGCCAACACTAAACTGAAACATCGATTGATTTGGTTCCAACCTTCCACAGGTGGTCTCGAACTAGTTTCATTAGTCCACACCTGCCAGAAATGGTCTTAGAAAGGTTGTTTTGGTCTGCTGTGTATAGTTCAGAAAAGACCAAATCATTTTGTTCGTTTTGTAATGGTCGATTTGTTCCACATTGTACGGTAACAAGGGAACTCCAAAAAAAAAAAAAAAAAAAAAAAAAAAACCTGGAATTTGTTTAGACAGCTTTTCTCCCACTGGTTAATTTGGTTTAAGATAGAATTTGTCCAAAGACCCTCTGGCAAGTGTGGACTAATTCAATCAGTCTGAGACCACTTCCGGATTGCGACCAAATCAACAGGTCTGAGACAACCCCCTGGCAGGTGGTCGAGAACCAAATGATTTGGTCTACCCGTGAGTTAGTACCTTGGGGTCAAATGCGGACTAAATCAACCAGTCCGAGATCAGCTCTGGCAGGTGTAGACTATTTCAACTGGTCTGAGACCACCTTTGGTAGCTGCAGGAAAATTCAACCAGTCTGAAACTACCATTTGCAAATGGTCTCAGACCAACATGCTCGAGAGTGTTTGGAACCATAATTCCTGACCAAAGCAGCAGGTCCGAGACCTCCTCTGGCAGACAGGTTTATCTGGTTTGCGGCGTTAAAAAGCTGATGTTTTAAAAGCACTGAAAAGTCACGGCAGATCAGGAGAGCGTTGAGCCCAGCTCCATTTATTACGGCGGCCTCGTTATTATTCCTAACACCCTCCTGGCATCGCGAAGCAGCGAGACGGTCAGATGCGATAGCCATTAGCATCCGAGGGTACGCAATTATCGCAGTGACAGTCACCTGAAGATTGATGCGGTTAAGCCCAGGCATGCCCCTGGAAATCAATTAAGTGTCATCTCCGTGCAGCGTCGGCAGGACGGATGACTCGAGGGTTCCCAATTACAGGCCAGCCGGTGATGCATACCTCCCCCTCGACAAAAGGATGAAATAATCGGGAAAGAGAGGCGGCAACAAATAAACCCGAAGATGATATAGCGAGACACACGCAAGTCTGTTAGTGACTATACAAGAGCGCATTATTGACTTTCTCAATTGGCTGATTATCTGCACACAACACAATCCATTCAGGGCTTTTGATTACAAAATGAGGTTCAGGGAAATGATTCTGACCTTGTGGAGCTGATTTATTTTGAGTTAGGTGATCTTGGAAACTGAACTCTGCCCACACGTTACGGTTTCACGATTTACCGTCCCACTAAATTGAAATTTGGTAAATCTCGTTTCCCACTGAGGGGGGGGGGGGGGCGAACATTTGCGAATGTAACGAATTCTTGTCGAATGGCCATTCCTGGATTTCCTTGAAGAACCAACTCATCTTAGGCCCCGTTCACACGAAAGCCGTAGCCGCACAAGTTTCTTACCATTTAGGCAGTTCGTCCACACAGCGGCTCGGTTTCGGAGCTTGAAACCGATCACTTTTGAAACCGGGCCCCACAGTGGACACCATAGCAAGATAGCTACTTTTCCCGTGACTGTGCTCGAACTGAACTGCCAGACTGTCAACAACAATGATGGATAGCCATGTCTTCATTGTTTTGCGCAACCTCCTTAGCTTGTTTATGCTTTTACAGCAAAATGTTTTGTTGTACTTGAATCACCTGGCATTGTCACTTCTCCTGTGTTGTTTGTCTCACTGATCTGTATATATTACTGGATAGCCAATAGCAGCCATCTTACTCCTCCCATCTCGCGAGCAGACTACGGTTTAAACTATTTTGAAGACCTCTTTTCTTTTATCGTTCAGTTAGTTGCCTGTTGTTTCTACTAAGTACTGTCTCAAATCTTCTCTAATTTTGATACTGTAAATGTATAGGACCGTATGCCGAGAAACGTTTCTCGGGAGGAGTAATATGGCGGCCTCGCGACTTCAAAACCGGCTATTTAGATAAGTGGTTCTTCTTCTTCTTCGCTGATTCTTCTTCTACGCTTTCCGTTAACTCCCTGTGGCAGCGCTACAGCGCCACTCCAGACTTGGCATATATATTACAGCCGTTAAAAACTACCGATGCATCTTCTTTCGGACACTCGCATGTCTTGGGACAGTTCTGTCTGTACAAGATTTGTTTGAGGAACGAAGCCGGCTTTAAAGACGAGTTTGTCCTTCAAGGAAACCCTGGAATGGCCAAATTAACCCTAAAGTGTAAAATGGCAGACTTACTTTTTTTTCCCCCCAAAACGCACAAGAAACATGCTCAGTTCTCAGGGCTGAATTTTCCAAACATTCAAGAGTCTGCTGCGCAGCCACTTTCACTGTGACCCTTAATTAACCTTTTTTTACCAAAATGAATACACCTGCAACGTGTTGTAAACAATTGATTGATCACATGTATGTGTACATACTGTAAGTATTCTCAGCCTTCACGCTTTGTTGGTGCACCTTTGGCGGCAATTACAGTCTCAAGTCTCGAATGGATTACTGGAAGCGAGACGCTTCATCCTCCCATCTGGCCCCAATGGCTTTTGTTTGTTTGTTTGTTGTTTTTCCATCCGCCGTTTGCATTGAGTTAGGAGAGAAGAACGTCAGTCGGAGGTGCCGCAGTGATTTATGCATGTTTGCTCGGGAGTTTGCAGTACGCGCTCACACATGGATCGGAGTGTCTTTGCGAGGGTAAAGACGCTCACGACAGATCGAGCAACGCCTTCTTGGCTGTCAGTGAAATTACACAAGGGAGAATCTTAAAAAAAAAACGCTTGGTTCAAAGTAAGCAACGAGCGCTTTCAAAAGAGGAAAAAGTACATCTTGATGAAAATCAAAAAAAGGACTGTGAGGTTTCTTTGAGGGTTATCCGGGGGACAGCTCAGAGCTGAGATGCTGCAGGAAATACAATTTTGCTGCACGGCAAAAAACAACAACAAAAAAAACAAACAAAAAACCAAACCAAAAAAAAAACATACTCGTGGAGGTACTGAAGACTAAGCTTAGACTCATCGAGCTCTTTTTGCGATGACTTGCTTGTCCATTTTGAAAACTCGAAACACATTTTCAATTTTTGGCTTTCAAACAAAAGCAAATCTGGTATTGACATTTGTGTTTTCTATAAGCAAACTGTGAGAAAATTGATCAATACTGGAAATCAGATTTTGGTAACCAGATCTTAAAGAAACTTTTAAAGCCATCCAGACATACTCACCGGGGGGGAAAGTTAAATCCGAGTAACTAAACATGACAGAAATACCAGAAACATTGTTAGAAATTTTCCTTCTTTCTTCACTCCCACCTAGAGGCAAAATGTATACAATTAAAGATGACATACAAAAACTGTAAACTTTCTCTTTCCCTTCATGTCTTTCATGCAGACGTCCTCCCTTTTTTTTTGCTGACATTTTCCTGCATCACATTTTCATTTTGTATTGGTGCACACTGACCAGCTGGCGTTCTGATAGAAATCTTGACAATGTGCAGAAAAAGGCATCGGAGGAAGAGGGAAAAACAAACAAACAAGGAAATCAGAGCGGGAGCAAGAGCGAGAGCATAACACGCCAAGTGAAATTCATTAGGGAATACATTTACACAACTGTAAATCTTCATCGGCGTCCGTTAAATTGGATTTTGCTGACGAAGGTTCAATCAGTTCTCAACGATGCATCGACCCTCGTCCATCATCTACCAGGCCCATTAATCTGACATGAATCTCGTTATATCGCTTTCAGCCATATGCAAAAATGCAAACATCACTTCAAGAGCCAAATATCCGAGGGTTAGCTTAGCTTATCTTAGCTTCCTAGCTTACCGTGACATGACCGGGGAAGTTTGCCAGAAAGTGTCCCGCCCGCCAACTATTCTTGGAGAAAATTAAGTGTACTTCCAATGGTTGGACACTTCATATTCATATTTTAAAACCGCTTTGGACTGGACCAAATTCAACCCCAAGTGCCTTTGGAAATCTATTCATTATTAAGTGGCACGAATCATTCATTCATGATCAAGTCTTAACACTGCCACCATGTTTCTCTCACATGCTGAAAAAGGCTCGGCTGTTGGTTTGGATTCATCACTAACCTCGTGTATTAATATATATATATATATATATTTTTTTTTAATTTATTGGTCAACTCCATAACACCCTAACAACTTATTCGTTGTAGTGTTTCTGTTGCTTTTTTCATTGTTTGTGACGTGCTCTTATGCAACAAGTCCCAGAATTTTTTCGCAGCCTCATTGGTTGTCATCGGTCAGCGATGCTCCAAGCTGACTGAATTACTGCCTCCTCCACTCAAACGCTCTCTGTCACTTGAACCAAGACCGTGTAACCGTTTGCGACCTTATCTCCGCGGGGTCCCTGCACTCCCGAAGCCTCTTCATCAACGCCTGGCAGGCCCTATTGTGGCCAGACGGTCCTCCGACAGCAAGGTGCGAGTGAAGAGAAGGTCAACCGGATAGCGAGACGGGCAAACCACTTTGTACCACTCGTTTTTTTCTCTATGACGCAGAAAGGAACATTACAGTGATCCCTCACCATCTGTGGGAAATGGGGACCAAGCCCCTACGCAAATTGTGAAATTTGCAAGTCATTAACTCATTTGCTCCCAAAAAAAGTATAAATACGTTCTATTTTAAATGTTTTAAGTGTCCCAAAGACGTATTTATACATATTTTTGTTTTGTTTTTTATGCTAGAGCATACAGAAGGCTTTGTTGCAGCCTCTCAATTGCAAAGAACGTTGAAGAATTGGTAGTTATTACACAAAAGGCCAGCATGTGACAACAGAGTATAAGAGATCAACCAGGGCCATGTTGGAAAAAAAAGCTCAATTACTCACTCACAATTCTAAATAGATTTGTGAATAATGATGAAACTTAGCAATAGAACACAATACTCTGTGGGCTTTGCAAAATCAGTCCAAATCCAGTAAAACAGGCGGGAGTGAAGGGGACTGCTTCTGTGAAAATGGCTTGCGAGTGAATCCAAAATGTTTACAATTTCTGATGTTAATAGTTAAATATCGGAAAATTGTATGTATTTTGTCATAAAAAGAACAATTACTACTTTCCTTTTACCCATACATAATACAATTCGATAGTGTTTTATGTCATTGTCTATCTACTTGTATTTTTATGTATTATTCTTGGGCAACCATGTCTTCAAAAGGGTCTTCAAAGCCATTTTTTTATTTTTTTTTTAAAGGACTTCTGAAGCCCAGGCACGATTGGGCGGAACCCGACGACAGACCGAACAGCACCGCTTGAAGTATCCTCGACTCAGCTTTCCGGCAGCCGCCTCTCCAAAAAACGAAGACCTCGCCTAATTAATCGGGGACGGAGCAGCACCGACTCCACCTTGTTAAGTAAGTGCCGCTCTGAGCATCAAAATAATTGGAATTTCTGAGAAGCTCATTCAAAAGAGTGCCTTGCCCCTGCTAAAAAAAAAAAGAAAAACCCTTTTGAAGGAAGTAGTTAAAAGGAAAAGACAGAATATCACAAGCTAACAGTTCATTCGTCGTCATAACGTCTTTATTAACCACACAGGCAAGGATTTAAGTAACTTTTTAACATTCCTCACCGCCATACAGGTATAAAAAAATAATAATAATAAAGTGAGCTGCTTTGTAATTAAACCCTCAAACCCTAAAATAAAGTCAAACTAAGGGACTGAGAATAGTGAAAATCTGCAAAGAATAGAAGCCCCTCCAAACGGGCTTGTAATTGTGTGTAGACGCCACAAGATGGCGTCAGATCACAAAAAAACCCAAAGATGATCATAAAGCATCAACACTTCTAGCATGTACACAATCATGCATTCCGAAGTTAAATTATTCAACACAAACAAACCAACATCACATGACGCTCATCAATAATATTAGCTAGCATGCTAGCCTAAGTAACACGCTAATGTGACATCAAACACGGGAAAACAAACGGCAAGATTCCACGAGATAAAAGACGATACAATGCGAGGTGATGCGATATAATGCAACGCTGCCATTGGCCAGTCTCGAAAGCTATTCCGAGTTCATGCGGGCAAAAAGGTCGGATGAAACGTCCCCTTATCGGACAGCAAGCAAAAGACAAAAAGCAGATGGCTGGTCCCGCCCTCAAGGCCCGTTAAGTTGGCCAGAGCATCCTCAGCCGCCCCAGCGAGTGGCCCAAGCCCCCCTCCACCACCCGCACCCTCCCTCCACCCCGCCGGCCGTCCCCCCCAAGTGCAGATCTGGCAGCGCGCTGCAAAAGGCAAACAAGGCGGCGGAGCACGCCGACCGCCTGAAGGTCCACAGCTTGGCCGAGACGAGGCACGATACCCCCCCGACGCTTCGTGCTCGGCAACTGGAAGCCATTTGAGAAAACATGACCTCCCCCAAGGCCAAACAATAAAGCCGCAATCTTCATTGGAGGGCGGAATACTAGACAAGGAAAACGTGCCGGCTCATTTGGACTTGTGAATAGTGGAGTAGTGGTTACAACACTGTCCTGTGGGGGGCAGTAATGTGCAATCCAAAGATGCATTTACCAGACAGAATATCATTGTGCGGAGTTATGGTTTTTTTTGTTGTCGTTTTTTTTTTTGTTTCTTTTTTAAATACTTAAAAATTACGGAAGCATATTGCATTCACTTGAAGAAATATTTTTTTTTTCCTGCTTTTTTTTTTTTTTTTCTGTTTTACTGAATATTTTTTCTGTCATAAAAAAATATTCAGAAAAAAAGGGAAAACAATTCATAAAAACAGGAGGAAAATACACTTTAAAAAACAGAAAAAAACTCAGTAAAACAGGAAAAAAAAATTGTAAATTAAAAAAAATAAAAAATTACTCAAACAAAGCTTATCCCAAAAATTAGTCGGAAAGTTTTTGGTTTTCTTTCAAGTGAATGCTATACGCTTCCGTAAAAAATAAATATAAAAAAATTTAAAAAAAAATAAATCGAAAACATTTTTGATTTGATAAGAATATAAAATACGTACATTTCCAAAAAATAAAAAAATAGTCAATGCAAATGAAGTAAATATAAAATACTGTATATATATTTGGGAAGACTAGAAGAGATTCAAAGGATACTTCACTTATTTAGCCCACTATAGAAATAAAAAGGTAATATTTTGTCTATAATTAATTTGATATTTTCATTATTTTTCACATACAATTAGTACCTTTAAAAACACATTTTCAACTTGCTGTCGACTGAAAATGACATCACAAGGGCTCAGGTAACCAATCACAGCTCACCTGTTTTCTAGGTTTGGTCATGTGACATTCACAAGCTGAGCTGTGATTGTTTACCTGAGCCCTTTTGATTTCATTTTCAGTCGACAGCAAGTTGCAAAGTGTGTTTTTAAAGGTACTAATTGTACATGAAAAATAATGAAAATATCAAATTTATTATAGGCAAAATATTGTTTGACTGCCAAAAATGGCTAAATAAGTAAAGTATTTCTTTAATATTGTTTCCATTCATTTCTATGGGAATGATGATTTGAGATTCTGAGTTAAGAGCATGGTCGCAGACCCGCTTGAACTCATATCCTAAAACAGCCCGGTATCTCGATACGGCGAGTCACGGCGGACGTTTCACGCCCCGGGAAACCTTCCGGCGAGCTCCGTAGCGTCAAATCATCCGAATCATCCTCATCATGGCTATTGTTATTCTGCCGGAAAAAGTTTGAAGAAAGAAAGCCCGGAACACGCTGCCCACGCCTGCTGTCACGTATGTGCGTTGCATATTTCTGCATATTTTTGTGCGTATTTGCCATGAAGCAAGCGTGGAAATGCTCCTCGGGGTCGCGGGGCCGCACATTCGGCTGCGAGGGGAAAATGGGAGCAGAATCAGGGAAGCGAAATTGAAACAATCAGTTGAAGGCATGAAATTGGATGATGAGTGCCTCGAGTGCTTTCAAATGGTGTTACGTAAGAGATGGGACAACTTTGCCGCTTTCATTTTTAACGCCGACACATGGGCCAGGTCACTTTTTTGTCACTTATACTTCTTTTGATTGTCATTAATTGCACAATTGTTTCATGAAATATACATCCATACAAACTGTCATATTTTATTTTACTCATTTTTGCATGTTTTTATACAATAAATAAATAAATATAATAAAAAGAAAACAATTATTTAATGAGAAACTAATTGCAAGATACAACCGTAGAATATGCTAATTTATTTTAATAATCATGTTCCATTTTTAGGTTATTTATAATAAATAATTAACTCATTTTTAAAATGAAATATTTTATTTTAATCATAAATGTGTTTTATTATTTACAATAAATACATTAATGAGATAAATGGGAAAAAAACTTAAATGCATTTTGAATTCAATTTTAATTAATTTTCTAATGCAGAACCAACTAATTATTTAATGAGATAAATTAATTTAAGAAAAAATAAATACAAAAAAAATTGGATGTTAGTAATAATTTTTTTCCGCATTTTTATTTTATTATGTCTAGTTAAATGCATATGTAAAATAATTCATTTCAATCAATCATTTCAAAACAGTGATCAATTATTTAAAAAGAGAGATGTATAAAAATATCTTAAATACATAAATATGTATTAATTAAACCATCTTACAGAAAATCAGCTCATTTAATGGAACAAATATTACAGGATTTTGAGATCAATGAATAAAAATAAGCACAAACATTTTAATGATAAAATAATTCATTCTCATGTATTTAATTGTTTATTTTGCATTTAATTAGCTAGTTATGTAATAATCCCCTCCAAGTAAAAATAAATACATTATTTTATGAAATCTAAACAAAATACAAAAATAAAATGAATAAATAAGTAAATAAATTTTAAATATCCAATTTGATTGGTAGAAAAAAAATATTGAATTGATTGTGGAAGCCAGGTATGAGACACCAAATAGAAATTTCCGCCTTAAGTCATCCATCCTTTCTCGTCTGTCTGTTTTTTTATTTTTTTATTTGAGGGGGCACTTTGCACACGCTGCCGCGCTCGCTCCGGGCGGCGCGCGCCCTTTTCGCCCCTCCCCAAATCCTCAGCCTCCATCCGTCTTAATGTCAAGGGGGCAGACACTTTCCAAATGTCATGAAACAAATGCCGTCTGCTGACAAGCAAACCTGCAATGCTGCCTTTGCCCGAGAACATCTCAGCTCGCCTTACAAACTGGCGGAATGGAGTGAGGTTCCATAGGATGGATAAATTAGCATGCAAATAAATCGGCATCCCTTAAAGATAAAATATGTCTATACAGGATTGAAATATTTCATATGCGTCCAACAAAAGTGAATGGAGTGAGGTTCCCATGCTGGTAAAATATAGCGCGTCAACACATCTGCATCCCTAAAACATTTTTAATACAGTCATTCAAAACTGCAATCATTTACATTATTCCAAGAAAAACTGTTATAAAGTGAATGGAGCGCGGTTCCCCAGACTGGCAAAGTTAGCGTGTCAACATGTGCAGCTGTACAATTTAGAATTTTGAAATATTGTCTGCAGGGGCATAACAAAGACATTTTTAATAGTCATTCAAAAATGCAATAATTGATATTTTTCCAAGAGAAATTGTTATAAAGTGAATGGAGTGAGGTTCCCATGCTGATAAAATTTAGCACGTCAACACATCTGCATCCCTAAAACATTTTTAATACAGTCATTCAAAACTGCAATAATTGACATTATTCCAAAAGCAATTGTTATGAAGTTAATGGCATGAGGTTCCTCAGCCTGGAAAAGTTAGCGCATCAACATATGCAGCCCTACAATTTTGAATTTTGAAATATTGTCTGTAGGGTTAGAGATTAGGCAACATGTTAGCCCGAGAATCTCTTAGCTCGCCTTACAAACTGTTGGAATGGAGTCAAGTACCCTACGATGGATAAATTAGCATGAAAATAAATCGGCATCCCTTAAAGATAAAATATGTCAATACAGGATTGAAATATTTCATATGTGTCCAACAAAAGTGAGTGGAGTGAGGTTCCCATGCTGGTAAAAGTTAGCGCGTCAACACATCTGCATCCCTAAAAGATAGTTTTAATACAGTCATTCAAAACTGCAATAATTGACATTATTCCAAGAGCAATTGTTATGAAGTGAATGGAGTAAGGTTCCTCATCCTGGCAAAGTTAGCGCGTTGACATATGCAGCCCCACAATTTTGAATTTTGAAATATTGTCTGTACTATATAGGTACGAAATGAATGAGTTCTGTGAGCTTGCATCATGTTTTCATGAGCAAACGTTTTGAGCTCAGGGAGCCTCGCTCTTTTCCCGCTCATGCATTGAAGCGCTAACTTCCACTTTATTTCTGTTATTTCCCATAAATTCTTGGTTATTTCAATAAACTCTCCAGTGCTTCCCATTCCATTGAAAGTTTCCTGGAATTCTGCAACCACATACGCACATCCAACCCCCCTCAACCACGTCTTATTTTCGGGCCTTCTCATTGGCTAAAACAGAAAATTGCTGTGTGTGTTTGTTCCACGATCCTCATCGAGAACCTGCTGCGGCGTCATTATTATGAGCTGGTCCGGTTGCGCAGGCGGCTCGGGGCTCAGCGCCGCTGATCAACTCCAGATGTCCAAACACAGACAACATAAGCAGCTGAGCGGAGGTTGAGTGAAAAAGATTTGAATGAAAGCCGCAGACTTGTTTTCTCACCACTTTGTTTCGGAGAAAAAACGCTTTCGGGAGTCGCGCGGCGCATGCCGCCCTCAGCTGTCACTCCCGCTTGGTAGCGAAAGAAGTGCTAACTTTGCCATGATAAGGGAACCTCACTCCATTCCCTTGACAAGCAGTTGGGAGTGAATTCTCTATTTGGAAACTGTCAAAGGTCGGGAAATCGACGTCAAACTAAAATGGTTGACTTTCGATTAGGGTTGTACAATGAATCGGAATTTAATTTTAATGATTACACTCCAAAATTACAAAATCAAAATTGTCAACAAAAATAAGATTATTCATATTAATTTTGTGTTGTTTAAATTCATATATTTGCAAATTTTTTTAATTTTAATTTTAAAATGACTAATTTAATAAATCTTGTTTGGTCCAAAAGGAACTTACATAATTAGTGTTTCAAAGAAATTTGTCTTAATATTTTTTACATGTTTAAACATTTTCTTGTTTTGTACAAACAATTCTCCTAATCGTGATTACAATTATGACCAAAATAATCGTGATTAACTCATTCACTGGCAGACATTTTGACTGAAGCAACCCCATTCGCTCCCGGCTGTTTTACTGGATTTTGACTGATTTTGCAAGGCCCACAGAATATTGTGTTCTATTGCTATAAAAACATGGAATCTACCTACCTATCTAAAAAGAAAGATTAGTCTCTGATGTCATCAGGAGAAAAAAAACTATTTCTATCTGTTTCCGTTTTGCAACAATTAGCATTAGAATATAGTTAAGTTTCATCAATATTCACATTCCTGGTGAAAACATGGGCAAAAACAGCTTGTTGCAACATGGCCCTGATTGCTCTCTTATACTCTGCTGCCACCTGCTGGCCATTTTTGTAATAGCTACCATTGTTTCAACCATTCTCTGCAGTTCAGATGCTGCATCAAAGCCTTCGGTATGCTCTAGCATAAAAAAACAAAATAAAACACTAGAGCTGCGAGCAGCTATAAAGGGCCCTCGCAGCCCGGGCCACATTGGGGTATTTGCACGTTGGGGTACTTGCACGTTGGGGTACTCGCACATTGGGGTACTGGCACATTATGAGCAAAATTTCTTTTAACGTGGCATGATAAACCTTTATATGTGGATTTTTTTTGCCAGGTGTGATGTGTGTGTCAAGCTCAATGGGTTTTGGTGATTGTTAAGATCTGCAAAAATCAGCGTCCTTTTTTATTTTTAGGGAATGAGTTGACCTGATTGGTATTTTTTGCAAAAGTATATATACCCGTCATCGCTCGTACTCATTGCACGATGTTGCTTTTATTGTCCATAGAGGCTATCAAAAATAAATAAAACAAAATAAAAAAATACATATGTTTGGATCGGTCTGATACCAGTGAACATCTTGAGTAGTGGAAAAAGTAAAAGATTATTCATAAATGACTTGGTTATTACTTAGTTATTATTTTGTACAAAATACCGTAAGTGGGGTTGTTGTTGGGTTTTTTTATGCCTCAAGGACTAGGTGGCGCTGTATTTATAACTGAATTTTGTCATAGAGATACCTTCACGCCTTGACTATAAATATACATGTCAAGTTTGGGATTTTTTTGAAGCATGTACCGGGGAGTTATTAAGCATATCCTTCATTCACGATACTGCTTTTAACGTCTATAAGAGGCTATCAAAAATAAATAAAACTAAATAAAAAATACATATGTTTGGATAGGTCTGATGCCAGTGAACATTTTGAGTGGTGGAAAGCAAAAGAATATTCATAAATGACTTACTTATCACACTGAGAATGAGTTTACAATTTTTGTAAAAATACCGTAAGTGGGGTATTTTTTTTTCATGCCTCAAGGGCTAGGTGGCGCTGCATATATAACTGAATGTTGTCAATGAGATACTTTCAGGCCTTGACGATAAACATACATGTCAAGTTTGGGATTTTTTGGAGCATGTACCGGGGAGTTATTAAGCATATCCTTTTTCAGTGCGAAACACAAATTTTGATGCCCCGCCTTCATCATATAGTATTTCGAAAAGTCAAGATTTTTCCCCCTGTCGTTGGCTCCGGTCTTGACATGGTCCAGGTCAAGTCTTAACTCAGTCGGATGAACCGTGTAGGAGAAGTGGGCAAAAGTATGCCCCCTGTAAATGTGCAGAAATCGTCAAAAATGGGCCATTCAAAAATTCGTAGCTCGCTTCCTGTTCATTTTAGCATATGGGTCCAAGAGACTTTTTTTTGTAGGTCTTGGGCTCCCTCATACACCTAAAAATTTCCGAAGATGTTGCTTAAACGTACAAGCGGGGCTGCTTCGTTAAAAAATTCTAGGGGGCGCTATGGAGTCATTTTTGTAAAAATAGGACAATACATGATAAAATATTGCTCATTTTGCCAGGCCAGAGGTGTGTGCCAAGTTTCATGAGTTTCTGTGCATGTTTAGACCCTCAAAATCGGCGTTGTTTTCTTGGCGAACAGCGCTTAGCCACGCCCACAGCGATTCGCGAAAACTCACAAACTTTGTGTTGTAACATCATGAAGGCAGGAACCCTCATCTGAGCAAATATGAGGTAGGTCCAGTTAACGTAGTTGGAGAAAAACATTGAAGAAAAATCAAAAGAAAAAAAATTGCCAGTAGGTGGCACTTACAGTAAGATAAAATATAAGTTCGTAGATGTCTTTAGGGCTGGACTCTCATCAAATGTGTGAAATTTTGAGAAGATAGGATCATCTCGGTCAAGTTAATGCAGCTTTTATTGTTACAAAAATTCTTCAGACTTTGCGGCACCATAATGGCCACGCCCTTTGACGAAAAATTACAATATTCGGTGTGGGGCATGATCAACATCTTAAGGCTTTTCTGACCAATTTTCAACTGGATCCCTTCAACGAGCTCAGCACAGCAGCTAAAAATGTAAAGTATGACATTTATTGTTACCACTAGGTGGCGCTATATGTATAACTGAATTTTATTATATAGATGTTTTCAGGCCGTGACTATTACGTTGCCTGAGAAGTTTGATATTTTTTGGAGTTTGAACATGGGAGTTATTAAGCATTTGCTCTTTCTGGACAAATGAAATTTTAAAGGCAATATTTGATGCCCCGCCCCCGTCATATAGTATTTCGAAAAGGCAAGATTTTTTTGCCCAGTTGTTCTCTCAGGTCTTGAGATGATAAATGCCAAGTTTGAAGTCAATTGGATGAAAAATGTTTGCAAAGGGGGAAAAAGCATGACCACAGTGAATGTGCCAAAATAGGCCAAAATTGGACATTAAAAAAATCATAGCTCACTTCCTGTACATTTTAGCTACATGGTCCCAATAGACTTTTTTTGTGCGTCTCGGGGTGCTACACGTGCCTGCCAATTTTCGTTGCTCTAGCTCAAACGTGCCGGGCTTGGTTTTTATTTTTCTACGCTAGGGGGCGCTATAGAGTCGCGTTGTTATGACGACTTCATAATATCAAATTTTTCGCCGGGCCTGAGGAGTGTGCAAAGTTTGGTGAGTTTTCGTGAATGTTTAGGTACCCAAAATCGCGATCGTTTGCGGAGAATAAAGAAGAAGAAGAAGAAGAAGAATTTTTACAAAAACAATAGGGACCTCGCAGCGGTCGCTGCTCGGGCCCTAATAAAAACGTATAAATACATATTTGGGCCACTGGTAATATTTAAAATATAACGTATTTATAAGTTTTTGGGAGTAAATGAGTTCATTGGAGCAAAAACAAAAGTGTTGCGTTAATATTTTAGCATTAGAGTTTCATCAGTACTCACATTCCCGGTGAAAACACGGGAAAAAAGAGCTTGTTGCAAAATGGCCCTGGTTGGTACTCTGCTGCCACATGCTGGCCGTTCTTGTAATAAATACCATTGTTTTAAGCCACCTCTTCATGTCAGAAGCTGCATCAAAGCCTCCTGTATGCTCTTGCATTTTAAAAAAAACATATAAATAAGATTTATGGAGTCAAGGACAAAGTATTAAACGTATTTACACGTTTTTGGAATGAGTTAACATTTTCTTCATAGTCGAGCAGCCCTACTTCGTATTCCATTCCAGTCATGGTTGCTTGCGACTTTTTCATGCGTCTTTTTACAGTAAACATACTCACTCCATTTTGCGTTGAACTGCGATCGCAACTTACTCGTTCTTGTGCAGCGTCAAAAGCAGCCGTTGACCTTCCACCTCAACCAGTAGCTTCAGTGACGTCGGGTGAATCTGCGGAGGAACACGAAGTGCGATGAGTTGGCGGGAATTTGAATTTTATGTATGCTGCGTGTCTCAACAGCGTCTCGAAGAGTCTCAGTATACACAAAAACAGCGGCAACGTATTAGCGACAATTTAGCCATCGGGAGATGGAGATCTTTCCTCGATTGTCTTTTATTTGGGGGATGTTGTTCATCTCCCCTGAAAAGAAACAAATGACACCATAAGTTTTCTGGCAACGAGGTGAACTCGAGCGCTCATTTGAATAAATCTCGCCACCAACGTGCAGCTTGTGCAAGGAATCTTCCACTTCCACTTGACGACACTGGACCCTGGCGCAATTGGAGGGGGGGCATAGAGGGGCGATAAGGGGGGGTGATGGATGACTTAACCCAGAGCACTTCTTCTTGTCACAGCTGACCGGGAATGAACCGCACATGCTGGCGCTGATAGCGGACAACGCCACGCTGAGTGTGTTTTCGTGACGATGATGCACGACTTGCTGGCGCTTGGTTAAAAAAAAAAAAAAAAAAAAAAAAAAAAGCGGCTCAGTGATACCAAAAGAGGCCACACAGCATCAAAACAAACATTCTCCCACTTCTGACGCCATTTGTTAAGTTAATTGAAACGTATTCCATAAATAGCCCAATTTTGACACCCTTATGGTCGACATTTTCTGCCTGACCTGAGTTTGGAGCAGGTGCACGGGTTTCCAGTCGTGTCCAACGAGCTGAAGAGGTATTGTCGTCCCGGAGGCTTTCTGCTTGGCCGTTGGTCTGTGTTGAACAAACCAACTCCCTGCAAGAGAGAAGAGGATGGTGCTTTAAAAAAAAAAAAAAAAAAATGTAAAAAAAAAAATATATATATATATATATATATATATATATATATGTATGTATATATATATGTATGTATATATATATGTATGTATATATATTAAGGGTGTCACGATTTCGATTTTTTATCGAAATCGATCGAAATTACGTCACGATTTCGAGCATCGAAATAGAGAGAGGACACACGATTCGATGCCCCCCCCCCGCGCCCGCCGCCACCGCCGCCACCGCCACCTCCCAGGAAAGCAAATGAGACGCAGCCATTCAGCTACTAGCTAACGGCACTTGTTAGCTGACTTCTCCTGCAGTCATGATGGCAAGCGCGGACAGACACAGCAATGGTGCTTCAAGCCGCTCCCGCTTCTCTCGTCACCAGTTTGGAAACATTTTACGTTCCCGGTGAGTTATGTCGACAACGTTCACGTTGTCGATAAAAAGACCACAGTTGCAAGATATGCTATGTGCGCGTACTGTACTCGGCCACGGTGTTACGCCCGGCTCGTCAAGGGGAAGGGAAGTAACACAATAACAGAAAATATAGAGTAGATAAACACGGGTCGACTTTAACATCTGAGTAGTTTTAATTGAAATTTCAGGCAGGGGTTTGACAAGGGAGTGAAAGTGGAAGGTGAACAAATAATAACCGCATTTGACAGAACTGACAGAACGGAGGAGAAACAACAATAACCAATAGGGGTATAATACACGGATACACAATAGCGTCGCGCTGGCACAGTCGTCCAATCGGAGTGTCGCGCTGGCACAGTCGTCCAATCGGAGTGTCGCGCTGGCACAGTCCTCCAATCAGAGTGTCGCGCTGGCGCATTCAAACTGAAGTACCATTATACGGGCACCAGCCGACACAAACACACACATACATACTAGGGGAGCGGAGCCGGCGGCGAAAACAAGTGGGAAAACAACGGTCCAACCAACTATTTCATCCTCATTTACAGTGAAACTTCCACACACTTCAGCTCGCGCGAAACGCCAGATCCATAGGTCTATTTATAGCAGCAGACCTGCAGCCTTGGAAAACGCTGGATTCAAACATTTAATTAGTGTACTTGAACCACGCTACAGTATGCCCAGCAACTGTAAATGTTGGGATATAGTTTGTTCAGGCTGTATTTGTTCCATGACTTTGGATACAATATATTTTTTGTTGTTGTTGCACATTGCACATTATTTTAAGAGGAACGCACAGCACACTGTTGTAACCAAAAACAGTCAATAGATGGCAGGCACCCACTGTGACTTTTTGTTTTTGTTTTTTTATTTTTTATTTTACACTTCAGTAAGAACAAGACGGTTAACTTTATATTGTAAATAAATTCTTTGAATTTGATCATTCCTGCCTAATGTCAATTATCATATATTACATAAATTTACACAAAAATAATATGGAAATTGCATCACCTATATGTAGCCGATCTTTTGAAATAAGATTTACTGTACAATGAATAGAACCAATGATCATAGACTAGCCTTAGCCTACAGAAGCATATGCCTCTGTGTTATAAAGTGGGGGAGCGGAAAAAAAAAAAAAAAAAAAATCGAAAAAAAAATCGAATCGTGACCCCAAAATCGAAATTTAAATCGAATCGTGGAGTTGGCGAATCGTGACACCCCTAATATATATATATATATATATATATATATATATATATATATATATATATATATATGTATATATATATATATATATATATATATATATATATATATATATATAAGGGGTGTGAATTGCCGAGGACCTGTCAATTCAGTGTAAGATTTGTATGAAAATGTATTATTTATTTATCTGAAACTTCAGTCTTATACAGGTTGTAATCTATTTCATGTTTGAACAGCATTAAAATAAAATATTAAGACTTAATGTGGAATATAACATTCCTCCATGCTTAAGGTGTGAACCCTAAGACGTTTTGGTGAATATTTTTCCATCAAAAATGCATATTTAAAAATCGATTCGGCCGCCTATTGCATCGATTCGAGAATTGCGCGATTTAATATCGCGATATATTGCCGAATATATATATATATATATATATATATATATATATATATATTAGGGAACCTGTGGGTATCTCACGATACGATATTTAATACAAGGCTTACAAAAACGATTATCTCACGATATGACGATACCGCAATTATTGATATATTGCTCAAGTAATTAATCCACGATAAAACTAATCATAAAATATGAATAATAAATAAGAAAATAAATATCAATAAATGATCATAAAAAATAAATAATAAATAATAATTCATAATATAATACAAATATACATATTTATAATATAAATACATAATTTTAATATATAATAATAATAATAATATATTATAATACCAACAATAATAATAAAAAAAAAACTAAGCTAATGAGTCTTCTTTGCCTGAAGACTTCTGTCCATTTCCCCGCCTCTCTTATGAGGCGCTCCCCCTAGTGGCCCGCTAAGTAATTGCTCAATAAGGCAAGAACAATGGAGCTGTTATAGTGGCTGTATATTAACTAAAAATATGCCGATACTTGTGTAGATGTATCGACAATATATCGCGAGACAAAGCATCACTATTCATCACAATATTGCAATATCGTCACACTCCTAATATATATATATATACAGGGGTAAAATGGTTGTCCTGACTTAAAACTAGGCTAAACATTGACAGTTTTTGTTGACTAAAACAAGACGAAGAAAATGATGTTTTCTTGGACTAAAATAAAGACTCAAAGGCTACATTTATAGTTGACTAAATACTGACTCAATAAAAATGGGATAAGGTTGACTAACTGTGATGTTTAAAAAAAAAAAAAAAAAGAACAAGCGTGAACTGAAATTGGACTAAAACTGAGACTAAATTTAAACATGTCAGATGACACGAACACTACAAAGAATGTGCCTTTGGTGGACGGTACAGCGTCCAGGCTTTGCTAGCAAACAGACCTGAGGTCAGATTGTTTCGATTGGTCAGTCGGTCGGTTTGGTTGGTCGATATTGATTGATAGAATAGACGGGTAAACGGATGGAGAGAACTACGTAGACGGGATAGTGGACTGTTGGACGGACAGACGGACACATAGATGGATGTTTTGCAACTGGGATTGCGGTCCCAACAGCAGCGTTACAGGGATTAGTTTTGTTCCTAACAGGCTTTTCTCTCTCTCGCTCTCGCTCTCTCTCTCTCTCTCTCTCGCTCTCTCTTTCTCTTTTGACGCGCGTACTGGGACGACTGACTGGGCCTAACAAAGGCTCAAATTCATCGTCGGCGAATGTAATTCACAAGCGTCCTACTTAGAAGGCAGACGGACACGCACTCGAGTCTGACATGGGAAAGCCAAAAGAGAAGTGCAAAGAAGTGTTAATCAGCCCCTCGCAGTAGGGGAGCCGTTTCCAAAAAGTCCCGAACAGCAATTCGTCGGCGCCGTTTGTTACCGCGCAAACACACCAAATTGACCGTTTGCTCGCCCGCGTCTTCCAAGTATAACATTCTGTGAAAACAGCAGGGGGGAGGTGGCGGGGGGTTTGGTTGGCGCTTCCGCGACAGCCGGCGGGACTTTTGACGCGCAACTTGGCTCTCGACTCTCTTGAAAGTATTTTGACGGGATTTATCCTCAGCTGACAAGTTTTGAGAGGAGAACGGAGCAAGCAATCTTCTTCCAACTTTCAGACATGATTCAAGTCACGAAAGGTAACTTTGAAGGAGCGCGCTCCGATTCATACTTGGAAGATCACAAGTTGGAATGAATGATAAGCTTTGCTTGTCCAATGAGATGATTTAGCAATGTCAAAACGAACAACCGTTCATTTTGAATGACGTCCGCAAACAAGACATCTGAATCGGTTCACCGACTTTCTCAAACGGTTTTCACACAAACCAGACTTTCAGTATGGAGATTATCCCGTCAGGATCTGTGGGTATCGATTGTCATTTCCTCAATCGAGTCGATTTTCATTCAATTTTTTCTGATTCGATTCTCTACACTTCAATCCGATATCGGTTCATTATGGAACATCGATTCGTTTCTTCTTAAATGTCAAGGACATGATAAAAACCTTCACCTCACCCCAACTTTATTTATGAAGCACCTGAAAACAAGCTAGATGACTATCCACAACAAGAGAGCAGATTTAAGTCACCGTCATAATTTCCAACCAAATATCGATAGTGTTATGTTCTGGGGTTGGATCCCAAAAAGGCAGACACAAATAAGAGTTTCACACTTTTGCATAATATCAAAAGGCGAGGAACTAAATTGACTAGACCAGAAACAACGAGAAGGCATCGTGGAAAGGAGCAGGTGGCCAGATGGAACAGAGGTATAATCCGACAAAAACACTCACTTCTCCGTAAGGCTTATATAGACAGCGAATCGATCTGATTGGCTGTGGTTAGACATGTGGGTAACAGGACTGACGTGGAATTATCTGATTGGCTGTTGACCAGATAGAGATTAAAGATTCTTGACATCACATAGCATCTGACATCACATAGCGTCTTACCAATTGAAACTGTATCAGTTCAAAACAGACACTTGACCAGACGGTCAAGACCCAAACATAACCCTGCATGACCCTAGTCATGACAGTAAACATAACCTTTACATGACCCTAGTCACAGGACAGTAAGCATAGACCTTGCATGACCCAAACTTAACCCTGGCATGACCCAGTCATGAAAGATAGTACTTTCTGTATGGTTGGTTGCTGGGTAGATTTTACGAGTTCTAGTCCTCATACCAAAAAAATCTTTTCTTTTTTTAACAAGATCTGATCTAAACAGTTTAAGGCGAGTCGAGTCAAGGGTCCAACCGGTCTGACACCATTTTTTTTTCTCACTCGCTAATAAGGTACAGCTCTGTGGGGTTGAACTTGACACATAAACAACCGCCCCCCCAATTTTCTATCTCCCATGACTCACCCTGCTTAATTGCTGAGTCTGCTTATTATCCAGCATTAATAACCCCCTCAGCTGAGCTTTGTTCAGCGGCAGAAAAAAACAGGAGTTCATCACGATGGCTCACCCTTCCCGATCCAGGACCCAGCATGGGGGGCATCATTAATTGCTGGAATAGCGGATCATCTCGTCTGTGACGAGCTCAAGGGAAGGTTTGCGTAAACACAAGGGAGGACAGGATCCTATCAGGGGGGAAAACGAGACTTGAAAACCGTACTTGGCAAAAACAGTCACGTGCGTTCGTTTGTTTGCCGCACAGCGTTGAGCATCAAAAAGAAATAAAAGGAGGAAAACCCCGGGTCTTATTTACTCGTTCAATAAAACAAGTGTGCAAATAAAGCCAGGCCCTCCACACGATAAGGTCCCTTTATTGCGCCCGGTGTTCCACAAAGACACCTTGTTCCTTTTGATATGAGCAAAAATAAATCAGCGCTGCTTTGGTGGACACTTTGTACGTGAGACCAACGAAATGCTGCTTGGTGAATGTTTCGTCGGCACACGCTGGCTGCTTGTGCCTCGGCGCTGTCACTATCGAATATTTTTACAATCGATTAATCTATCGATTAGGGGTGTCAGGCGATTACAATTTTTAATCGTAATTAAAATCGACTTCAGTAGTTAACTCACAATTAATTGAAAATTTTATATCTGTTCTAAATGTACAATAAAATATATTTTTTAAGTTTTCTTCCTCTTATCGTAAAAGTGTAAAAAAAAAAACCCAACAATCTAATAGAAATATGGCTGCATTTTTTAGTCAATGATACACTAATTTCCAAAAAATGAGTTAAAATTAAAAAGGTGTACTTTACTGTAAAAAACAAGTGTGATAGTGATTTGTGTTATTTTTCTGCCACTGGATGGCATAATTGCATTTGTAAGACGTTGATGACAGATAAGTGCATTTTTCTTTTCAGCAACTATATCGGATATCGCATGTTTTTCCAATATCGTGCAGCCCTAGATTCGATTTTGGCTCTGCTCAGTTGGAGAGATGCAATCAAAACAAACGTCGTTTCGTGATCTCATATCACATGATTGCAAGAATACAAGCAGTGGTGTTTTTCGAGCTTGTGTACAATAAATCATCACGGTGGTAAACAAAAGGGGGAGGGGCCGGCAGCGAAGGCAATTGCAGTTCATTGTTTTTGCCTGCAAAGGTCGTTTATGAAAAGCGGATCATCCATCAAGCAACCTCTTTGAATTAGCATCATTTGTTAGCGCCGTGATATGCTTGTCAATCCTCACCGCCTGCTACCGATTCCTGCTGTCTGAATTCCTCCTTGAGGGATTCTAATGAGTAAAATAAATAACGTTTTTGTATCGCGCGTGTCCTCGTTAGGACTCGCCGGAGCCGAGCCAAGCTGACTTTCATCAGGAGAGAACGTGGGGGAATCGGTCCGACGCTCGCTGGTCAATCACGGGGGGCACAAATAGACAAACAAGCATTCGCACTCACGTTCACACCGATAGACAATTTAGGATGTCATCGACGAACCTGCAGCCGAGATTCAAACCCGAACCTCACAACAGCGAAGCAGACGTGGCTCATCCACTACATCAGCACTGTTGCCAAAATCGTGTCGGGGGAAAATTTTTCCTGGATGGAAAGCGATCTCATCCAAAGACGTCATCGTTCATCATTCTGCAAACTTATGATGGAGCCACTTTAGTTTCGACTCATCACGATGCCCTCATTTAGTCCAGATGCCATTTTATTCCTGGCACATTTTCCTTCTTGGCGATCACAAGTGAATGCGTGTCCTCGCGTGCACTTATTTGTAGACCGGATGACAGATTCCTGCTTTTCAAAGACTTTTAACTCATTCAAACCCCAAATCGTGTAAACATGTCAACAAGGCTTTGATGTAGCTTCTGACGTGAAGAGTTGGCTTAAAATAATGGTACTTGTTACAAAAAAAACGGTCAACAGGTGGCAGCAGAGTATAAGAGATCAGCCAAGGCCATGTTGCAATAAGCTGTTTTTGCCAGCGTTTTCACCAGGAATGCGAATATTGATGAAACTTAGCTACATTCTTATGGTAATTGCTGCAAAACAGAAACAGATAGAAATATGCTTTTTTTTTCTTGATCAAAGAAGAGACTCTAATCTTTCTTTTGGTAAGTTCCATGGCAAAGCAATAGAACACAATATTCTGTGGACCTCGCAAAATGAGTCAAAATCCAGTAAAACAGCCAGGAGCGAAAATGGCTGGGAGTGAATGAGTTAATATAAATAATCTGACGTATTCTCACAGTCCTTGTCCTTGGACACCTTTTTGATCCCAGACTACTGTAAATAGGACTAGTGATAGACCGGTATTTTTATTTTTATTTTTATTTTTTTTTCAGGGCCGATAACGATTAGTAGTAGTCAAGGAGGCCGATAACCGATATTTCAAGATGAGATTCATTTGCAGTAAGAGAGAAAATATTACCATAAAAAAAAAAAAGTTTTCTTTTAACTCATTCACTCCCAGCCGTTTTCACTGAAGCAACCCCCTAGGCTGTTTGACTGGATTTTGACTGATTTTGCAAGGCTCACAGAATATTGTGTTCTATTGCTATAAAAATATGGAACCTACCAAAAGAAGGATCAGAGTCTATTCTTTCATCAGGAAAAAAAAAAAGAATATTTGTTTTGCAGCAATTAGCATTAGAATCTAGCTAAGTTTCATCATTATTCACATTGCTGGTGAAAACATTGTCAAAAAGAGCTTGTTGCAACATGAATGGTTGATCTCTTACACTCTGCTGCCACCTGCTGGCCGTTTTTGTAATAACTACTGTTTCTTCAACCGTTCCCTTACATTCCGTAGCATTGTAGTAGTCCTTGGAAGTGACGATGTAGCGGAGTGGTGCACAAACGTTAATGAGGTATATACAGTATGTTACATCACAAAAATGTCACATAATTTAGTATGAAATTTTTATGTACTTTCTAATGGAAGAGCATGTCTTCTTGTCACGTTGTGTCGCTTGCATAGCACGAAGACCAAAGATACAGATCACAGTGAGTGAACCTGTACATTTTTGCAGTTTTTTGACGATTTTCTTTTGGGAGGCCATCCTGCTGTTGTTGTTGCTTCGAAAGCCACCTTCTTTGCCGTTTTTGTGTCTAATATAAAATCCGTGCTTTGGCACCATCTGGCAGTGTCTCCGTAGCAAGGACTATTACTCGTGGATTTTCCGCTACGTTTGTATTTGTAGATAATAAACAATCATTTACAACATGGTTGGGGAATGCGTTGTCACTACCGTGGCCAAACTGATTCAATAAAGGGAAAAGGCTTGGTAATGAAATGGAATGTGTTGAGGGTATGATTATTTTTCCAAGTCATAATCAGGACATTTAACACCAGGCTCCATCTAGTGGTAAATAACCTTTCATCGTCTTTTTCTCTACCCCCCGCCTTTGGTTGTAATGAACCCATTCACTGTCGCCGTAGCGGGACGTCGGCACATAATCACCGTTAAGGGAGGAAATGAACGGCCCCGCAGACAAAAAGTCATCTCGGCCTCAGTGAGAGCTTCATATTGTCCCAGACGGACGCCAGCACCCGCTAACCCACCTCCTCCTCCTCCTTGGGCGTACTTGGCCTGAGCGATGAAGGTCACAGCCTGTGGATCGCCAAAAGTTAATGTTAATGCGCTTCAAGTGATGGATTTCATTTACGGCCGGCCTGGAAGCCAAGCACGTGCTTCTGGCATCCATTCAAAGGGGAAACTCTCAAACTGGACAACCAAGTGAGCGCAGTGAGGCAGCTCGCCACACAAACGTGTCACGCGGCTTGTGAACTTTAACGCGCGGATTGAACTTTGACCTTTGTGACTTGACTGTTTGGTGCGCTAAAAGCCAAAAGACAAACGTTTGTCTTTTTTCAGTCACGGCTGTCAGTAAATAAATATTGTACTGTTGACGTCCTTTGCTAGGACGTGAGTGGCAGGTTCTGTTGCACAAGCCTCGAAATAAGCAGTTTCACGGGGAATATTAGCATTTTGCACCTCATCAAAACACAAAACTGAGAATCAAGAGGAGATGGTCCCAAAAAGTTTTGCTTGACTGGATGCACACACGTCTCTCGCGACACTTACTGTGGGGTAATCGTCAGTCGCAGCTTAAGTAGCTACTTACGCGCTAGCTAGCTAGCTAGTAGCTAGCTAACACAATCACCAGATCAGACTTCCTCGCTGTTCACAGACCAATGATATTGTCCAACATTGTTTTTGTTTCAACGTGTGGCAGAATATGTTGAAACGTGGCAGAATATGAGGACTTGTGAGCTAGCTAGATAGCTACAGCTAGCTAATAGCTAGCTAGCTAGCTAGAACAATTGTGTGAGTTGGTCCTTATATTCTGCCACATGTTGAAACAAAAACAATGTAGGACAATATCATTGTGGTTCAGCTAGCTAGCTAGCTAGCACAATCGTGTGACTTGGTCCTCATATTCCGCCACAAGCTGAAACAAAATGTAGGACAATATCATTGCGGTCTGTGAACAGCGAGGAAGTCTAATTTGGTGATTGTGTTGTTTATAGCTGCTGAACTGTCAACTTGGATAGCAACCACCATTCATCAGATTGACTAGCGATGTTTAAATTTTTTTCTGTCGGAGCAGAAAGCGGAGCCCCTCTTCTTCTCCGCTCAAAGTTGATCCAGTCTGAACTGGAACAGTAATCGTCACCTCCATATATAAAAGCTACAAATCATGCTAATTTCTAAGATAACGTAAGATTGACACGGCTAGCTAGCGCGTTTTAACTGCCTTCAATTGAACAACATTTGGCAAAAAAATGTACAATTTTTGTCATTAGTTGGTTGACTACTAGTTTGTCAGTCTGTCAGATGGCTAGTCCACCTGGGTTGACAGTTGGTAAATTGGTGATTAGATTGGTCGGTCTGTTTGACTTCAGCAGGTTGGTCAGTCGGCGGAGCATCATTGGTTTGTTTATTGGTCCGCCAGTCGATCAATTTGTCGGTGGGTCAGTGTGTCATTTATTGGTCAGTTGGTGAGTTAGTCACTTGGTTCGTCAATTGGTCAGTTGGTCTTTCAGTTGAAAAGTTGATCAATAAGTCAATCGGTCAGCCAGTTTGTTGGTCACTCCGTCAGTAGGTTGTCAGTCAGCTTAAAAAATATTGTCCTGACATATAAACATCAATTAATTTCCCAGCACTACTTTTCAGGTGTAAAAAAAAAAGAAAAAAAAAAAGGAAGACAATCAAGAAAAATCAGAGCATTGTGGTCTGAAATTCACTAAACATGCTTAAACATTCAGCGCTATAAATGATTCACAAAGAAGAAAGCAAGCTTGGAATGGCAACATTTGAGCAACGCCACCATTTGATCCGCACGCTGCTAATGAATTTATTGTCGTGTCGGATCCACTCGAGCAGGTAAACAAAACAAGCCTCCGAGTTGACGGAGGAAGACATGTCGCGCCCTCGGGAAACCACACCAAGAAGAAGAAGAGGAGGAGGCACCATCAAGGCCAAACTACAGTATCAAGTCTTGATGAATAAATCAACACTGTCGCACACACTTGCCCTTCCTCTTAATGAGCTCCCAGGATTCGTCAAATGCAAAAAGGATGAATGGCACAGCGTGAAGATGTGAGAGGTGACTCGTCCTTATGTACGTGAATTCATTTTGAAGTTTGAAGTTCATTCATGCAGCCGCCTACAAATTCTAGACAAAAAAAAAAGGCAAGTGGCCATTTGATTAGGTCCCATCCAATCAGCTGTTCCAAATATTTTCACTTTTTTTTTAATTTATTTTATTTTTTTTAGGGGTACATGATGGGTCAAAATATTAGGAACAGGTCTCACTGTGATGCAGTGCAAGCACAGATAGATAAAATAAAAAGATATGTCTTTTTTTTTGGGGGGGGGGGGGGGGGGGTTGTTTATGGTAATTTATATTTATTGCACAGTCATGAATAAAAAAAAACTACAAATTTAAACATTTAAATTATGAAGTCACAGTATTTTGATGAAAGCAATGGCATGTATCTTAAGTTTGTATTTAAATTCACAATTTTATTTAATAAATGTAGTAAAATAGTGTTACTTATTTGCAAATTTAACATTGCAATTAATCACAAATAAAAGGATGTAATTATTTTATTTTGTCCTTTATTTTTCATGATTAAGCTAAATGCCCAAAATAATGTGTATGCATTTAAAATTCATATATATATATATATATATATATATATATATATATATATATATATATATACAATTTTACATTAAATTACATTATTTAACAGTTTTTCTTGAATTCTTGATTACTATTTTTTTTTCTTATAGCTTTCTGGACAAATATCTTTGCGTATCAACCATATTATTATTATTTTAGAAATTAAAAGTTGTTTTGAATACAATATTACTGTCTTTTACCCAACAGATGATATATGAGTCGTTTATTATGTTCCCCCAATGAGTGGCGTGGTTCATCTATTCTATATTTCTATTTCCACACACAAAAAGCTGCACACACGTGACACGAATATTAGACGAATATGTTGTTTTTGTTTGTTTTTGCTTCGTGAAGTCGCGCGTACGCGTTGCATCGTACGTTACCTCCCGCAGGGTGACTCGCGCTCACGCACAGACACGCCAGAAGTGCCGTCCAAATCCCCAAGTTGCCGCCGGCCATGGCGCTGCCTGCGCGGATCAGTGCGGCCGAAGCGTCACCTTCATCTTCATCATCATCATCATCATCATCATCATCATCACCCTCATCTTCATCCTCATCCTCAAGCGAGTCAAATGACGTCGTGAAACGCGATCAAGCTGGAAGGGAAATCCCGTGGATGGCGAGGCATCGTTGTGGAAGTCCGTTGCCCAAGCCGGTGCGAGAAAAAGGACGGCGAATGATAGGAAGTGAAGATCCAAATGGGAAATGGACAGAAGAAAGAAGAAAAGACGAGGAATGAGGAGGAGAAGAAGAAGAAGAAGAAATGTTTTGTGTCTTGTGTGAGACTGACTGACCATGTGCGAGACGAAGCTTGCAGGGTCATAAAGCCCGCCCGACCGGATCCAGTAAGCGAACGTTAGCCTTTCACATTAAAGGCAAAGGAGGATTTCTGTCTCCAAACAAGAAGGACCCCCCCCCACCCCCCCACCAAGAAGAGAAAACAAACAAAACAGGACCGTGTATCAGATTATTATTATTTTTTTATTATTAAATTGCTATAAATGTAATAAATAAGACAGTGAACTTAACTTACATTGTGGCGGTACTATGACTAAAGCGTGACCTCACTTATAAGTTTTTTTTTTTTCTCTTCTAGTTATGTAAGGTAGAATTACACCCAAACTGAAGCAATACTTTCTAAGTCCGAATCTAACTTTCTGGCAAGTTTTGGGGCGAAATGAAGACTATTTACTTGGGAGCGGCCATCTTGGAAATGACAGTTGGCACAATGTGGCACTGATGATGAATCAGGAAAAGAGATTAATTCAAAATTACAACAATCTTGATGGATATACTTGTCCTCTCTCCATTTTTTGTATTTAACCTAAAAAATGGAGTTCGACCACTTTTTTGGTCTCAATAACGTAGTTTGTGCTTCTACACTCACACACATTCATCATGCACTTTGGCTGAGCAGTGTAATAAATAGGCAGTGTGCGCTGGGACAAAGACGCCATTCAAGCCGGCCACTCTTCATTAAAAAATGTGGCGGAGAGGTCACATTCAGCCATCTTGCCGCTTCACAGCTTGGCGCCGCTGCTTGATGGCCGCTTTTTGCACAGCAATTCTGCGGGGCAGTATAAATAATAGTCATTGTACTTTAAAGAAACAGAAATTACATCATTAAACTATATATATATAATTATTATTATTATTATAACTGGTACAATACATACATAGAAATTCCAGTCGACCCTTATTCAGTTGCTGCTCCTGTGTAGGATCTGATCCAAAAGTTTCTAGAAAATAGCTAAACTTACACACTGGACACAAAATTGAGCAGCACAAATGAATGAGATCAAGACTTTTGCGTTTGAAGTAACTCAACAACACATCCCCAAGCACAATAATGGACACCTTTGTTCCATTATATTACGACACAATTCACACGAGGACAGACAGGAAGTGCAGGGCAGGAGGTCAAAACACATCAATGGGAGTGATTGTTTATTATATTCGGGGTGTTAATGTCATACTAAGCAGACTCTAAAATTAATTTCAACCACAAAAATAGGAGCATTGTTCCATCAAAAATGGGTTGATGGCTTTCAATTATGACAAATGTGAGTGAGGCAACACTACCCTCTAGTGGAAACGACTGGTTAGCGCCGCTCCAAATCAAATGTGAGGCAACACTACCCTCTAGTGGAAATGACTGGTTAGCGCCGCTCCAAATTAAAATTGAAAGTATTTTACGAAAAGCCAAAACATAGCAGTCAGGGCCTCACAGCTGTGTGCGCTAACTAGTAGTCCATCGCGTTGCCAAATACAATTAACACTGGTAAAAATATAAATAAAAGTACTAGAAAATAATACGCAAAAAATATTCGATGAAATATCAAATACTCAAAACAGATTTGATATAATATCAGGGAAGCATATTGGACAAAATATTAGGGGGAGCCCGTTTTTAATATACAAAAACCCAATTATTGGGTAAAGTGAAATAAAAAAAAAAAAAATATATATATATATATATATATATATATATATATATCGTAAAATGTATTATGTGTGGAGTATGTGAAGTATTTATTTGGTACCTTTTTGAAACGCTCCACTCGCTGTCTGTTGGTCAAACAGGCCTCCTTCTTCTTCTCTTCCTCTTTTTTCCTCTTCATGTCTGTTAGTGTCCTGGCATATACAAATAAATACATAAATACAATTCCAATATAATTTTACCTTGTATATTGTATGCGTACATGACAAATTACTGACCGATTCGATTTGAGCTCCTTGGCTCCTTCACTGGATTTGAACCGATGGTCTAGAAAACACAAAATTGTTCACAATACAGTATTTATACTTTGATCGCTTAAAATATTAACATGGTCTAAAAAAAGGAACATCGTGATATGCAAAATGCGTTGTAAAATAAATAAAATAAATACATAAATAAAAGAGGCAATTGAAAATGTCCTGTTGTAGTATTCCACAATGGCCACAAGATGGCAGCAAGCACATTCGTTTGGATGTATAAAAAAGAAATAAAATACAAATATACACGGGTGTGTTGTTTAAAACAAACCTCAGTTTTTGAGCTCACATTATTAACCCTATTATGACTTAGTCCTTTAATTTTCTAATTAAAACTGGTTAATTACTCACGTCAATGCAATATAGCACACAACTTAATGTCTTTTTTTTTTCCAGCTGCATGGCACAATTAGTTAAAGGTATACTTTACTTATTTGGCAATTTTTGGAAGTCAAACATTAATATTTTTCCTATAATAAATTTGATATTTTCATTATTTTTCATGTACAATTACTACCTTTAAAAACACATTTTGCAACTTGCTGTCGACTGAAAATGACATCACAAGAGTAATCAATCGCGAATGTCATGTGACCAAACCTAGAAAACAAGTGAGCTGTGATTGGTTACCTGAGCCCTTGTGATGTCATTTTCAGTTGACAGCAAGTTGCAAAGTGTGTTTTTAAAGGTACTAATTGTATGTGAAAAAGAATGAAAATATCAAATAAATTATAGACAAAATATTACCTTTTTATTGCTATTATGGGCGAAATATGTGAAGTATCTCTTGAATAACTGTCCAAAATGCGGATTTTTTTATTTTATTTTATTTTTAATTTTTTTTTTTTGTTACCTACAAACCACTCTTTACAAATTAATACTTTTTTTTACCTTGTAGGGGGGTAACCGGTTTATTTCCTAATGTAGGCTACATTAAAGCGTCATCATTTCAATACAAAATACACTAATTACTCTGTTTCCGTGGCATTTTATCGAGCTACTAAGTATTATAGCGTCCATAAATGTTGATTTTTGTAGTTTTTTTTTTTTTTTTAATACAAAGCACTATTTATGATGAGCTAGTATTTTGTAAAATGACCGTTGCTGGAGCGTGTCTGTTGTTGAGCTGCTCTTTGTCTGCGAGTCGCAAGCGTTTGCGGGCCTCCTGCTCTGGAGCGCTCCCTCCTCTCTCTCCTCTCCTGGGCCCTCCTCTCCATCTTTTGCACGCGCTCCTGCGAGCGAGCGATGAAGCGAGGTCTGGACCTCCTGAGCGCCTCCTGCACAATAGGCACATCATATCCATTTTTCTTATATTACTAGCATGCTAGATATATACAGGACTGTCTCAGAAAATTAAATTAAATAAGCAAAATTAAATTAAATAAGCAAAAATGCCATACATTCTGGATTCATTACAAATCAACTGAAATATTGCAAGCCTTTTATTATTTTAATATTGCTGATTATGGCTTACAGCTTAAGAAAACTCAAATATTCTATCTCAAAATATTAAAATATTTCCTCAGACCAAGTAAAAAAAAAAAAAAAGCCATAATCAGCAATATTAAAACAATAAAAGGCTTGCAATATTTTACAGTAGTTGATTTATAAAGAATCCAGAATGTATGGCATTTTTGCTTATTTAATTGCATTACAGAAAATAATGGACTTTATCACAATATTCAAATTTTCTGAGACAGTCGTGTATATATATCCAACATGCTAGGTTGAATTAACCTGGGGAACCCCCATAAATATGTGATGATAATATGTAATGATTACATTTTGTAGGTTCTTAAAAAACACTGAGAATGAGCAAAACAGTGGCACATATTTCTATTTACACTTTTTTTTTTTTTTTTGCTTTTTGGGAATACAGCTTCACGTTTTTGGTGGACTTTTGATATAAAATCAACCAGGGGCTGTCCAGACCGAGCTCTTTTAATTGCCCATAAGTGCCACAAGATGGCAGCAGAGCTCAAATATTCTGTTTGACAAGGCAAAATGGCCTGCAAATGAAAAGACCTTCCCCTCATTGTAATACACCACAATGCCACAAGATGGCGCCAAAGAAATATTTTTAGAAAACTGTGCTGCCAAAATACAAAACTATGAAAACAATGGTGGCCAAACTACAGCCTGCGGGACATTGGCAGCCTCTAATTAGGCAGTTAAAAAAAAAAAAAAAAAAAAAAAAAAAAAAAAAAGTAGAGGTGGGCAGAGTGAGCAGGGAGTCTGTCGAAAACTTTGGTGCCACTACTGCTAATTAGGGATGTAACAATTAGGGCGATATCGTGATATTAAAACTGCCACAATATTGTCGTCGTCATGTTCACAATATTGAAAAAGAACACGTGTGTTAAAGAAGGTCAGGTTGATTTCCATTTGTGCAGTTCTAGCACCCTCTGGTGGCTAGTTTTTTAGTGCAATTTAATTTCCATTCGGGATGTTTTGGCCCTTCTATATTTAAAATCTACGCTAAAAATGAAATGTGAAAATCGGGCAAAAATGACCCCCAACGTGTTTCCTGATGTTCTCACCTGGAGAGAAACGGTGTGATGTGATTTTTGAAGGTCAAGAGTGGGCGCTGCGTGGGCGACACGAGGCTCATCCCGGTCGCCGTGCGCGTCTGTGCGTTGACCCCCGTCAGTCGCCGCTGCCGCTGCTGAGGCTGAAACTCATATTGTCTTCACTTTCATTTCCACACGCCTGGCGGGTGCGGACTTCGTCGTTCCACAACCCATCACATTCAATCAAAGGCTGTGAAAGCCAAACTGCAGCGCTTGCAACATTTTCCCGTCATTGTGACTGAGATCAATGTTTAATAAGGCTTGGGAAGTGATTATTACATTTGAGGAGTAATAATAATAATACCTGAATTTCCCAGAGGGGAGGCGGCAGATTCCCTCTCCGATGGTTTCTTCTTACTGAGCTGCCTTTGGAGTTTGATGTTGGCGATGATGGCGGCCGCGTTTAGGGCCAGGACTTCCTCTGGAGACTGATGAGGGTCTGCAATACAAGAAAAGAACATTTCAAAACATTTAACTCATTCACTGGCAGCCATTTTGACTGAAGCAACCCCCTTTGCTCCCTTGGCTGTTTTACTGGATTTTGACTGATTTTGCAAGGCCCACAGAATATTGTGTTCTACTGCTATAAAAACATGGAACCTACCAAAAGAAACATTAAAGTCTCTTCTTTTATCAGGGAAAAAAAGTATATTTCTATCTGTTTCCATTTTGCAGCAATTAGCATTAGAATGTAGCTAAGTTTCATCATTATTCATAGATCTGTTCAAAACTGTGGGGTAAAACATCTTGTTGCAACATGGCCCTGGATGATCTCGTATACTCTGCTGCCACCTGCTGGCCGTTTGTGTAATAACGACCACTTTTTCAACCGTTCATTGCAGTTGAGAGGATGCATCAAATCCTTCTGTATGCTGTAGCATAAAAAAAAGAAAACTTAAAAAAAAAACATATAAATATGTCTTTGGGACACTTAAAACATTTAAAATAGAACATATTTCTAAGTTTTTGGGAGAAAATGAGTTAATTGATATCTTTAGGCCTTGTTCCGTTTTAGAGTTTGTTGGTGGCCGCATTTAGGTTTGTTTTTTACTGCATTTTTTTTGTTTATTTTTGACTACCATCATTTCTTAATTTGTCATCAGTTCATGATACACTTTTTAACCCTTCAAAATTTCAATTTGTTTGCACAGTCAGCAGGTTGTAAAGTTACCCTAAAAATGAACTTTGTGTATAGTCTCACGACAGCGATGCGTTGAGATGTTTGCACTTTTGTAAGTCTGCTAGCTTAATGCTAACATATCATTGAAAACGCCATAGACATGCTAATAAACAGCATTGATAGTTGCAGTTGAAAATGTAAGTGGGCACTATATAAGCTATAATATCAAAAGGTAAGCAGAGGTGCATTGTTAGCACGATTAGCATAATGTGATCCTGTTTGGCTTATTGGCTTATTATGTATTTTGCCGATGTCGTGTATTTGAGTGGCAACGTGTTTCATCCATCAGCGATAATGCGATGGCATCTCTGCGGCCGTTGGCTTTAAGTAGAATAACAGCGTTAGCGTCTCATCAATGACACATAATACGTCTCCTTTAGATGAGGCTGCTGCTTGGCCACAGTGATTTATCTGACGGCGCGAGGGAAGAATATTTATTCGCTTCACATTGTGAATGAGCAACACGCTCGCTCGCTTGCTCGCTGGCTGGCTCGCTCCTGCTGCTTCGTTTGCATAATCAAACAGATTTGTTAGTGCGAGGACATCATGCTGACTAACATCTTTTCCCTCAAGGACACCAGCGAGGTCCTGCAAGTTGGAATATTTGGATTTTTTTATTTTTTATTTTGAATGTCACAGAAGGGATATGCCAATAGAAAACTGATCCTCAGTTTATACCACCAATTTTATTTCATTATTATTAGTTTTAACTATTATTATTTGTTAATTATATATATATATATATATATATATGTGTGTGTGTGTGTGTATATATGTGTGTGTATATATTTTAATTATTAATTGTTTTTATTAATTATTAATGTATATTATTAATTATATGATATGATTCTGTTTTTGTTTTTTTTAATTATTTTTATTTATTTATTATTAGTATTTTTTTAGGTGGTTGCTGGTGATCTGAGGTCGATCTCAGCCAGGGCCATCTGGCATAGAGGGCCATCGTCTTTTGCGGCAGATGCAGTGCTTTTTAGAAATTATTTTCCTCCGTTTTACCCCAAGAGACTGGCCCACAATTTAGAGGGACTTGGTCCATGAATCCATTTTGAATATAGACAGCAAAATATCAGTGGCAGGACAATGTGTTACAGGTATGGTCAGGAGTCGGACCGGGTTAGTGGGCATAAGTCAAAATGCCAGGGCCGATTTTTTTTTTTTTTTTTTTTGGTACACCACACAGGAAGACCAGATTCAAACAAAGAACTTCTCAATCGTGAGGCAAAAATGCTAACCCGTCTACAAAAATGAGCATTTGATAAAATGTAGTCGATAACAAATTTAGGCCCTGAAGTGTTTATCAGCGAGACAGAGCGGCACAAAGCGGCTGGTTTTTTTTCAGACCTTGGCAGCCTTTGAACACCAAAAAAAAGAAGAAAAAAAAAAGTGCTGACAAGAAGAAGCCTGTCAAACCTACCCGGAGTTTGAATGAGGGTGAGGCACGGAGTCGAGCTCCACCTAGTGGCAACTGCCCCCTGCTGGTCTTTCCTTGGAGTTTCCTGAAAGCTCTCTCGAGGGAGCCCCAAGCTCCATTTCCTGACAGTCGGTCTCTTGGGTTCTTGTCCAGAATTCTCAGCAGCAGCAGCAGACTCACCATTTTGTACCGAAGACTAGGGGTGTGCCAAAAAAAAAAAAAAAAAAATTCTCATAAGACTCGCGATTTTCATTTAGTACGGTTCAGAATAGATTTCGACTGTCCCAAAATCGATTTTATTTAAATCATTTTATACTGTCTTGCCCTTGTTTGTGTGCCTTTATTGGGAGCGCTGTTCATGTTGTACACGATTTGGCCACTCGGGGGCAGTGTGGCTCCGCGCGGTTGAGTTGTAGCCACATTAGAGAGTAGAAGGAAAAAGTTATTCCAATCAAATTTGTTTTCTTGTAGCGTAGTAATGCCAAGATGCTTTTCTGCATACATTCCTGAAGTATTTTGCATGAATAGCCGTTCTTTTGAGGGATAAAAGTGCTGTGATTAGCGCGCTAATTAGCGTTAGCGAGTCAGACTGGACTAGATCATGACGATTCTTAGCAGATCTATAAATCGAATGGCAGACCCAAAAATTGAATCGAATCGCGAGACAGCCAAAGATTTCCACCCTTACCGGAGATGTCGTCACAGCCTCGACGCGAGTCGATCTTTCCGGATGCTTCCACATCCCGTTTTCCCTGTCGTCCATCGTGACATTCTTCCTGCACACGATCCCCGGACTGTAGCGCTCCTTATGCTCGGTCACTTTGATGATTGCGGCCTTCCTTGGGACGATGACGGGCGCCGAGCGGACACTCGTCCTCTGCTCGGTCACTTTGACGATGGTGGCCTTCCTCGGGTCCATGGGATCGTTGGCAGCGCCGAGGCTCGCCGAGCGCTCGACTTTCCGGCTGGAAATGGTGATGGATGAGAATCCGACCTTGGTGCGAGGGATGAGAGTGGTCGCCGCGGACGTGGTCTGGATGCGAGACGGTTGCAAGCCGCTCGTTCTCCGGGAGGGACCGGACACCTTGGAAGTTGCCGGCGGACTACGTAGCAGCGATTCTTCTAGTCTGGTTGGCTCCCTGTTGGAGTCTTAAGGGCGGAATATTTGAACAGGAACAGCAGTTGAACAAAACGAAACGGAATCAAATGTGGTAGACGGGCAACATACCAGGAGAACTACGGTTTGGTTGGCCATACTCGGTGAAAGTTCTCCGCAGGGGTTCTTCAATTTTAGTTCTTCGAACAATTTCCTGATGTGGTTCCGAGGGGATTTCCGTCGAGGGTCGACTGCCTCGAGTCCCTGACAGCCTGTTACTGTTCCAGCCTCTCCTCAGCGCTTTCCAGATTCCGTGTTTTTCCTGCTCATTAGCAGCACAGCTCTGTGTGGTTTGCACCTGGAGATGAGATTGGAGGTGGGACGATAAATTTTCGTCGTTTTCGTCATAAAATTCTTTTTTTCAGACAAAAATAAAATAAAACTAAAATAGAAGCCAATCATTGAGACGATAACGATAACTAAAATTCGTCAGTGACAAAAACAAAACTAAAAACAGAGTTGAAAATTCACACAATCCAAACAGAAGGAATAAAATGCGGGTTGGAGAAAAGAACTGCTCAGAAACTGTTCAGTGTTCACTTGCACTTTATTTCATGTTCAAACATGTTTACATTCATTGCGCAGCTGTAAAATTCATCTCAACCAATTATGCACTTGTTTTATTTAAGTTACATTATTTTCAGTTTAACATGTTTCAATAAAACAATTCATAAAGACACCGTTGAATTTAGTGTTAATTTTATCCGTCATTTTTAAATGTTGCAGTTTTAGTCCAGTTTCAATCACACTTGTTAGTTTTGATCACAGTTAGTCAAACTCGTCCATTTTCGTTGAGTCCATTTTTAGTCGACTATAAATCAAGCATTTTAGTCTTTATTTTTGTCCAAAAAAAGTAATTTTATTCTGTCTTGTTTTAGTCGACAAAAACTGACAACATTTTCGTCTAGTTTTAGTCAGGACAATCATTTTACCCCTGTATTTTTTTTTGTCAGCAGATATGTTGAACATTTTGGATCGAAAACTATTTCACATCCAATTTTCTGATATTTTTTTTTCTGATGAAAAACTTCACACACAATTGCAGTATATCAACAATTGGCTAGTATGGCTCCATGCTGCCATGAGCTAGTAAGTTAGCCAGCATTTGTTAGCGGTCGGATTAACATTATTGTTGGAACATTATAGCCGCTGGATTAATGTTAAATTATAACTATGATTTACTTTTTTATTTTTTTTATTTTATTTTTTTTACTTTCACTTGACAGTGTCACAGTGACAGAATAGCAGAGACAAGATTTTGCTAAATCACATTTTCGTCTTGTTTTTGTTCGCGAACTAAAATGTCCAGTTTTTATTATGCGAAGTACATTTTCGTCTCGTCTTCATTAGTCGATGAAAAATGTCTACTGATTTAGTCCCTGTTATTGTTTATCGATGACGGTTTTTAGTCTAGTTTTAGTCCAGTGAAAAATTAGTGTTGACAAAAATATTATTGTTTAGTTTTCGTTGACGAAATTAACACTAGTTGTATTAAATGTGTCTTGCGTGTTAAACTACAGTTAAAAACAGGTCTTATAATTTTCTGTTATAAAAGTTGAAATCTATGCGGAAGGAAAATATCGACTAAAGTGGCAGTTTCGTCGATTAAAATGGCTCTTTTTTGTCGATTAAAATTGCTCTTTATTTTCGTAGACTAAAATTGGATTAAAACTAAAAATACAATCAGATGACTAAATTATGACTAAAACTGTAATTAATTTTAGTCGAAAGACTATCACTAAAATTAAATGAACATTTCTTGTCAAAATCGACCCACGTTACGCTCCCCTGCAGAAAACCTTCCATCGATTGAGTAATTAAGCGTGAGGTCTTGACAGTGTGACTGCTTCTTTTCTTTCTTTTTTTCTTTTTTTTTTTTAAATAGCGGGTCAGCTGCTTTGCCTTCCTTCAGGGCTCAACTGTTTATTCTCCAGTCAGATGACTGTGGGCTCCACACAGTCGATGGCCCGCCAGCCACGGAGGCAGCGAGCGAGACCGACGCGGCGCACGGCGTCTGCGACTTTCCCCCTCGCGGAATAACAATGAGGCTTGCAGCCTCGATAGAGAGGCCAGAAAGCAAATTTAAAAAAAAAAAAAGTGTCACGTCTTTAGAGGCTTCTGACACCGTTTAGCGAGCACGAAGGGAATACTGATGCACAGCTTCCTGGTTAGTCGAGTGTTCTGGGTCTGATTGGTTTACAAAAACTAATGTACTATTTGGTTAAGAACCTTGGTAAGAGAATTGCGGGGTCAACCACCTGAACTACTTACCAGGGAGACTACAGAACCACGTATTGCATTTCTTGGTTGAAATAGAACATTTACACAGAATAGTAAACAAAACACAACACTAATTGTTGTTTGTCACTAACTAATTAGATGCAGGGATGTTTGATACTAGGGATGTTAGGATATATCGTCGTCGTCATTTTCACAATATTTAAAGCAGCACTTTTTTTTTTTTTAACGTCAGGTTTATTTCCATTTGTGCAGTTCTAGCACCCTCTAGTGGCTATTTTATTAGTGTAATTTAATTTTTATTAGGGATGTTTTGGCCTTCTATGTTTAAAATCTATTCTACGCTAATTGTCAGATGAAGGGGAATGTAGTATGCTTGTGAACCGGGTCAATATTTGGAGGAACTCAATGTGTGCTTGTATTAGCAAGTAAGCACCTCAATATTAAGTTTTATTAGAGATTGTAGGTTGTTTATATGCATTGCTGTTATGTACAAAAGCACAATAGTACACAACTTTTTTTATTATGTGCTTATTTATTTTTTATTTTTGCAATATTGTGACCTTTTTTAAATATTGCCAATTAATTATCGTATCGTGAGCTTCATATCGTGATAATATCGTATTGTGATGTTTGGATAGCATTACATTCCTAATGTCAAATCACAATAATAATAATAAAAAAAAATGCTACGGTTGGGTCAATAATAACCCAATTTTTTTTTTTTTCCCAATAAACTCCTCATCCATCCATCCATCCATCCATCCATCCATCCACTTGGGTGAATTTGACTCCATTTTCTGGGCTCTTTTGTACAAAACAACCCTGAAAGTTCGGATCAAATTGACCCATGTAGAGGATCGCTACATTTGATTTTTTGACCCAACTGTTTTTAGCGTATACATATAAAACCCGTTGTAATATTTCGGGCCTCCAAAAACATCAATTTGACATTAAATCGGGTAAACAACAACAACAACAACAAAAACGCTCCCCCGACCCCCCCCCCCACTGCACACACACACGTGTCGGGTCATGTACCTGTTTGATGACGGGAGACGAGCGGTCGGGAGTCTGCCACGTCCTGCGCTGACTCCTCTCCGCTTGGCCATCTACAAGAGTGTGTATCGAGGCAAAACAAACGGTCACACCATGTACTCCTCCTCCTCCACATACACGCGCACAGGTTTGGCTTCCCTCACACTCGACGTGACAATGTTGACACTGTCAATAATGGATGTTAGCTTGGAAAAGTGAACGCCGCACCAAGCCAAGCGACACTTCTTTTCGGCAGTGATTCGCTACGAGTGTGGCACATTGTTTTAAAAAGTGCACAATTGAAATCTGATTTACACAAAATCGGACATGCCTGCATTTATAGTTGTTTTAAAACAACAAATTGCTTATTATTATTATTATTGCAGGAATTTATTCCTATTTATATTAATTTAGGCAGTCAAGAATATGATGTTTTTCAGAGAATAAAGATGACTTTTCCAATATAAAAGCTATAGAATTATGAGAATTAAGTTGTATTTTTAAAATTCACCCGTTAAACTTTAACTCACTCAAACCCAAAAACGTATAAATACGTTTTTTAATACTTTGTCATTCACTCCTAAAAATGTATTTATGCATTTTTTTATGCTAGAGCATACATAAGGCTTTGATGCAGCTTCTGACATGAAGAAGTCACTTAAAGTAATGGTAGTTATTACAAAAAAACAGCCAGCAGGTAGCAGCAGAGTATAAGAAATCATCCAAGGCCATGTTGCAACACGCTCTTTTTGCCAGTGTTTTCAGCAGGTTTGTGAATAATGATGAAATTTAGCTATATTGTAAGGTTCCATGTTTTTATAACGATAGAACAGAATATTCTGTGGACCTTGCAAAATCAGTCAAAATCCAGTTTAAAACAGCCGATAACGAAGGGGGTTGCTTCAGTGAAAGTGGCTGCAAGTGAATGAGTTAATTTCATATGGACTTGATTAGTTATTGTAACATCACTTTTTTTTCTCAAAAATAAACCATTTTGTAATTGCTATGGCATTTAGTGGTACACACGGTAGTTATTGTTTAATTGGTGTCAGAAATATGAGGGGGGTCCTTGGGGAAAAAAAAAATCTCCCTTGGAAGGAAATGGAAGGAGTCAGTGGACCCAAAACTACTAATAAGCGTCATATTCCCATCTGCTGCTGCTGCTTCTGTTGTCATGGCGACAATTTGGGGATAGCCCCCACATCCTCGTCTGGCCGCCGAATGCTTTTGGAGATGATCCGCAGCCCGTTCTCATTTCCGCGGGAGACAACTTTTTGAAAATGGCACCACTTTTTGCAAAATGTGATTGCAGCAAGAAAAAAAACAAAAAAAAACAGCAATAATGTGTTTTCAGAGATGCTGCCAGAAGGGAAAGTGCCTCGCCGCGTTCCATCTGACTCACCCGATGTCTCATTTGTGTCTCGGCAACAAAACAAAACCAAAAAAAAAAACAAAAGCAGTAGACTAATTTGTGTCCCCTGAAGATTCTTGTCATTACTCCAGCGGCGTTAGTGCCCACCCCTCCCAATCTATTCGTCATGCTGAAGGCCCGTTAAGCCTTAGCTAAAAGAGAACGTGGTGAAAATTGGCCAGCAAATAGGGAAGACTTGTCCTTTTTGGTATCATTTGCTCATTACCATCAGACAATTTCAAGTTTGGATGATGTGATATTTTGACAGCCAAAGGCATTGAGGCTGGTTAAAAATCAAGCACTTGCATTTCGGGCAGATTCTCCTACAACTGCGAAGAACAACTACGCTTCAAACATGTTCCCGCCTGACATTTAATTCACTGGCAGCCATTTTCACTTAAGTCAACCCCCTTTCCCAGCTATTTTCCTGGATTTTGACTGATTTTTACAAGGCCCACAGAAAATTGTATTCTATTGCTATAAAAACATGGAACCTTCCAAAAGAAAGATTAAAGTATCTTTCATCAGGAAGAAAAAAAGTATGTTTCTATCCGTTTCCATTTTGCAGCAATTAGCATTAGAATATAGCTAAGTTTCATCATTATTCCCATTCCTGGTCAAAACACGGGCAAAAAGAGCTTGTTGCAACATGGCCCTGGCTGATCTCTTATACTCTTTTGACAGCTGCTGGCCATTATTTGTAATTACCATTTCACAGTATATTTCTACCTGTTTCTGTTTAGCAGCAATTAGCAATAGAATATAACTAAGTTTCATCATTGTGGGAATAATGTGATTTTTATTCTCCACACTTATTTGCCGCGTAACAACTCCCACATAATACTTTCAATTTACATTGTTCAAATTTCAACTAGTTTCAAAAATTCACGCCTCCCGGGATATATATTGTCTGATTTCACATGACTTACAGTATTTGCACAATTTAACATTTAATATCAACTTTTGCCCATTCATTTTTAATGAGACAGACATTGAACGTTTTCTAACTAACCACGCCCACTTCCATATATATAACTTATCCTCATTACCACTTGTCTGATATTGTTCTGTGGTAAAGCGCATTGTCCAGGAGGTTATAATTTCACAATTTATATCTCAATTTACTTCATAAGCATTCCACATGCATTCAAATATTAGCATTCAGCTGTTAGCATTCGGCTTTTAGCATTCCCATGCGATTTCTCCAGAAATTGAACTTAGTCTAGTAGTCAAGTTATTCACAAATCTGCTTTGAATTGCGGGGGAAACAGCTTGTTTTCATCATGCCCCTGATTGATCTATTATATGTTGCTGCCACCTGCTGGCCGCTTTTGTAATAACTACCGTTTCTTCAACCGTTCTCTTACATTCCGTAGCATTGTGGTAGTCCTTGGAAGTGACGATGTAGCGGACTGGTGCACAGATGAGAGGAGGTTTAGAATTTTGGACAGTGCTAAATGTATTTAGCAGTTGTTGTCATTTATGATTCTGTGTCAAGGAAAAACCCCCCCAAAAAAACGCTAACTGCTTATGCTCTTAGTCCAGCTTGTACTTCCAGGGTTCGGGCAAGGACCATTTGGTCTAAATTAGAGATTGGGGTTTTCTTTATAAACGCTTAGTTTTAGTTAGTTTCAATATTAGTTTTAGTTTAAAAAAAATGTGTATTACTTGTGTGCAGTATTTAAAAAAAAAAACAGCATGGGAGCGACATCATCTGAAGGTGCTTTTCTATTGGCTGCTGCAAGATGACGTCACTTTTGTGTGACACACTTTCAAACATCTTTATTCCAGTTAATATCAAAATAAATCTACTTAAAATCCCATTTTAAATAATCCCCAAAGGCTCATGCATTCAATTAATTACCAAAGACTAAAACGAAGGACATTTTTGCTATATTAATTATAGTTAGTTTTAGTTAGTTTTGTGAACATAAAATGTAGTTTGTTTGTTTTCGTTTTTTTTTAGAAAGCTTTGTTTTTATTTTATTTTGTTAGCAGAATTGTTTTTGTTTGTTGACCCCAATTAAGTGTAAGGGTTAGGTTTGTAGCCTTTAGGTTAGACTTGAATAGGGCAATTTCATGGATGTTTTTTAATAACAAGCCTCACGATCTGATCGCACAACCGTTATTGACATGACAGACATGGTGATATTGTGTATATAATCAACTCGTTTTGAGACGGCAAAATCTGCGATTTATCTCACTATTGATTATCTTTCAACTGCGCTTATATCCGTGTTTCCAGCTGCCAAGGACGGACGACTTTGATTCCTGCACGCGGCTCTAACGTCTTGACGGGATAATCGATGTATAAACAAGAACGGGGGTTGAGGGATCAAACCCGGGATAAGTGAAGGACTGCCATGCTCAAAGATTAGGAAGGGGGGGTGGCTCCTCCAAATCAGTCTACATCTCGTCTTATCTTTCCGCGGCTAGGTTTTTATCTCTTTTTGTCACATTTTCCCAGCCTCTTCGCCATCAAACGCAATCCCGCCAGAGTGGCCGTGACGCCACAACGGGCAGCAGCTGCTCTCCAAATGAACGTTATTATTTTTCATCATCCAGTCCGGTTGGAAACGGGGAGGCCATCACGGTGCTGATTAGAGGCAGGTAACCTGTGTGGTACCTCAGCCTTGAAATATGTTGTGTGGTACTTGGGACCGGGATGAGCACAAACCTTGATGCAGGCTGACTGTTCCGCGATTCTTCAAAAACGTCGGCGTGATGGGTTGTTTCAGTTTCACCTATAAATGACATTTAGAAAGAAATTAGCTGTCGGTAGTGATACAACAATCTCTGAAAGCGTAAGTACTCAGTAGATCGTAGACCTACACCAGGGATGGGACAATCTGAAATCGGCCCTGATACTATCACTAACATACATGACTTCCAGGAAGTTGCAATTCTGGATGAAGACTCACTAAAGTGTGGATGTCTGCCAAGGCCCAACAAACTGGAACATGTTTGACAATACATGCATAACAGCCAAAAAAAAATAAAAAATCAAGTACAACAAGCGGCCAATCAATTGCAAAGTCACACACTGGGTATCTCACGTCGTAGCTCCAAAGGAGTCGTAAACCTTCAAAAATAATGCACAGTAAGCTCTTTTCAAAAGGATGCGTTGCCGCCGGGGACCACCGAAACTTCACGACAAACAGCTCTTCTCTGTGCCACTCTCCCTTTTTTTTTTCTTATTTTTTGGGTACGTCTCCACTTCGCAATTTTACCTTGAGACTTGCAGGCCTAAGAGTCACAAAGCATAAAAGGATTACAGAGACAAATCCTCCGGAAACCAGAGTTGAATCTTGACAAAGTTGTGCTCAAAAAGGTGTTCTACTACAAAGACAAATGCTCTTGATTTGAATCACGGTAGGTTCAACCACCTCAAAAAAAATAAGTGTCAGATTCTACACCATTAGAAACCTGGGTACTGCGCTCACATCATGATCACATCATATTGTCAGAAGCTGGGGTACTTTCGCTTCCTGAAGGGTCAACAATCTCCTTCTCTGGAAAATCATTGGACCAAGAGCTAATTGTACTTTTGCCCGGACCAAAAAAAGGTGCAAGTATGTACCCAAATGAAGGGCACAAAAGCAAAAACTCTGAGGATATGACACTGGACAATGTGGGCTATGGAACCTTCATTTTCAGTTGGACGTTGGGTGCCTATTGCCTTACCTGGGCAGCAGAGTGTGGCGAAACAACTTGTCTTTGATCCTGAGAATCCTCCACCTTCGTGACCCTCCTTTGAATCGGAAGCCACCCGGTTTTCACCGGCGCAACGTAACCGAGTTGGGACTGCTCCTTCTTTGGCCTCTGCGAGATACGAACCCTTTCCAGACTCCCCCTGCGCCCCACGGGGACAAAGAACTCGCTTTGCAGGGATTCCCGGCTGCCCGAGTTGTTGTGGGACAACGAGACCCCGCTGAAGGAGGGAGTCCGGTACGGCCTCCGGTTCCGATCGCTCGGTCCTCCGTCACCGTCGCCCTGCATTCTGTGGAGCTGTTGGAGCCAACCGTCCAGCTGCCTGCCCTCGATGGCGCTCCGAGGCCGAGCGGCTCGTTGGGAGACGTGGGAGGAGCACTCCCCCTTTGAGCTCTGGGTCTCCCAGTGGAACTCGTCTCCGGATCTCCTCCAGCCCATCGGCAGGTGGGCAGCTGGCCGTCGCAGAGTCATCCCTGTCCTTCAGCGGCTCAGGTAGCCTCTACCAGGTCTCCGGTTTCAGGCTACGATCAAAGACTTTGTCACTGGAGGATCAAGTTGACCATTTGCCAAAGGTGAAACCGATATTCGGACACAGTGTTTATTTCACTTGCACCGTAGTCCTCAATAAACAAGGTTCTACAGGGTGCTGTCTCCAGTCAAGGCACGTCGCAGTATGAGTGATGCTCAGCCAAACAAAAGAGTTACTGATCATCCAGTACAAGGGAGGGGAGATGGGAAGATACAAGAAGGGGGTGTAGTTTGAGGATAGAACAAACACTTGTTGATTCCAGATCAAACCGAAAATGATTTTCGGACTATTTTTAAACTGTTAAAATGTGTTGCCATGGAACATTCGGGTTGCCAGGGATGCCGTGTAAAAATACCGTCTCCAATGAGACAATTATGAATGTTATGCCATGACTTTCGAACAGCAAAATAACACTCACACCCCAACCCACCCACCCCTCTTCCTTGTTGAAACCCCCCCATTCGGGTCCATCCCGGGGATCTTGTGATCGGCAGATGACGATGAGGCTGGTTTGTCCCGGAGCCTCCATATGAACCATGTGACCCTCGCAAGGCCGTCTGTAGCGATGCACATGACGCGGTTGACGGCGTCAAGTTTATCTTAAAAAAAAAAAAAAAAAGTCAAAGAAATTGGATTCACTTTGATGTGTAATGAAATTCGGTGTTTCATAGGGGGACTGAAAGGGGAAACCCAAATGACTTTAAAGTGATTTCAGTTCTGCTTAAAATGCTAAGGCGCAACTTGCGGAATAAATTTGAGATGATGCAACGCAATTTGCATCTTTTTTTTTTCTTTTCTTTTCAACATTAAAACGGAAGGTAGCAATGAAAGATCCCTGGAAGTGGAGGCCCCTTTTTTTTCACTATGAATTCTCGAAAGATTACACAGGAGGAGCTTTGCGATTTTGCGTCACCCCTCCATCCAGGAAACATGCTTCAAAGTACCGGCAATGGGACCCTGCTATGTATTCATGTAATAATAACTAATAGACATGGCCACCCAGTTTTGTGTCGATAGGTGAAACTGACATTGGGGGCTATTTTTCCAGGGAGCACGAAGTGAGTTTTGGGAGCAGTTATTTTCAGGACCCTTCGGGCATGTTCAGGGACCAATTTATGTGATTTATTCGGCGCGAAAAAAAATAAACACAAGCGATTCCAAGGAAAGTGATGAAAACAAGGTTCCTTTTTTTTTTACGTTTAGAGCTGACGGTTGCAAATGTAAGATCTTTTTGTACAAAACAACAAAAAACTGAAGTTTTTCATTATAAGCCATAAACTTATTTTAAAAAAACTGCCTCTCTTTGCACCGATAACTATGTAACATAAAATAACAGTAAAGCAGTAATAAATTGCCACTTTCATAGGCACGTTCTGTGCAAGTGTGTTTTGTTTTGTAATGACTTTCGGTGGTATCAATATACTTTACTGCTTTCATTAATCTCTTCTCATACTGTATATTAACATCCGTAAAGCTGTTGTCTTTGCATGTTTTCTTTCCTCGCAACAGTGCGTAAAGCTTGTATATTGTTTTACGAGGGCATAAAAGAACCCCCCCAAAAAACATTAACCATCTGGGGTGTGGGCGAGGAGGGAGGTACATAATTGAGAGGGTCCTCACACAGCATGAGAGGGTAATGTGCGCATAAACATCCAACGAACACTGCACATGCGGTGGAGTATATGAAAAGCCCACAATTTAAATCGTATATTTGTCTATAGTCTGCCAACAGTTGGGGATTTTTATGTCTCGTGAATCGTGATCATTGTATATGGAGATGATGGGTAACAATTAGGTGAACGTTTGTTTATCTATTACTTTAGGTTTGTATATTTTTAGACTTAACTGTCTGCATATGCCCCTCAACAGGCTTTTGTGTCTCAATAACTTTCCAAAGTGCAATACAGTAGGCTATACGTCAACGAAATTGTGATTTAAGGCACCAGGAACGATTGTGTGCTACATGTATTCTACCTAGTGACAAGTCACCAGCTAAAATAAATACAAGTGATTCTATTGGTCGATACACTTGCTGCTAAATGTGATTTTAGATGTCTATGGCTACTAGGGAATTTTTAAAGTCATATAGTTTTCTGTTTTACTTCCAAAAAATTATTGGTGGACCATCCATTTGTTTGAATATAAAACAATTACTTATACAATTTAGTTGAGCTTACACCTCTAATTCTGCCTAATATGAAACAAAATAACCAGGATGAAAAGAAAAAAAATATTGGTCCTCATTGCTAGACCTGCTGTTTTGCTAAAATGTGATTTCAGTTTATGATAAGATAATTTATGAACACAAGTTGGAACCCATAAATTATTGGTGGCCCATCACAAAGCCTGCCTAGCAACAAGTGAGAACCACCGACGCGCTAACGTGATTTACGATTAGATAATTATGAAGAAATATATATATATATATATATATATATATATATATATATATAAATGTTATAACCCACATAAATTAATGGTGGAGCGCATATTTGTTTATATAATAAAGCGCCAATTCATGTACAGAGCAGTTAAGTGTCCATTTTGATTCGGTGTTTTGATGACCAAACCAATTTCCAGTAATGCTACTGTTTCTAATACGTAAAATGCGTATATTTTATAGTGATGTGTTTTTAATGACGATTAAATTAAATACTCCACCAGTTTTCACTACTTGTTGCTGTTAGGATGCCTGCTGGGTGGGAAAAAAAAAAAAAAGTTCCCATGGTTCCCCCTAGTGGAGCCTCCAGTCAGCGGCGGAAAAAAAAACAAAAAAAACATGGCTACCCGGAGTAGCTGCTCAACTCTCGACCAAAAGTGAAGTAAAAGTCCGGCGTTTTGCGAGCAACGAGTTCTCGGCTGGGGGGCCTTGTTGAAGCAGGGGAAGGAGGTCGGAGGATGTCTCGCTGGGTGCCCACCAAGAAGGAAAAGTACGGCGTTGGTAAGTACAAAGCAAAAGCAGCAACTCCATCGTTAGCGCCTTTTAGCTCTGAGATTGAACAAGTTTGGGAAGGGAAGGGAAGGGACGGGAAAGTGAAGCCCAACGCGGCCGTCACTCTCCGGCTTCGCCTTCTAATTCGACGAGCGGGTGAGTGGGTTTGGGGTATGAAAGTTGGCAGCGAGTTTTGATGTGGAATTCTTGAGAAGTGTCTGTTTTTACGTGGTGGGGAAGACGCTGGGAATTGTTACGAGGCGCCCCTCGGCTGCTGTTTCCTGTGCGGACAGTCAGAGGGGCCTCACTCGCTCTCGCTCCGGTTCCAAACTCGTCCACTTGAGCTTTACAACGCAAACTTTGACTTATTTCTAATTTCTCTACTACAATTTTCTTTTGTACTTTTTTTTTTTTTTTTTTTTTGTTTTTTGTTTTTTTTTTGCGGTCTGACACGATTTGTTCCACTTCTCCTACGCTTCCCTCAACACGGCAGGCGTGTTAGGTCCATGCTAATGTGATAAATCTCTTCATTATTATTAACTTACTAATGATGTATCATTAAAGGTAATCACAATGCACACTTTTGATTGGCACTGTCAATATGTTTACTTTTTTTTTATGTGGTTGTAGAACAATTCTGTAACAGGCAGAGAGCTCTTTCATATTTTGACTGGAGGAGGGAATCGCAATCTGGTGACGTCACTGGTACATATTCTGTTTGTTTCATGACACAGAAAGTTATTGTTGTTAATGAACATCCCCTGTACAATAAGTACATGTTTCTAATATTTTGACGAGAAGGGTGAATCATGATATAGCAATATCCACAAAGTGGTTGCCATCTTTGGGGAATTTTCATATTCGACCAGGTCAAGTGAGTTCTGAATTTAGGCCTCTGCCCAGCCGGCAAGTGGCTTTGATCCCGCTTGGCGCTGAATTGAAGCATATTACGGCAACCTATGTATGAAGTGACAGTGGTTAATGTGTTGTAAATTAATATTAATTCTCATAACTACTAGTTGCCTTCTTCATCACTGCACAAGCCGCTAAACACGCTTCATGTAGCACAGCCCAGGGCCACAGCTCGTCATTTGGGGCCCAATTGACAAAAAGTAATCACACCTCCCACCACCAGATTTTGGATATTTATTATCAACTATAAAGTCCACCTTTGAGAAAATGTTCCTGTTTCCTGAGTTAGATCCAGTCCTAAAATCTTTCTTGAGGATTATCAACAAGTGAAGTATTGAACACTTCTACTGTAATTGATCAGAACAATAAGCAACTTTTAATATAGTTTACTGTTTCAACTGCTTTTATATTTGTACCTTGGTGATGAAAACGTCACTTGTGTCACTCTCCACTTTACACATTTTTTTTTCATTTTATAAAATGAACATGAAGTCTTAATTTTATGTTAAAGAGTCATGATTATGTTGTACAGTTAGTGTTTTCTCTACTACATAATATACTGCAAGAACAAGGTCATTGCCTTGGAAATTCAGACAAATTGTTCTGGAAGTGAATTTCTATAAGTTGGCTGATCTGAGTCAGTGTTTGTTGCTGTTTGACCGATGGGATTAGTGTTTCCGATTGGTGGTTGCGGTCGTTTGCGGGACTGACAACAGTGCTCGTCTTGCACAGCCAGTGACGCATCTGACCGATATTTCGTCATCTTTTTTTTTTTTCTTTTCTTTTCTTAGTGAGACCATAAGTCACAAGTCTCCCTTCACACAAGGCAAACAATCCTGGTTGCAACAGGATACCAAATATGCTAGCAATTAAAACCTTAGCACTAAAATTTGAACCATGTGTCTTAAATCATGAGCTATGACCCGTTGGTCGTGACGGATGTGACGCTTGGCCGCCGTCGCGTCTCACCGTCCGTTTCAGGTCCAATAAATGTGAAGAGGTCTGTCTCGGATGCCGGCTGCTCGTTTTTTTACCATTACAGCACCATTGGTAAAAATAATGATGGCACATTTTGGTGGTATATGAATGGGGGAAAAGTTGTTGGGCTCACCGGCGATGGGTCGCGTCATTTTGCCTCTTCTGATGACTTCCGTTGATGGAAGGTTTTAGTGGTTTTTGAAACTTTTTTAAATTGTGTTTTATCTTGAAACTCTTAACTGGACCCATGCCTAATCCCAGAAGAAGATGATGTGTCAGGTGCTAAAAACTCTTGACTGACTTTGTCCCCTCTTCCGTGACTTTTTTTTTTTTTTTTTTTTACAGAGCAGCGACTCGGAAATGCTGTCTTTGACAGGTTGCATAAAACGGGCTTGAATTTGAGGTTACTCGAGACTGGCTAGCACAATTCTCCTTTGGACAAAGGCTGCAAAAAGATGCAGAGGAAACCTGTGTGACGGCATATAACACTACCCCCTCCGTCCCCCTGCCGATATTGATCCAAACAGCTCCTCTCATTGTGTGCCGAGGTGCCCCCGCCGTGCTTCCCGCGCTGGCTTGACAGATGGTCCAATGGTGTGCGTGCACGGTGGCGGTGTGAAACACAGTTCAGCGACGTCGACCGGCGTCATTACATAATTTAGTCGGGCCTCGGTGACGATAATACGGCAGAGCCACCGGACTGTCAACTTCTGTTAGGCGGCCGGTTGCGTGAAAGCGGGATTTTCCACCTTCCAGTCTCGCCTGACAGGCTGACACTTTATTTCATTTTCTTCGCAAATAGCTGACAAAGTAATGTAACCTTGGAAAACCGCAAAAAAGTTTCATGTTGTTGTTGTTGATAAAATTCCTCGACTTTGATGAAGCTGACTCTACTTCTGTGAAATACATTGTGGCAAAACATGCGCTTTTGCTTTGTTTGTTAGCAGAATTATGCAACATGTTCCTTGATGATTTTTCAACAGGATTTTATGTAGTAAAGGGGAGATCAACCTGATAATAATTTTTGTTAATCAGGATAAAATTTATATTGAAATGGATACCAAGGGAGGTTTTTACTAGGGATGCACGATAATTAGTGTTGTTCCGATACCGTTTTTTGGCCCCCGATACCAATTCCGATACTCATCTTTGTAGTATCGGCCAATACCGATACCTAAGTTTTTTTTTTTCTTCAACATGAAAAAGCTGTCCTGCCATTGGTTCAGAGCATTCAAGAGCCAATAGGATATCTTAGATCAGCATGTAGTGAACATGTCACATATCAGTGAATATTATGCATGAGCAAGACACAAGATGCTGCATCCAAAATCCCAAAAATATACATTAGCGTTGGAATTAATGATATCGGCATGTTACTTGTGAGTACTCACCGATACCAATACCACTGTTTTAATGCAGTATCGGTATCTCTGCCGATACCAGTATCGGTATCGGAACAACACTAATGATAATATCGTTGGCCGATAATTATCGGCAGTTATCGATCAATTTGACGTCAAACAGATTATGATAAACCAGATAAATAAATCTGCCGATAATTAGCGGCAATTATCAACCAATTTGACGTCGTACAGATAAACCAGATAATAAAGAAATAGGAAGATATCCATCCGTCCTTCCGTGCATCCATCTATCCATCCATTTGTTTTGGGAAACTCAAAATGAGTTACTGGTTGTATTTGAAGCAGAGATGGCAATAAAATTCAGCTTCATGGTGCTTTACACAATGTTTCTGTGTATTTGTACACATTAGACTTATAGTAGGACTCGAAAGTGCTCACTTATTGGTTATCGTCACTTTATAAATTATTGGTTTATCGTATCGGTTCAAAAGTAGCATTATCGCACATCCCTAGTTTTTGCATTTTTCGACCTTTTTTCAGTGAATCGGTGACAAAATGAAGGCAGGCGTCTTATGCGAATTTGGATTGTTACGGACATTCTCGCTGGGTTTTGTTACATTTGCAAAAATCGGCAAGCCGCCAACGGCAGCTAGCGTTGTCTCCAAGTGCTGAAAATGTGGTGCTTATTTTAGAAAGTTTAACAATTAAACCGCTTTGTTTTCTGTAAAAAAAGAAAAATCATTCAAACTATCATCACTGTTGCTGGTTTTCATGAGCAACTTTCAGAAAACTGCCAGTGAAAATAACTGAAGACACCAATGCATTCTAGACTGTTGAAAATTTAGGTCAGACAAGCTTGCAAAGTTTGTGAAAAGGTTAACTAAAAACTTTGGTATTAAATGCTCGCAACCGCCCCCCCACCAACATTTTAAGCGAACAGTCTCGCTCACAGCCAATCGGGTCTTGGACATGGGACGACCCGTCTTCTTCAGTGCACCAAGAGCTAATCTCACAAGTACTACACTTCAAGAGTGTCTATCAGCGCTTGTTATTCAAAGTCCCCGAAGCTCTTTGAAAGTAGGTTGCCTCATATTTATTCGCAAATCAACAGGCTCAGCATCTCTCGGGCAATTGGGGTCATAAATAATGTCAACATCAACTGAACTCCTTGTTATTGTTGTTTGTCTCGTGTTTCTTTTTTTTTTTTTTTTTTTCTCACGCCCTTTTATTCCGGGATTTCTAATGGAGGTGTCAGTCACAGCTGACGTGAAATTGCCCCCGTAACTTTTCGGCGCGGCTGCAATTTTGACGAAAAGGCCATTTGGTGTATTAATGTGTGCACTCATGCCCGGTTAAATACTTGATGATGGCTTGGGTGACGGTGCCGTTGCTCAACTCTGGAGGCGGTTTTAGATTAAAGTCCAACATCGCTAAGATCCGTCACCTTGCTTTATAACCTCTTGCGCAGGTGCTCCCCGGTGCTCGACGAAGATTTAAAAAGGATTTGCGGGAAGGTCTCGCTACGTTAAATAGCCGGAATTGCCGTTGACTGATGAGTTGCATCTATTTGGATCACTGGGAAAATAATTCTGGTGGTATATGCCGTTATTCGTTTTATTATGGCCCAGAGACTTAAGACATGTGATCGGCATGCAATGAGAATTGGAGTTGGAAAAGTGACTGAATCAACATCACCGCTGCTGTTTGCAGCCACATGGTCCACTCCACTCGCGATTACCGAACAAAGCACACGTGGGGGTTCGCCGTACAGTACATACAAGGAGGCGGCTGGGAAGCAAATTACTTTGGAGTCTTTCGCTGATGGGGCTTAATGAGCACGTTCAGTCTGGAGCTCAAGGCCGCTCATTTGCAGTCATGGAAATCTCAACAGGAAATCACCCCCTTCTCTGCTTGAGCCAATTATAAACAACGGTCCCTTGAAGATGTTTTTTTTTTTTTAATGAAAGTGGCGATCATGTCTGCGTGATTGGGTGAAAACGTGCAAGTGCAGAGAAAGTGAGAAAAGCACACAAGTGAGGAGGAGGAAATGTCGCTTGAGGTATTAAGAATATCACAATGGATGGAGAGCTTCCAGTAAAGGCAGAAGGAAATATGTCGTGCAGGAAGATGAACAATGTGTCCTTTTGGCAAACAAAATAGAGGCTTGAAAACTCATGTAATGCTGGCAGGTTATACTAAAAGTTTGAATAAATATGACAAAAGGTGACTTTTGAAAAATGCAAACTCCTGCTTGAACTTCCTGCCTGGTTTGTGCATCTTGCATTGCAAACCTGTGAGCTTTAAATAGTCCCCTTTGCATCTCTTTCACTGTGACTCATCAATTCCAAAACAAACACACTTGAAATCAACCACAGATCTCAAGCCAAGGCCGAACACTTTTTAATCTGCATTGACAGCTTTGTAAATAACCCCTTCACCCCCGTATTTTACTGAATTATGTCATCGCCTTCACAAGCTCAAAGCATCCGTAAAACATTTGTTTATTTTTTTCCCCGTATGGTATGCTCCAAGCAAAACTCACAAACAAAATGAGTTGATTACAAACCCGGGGTCAGCCAAATTCTCCGACTAAGCTCTTCTAACTTTGTTTGGGATTCCCTGGCCAACTCGCTGACGCTACGGAAAACAAATGCAGCGAGGCTGAGTCGCTCACGGCACTATCGACGGCGCTCCAGCTCCTTCATCAATGCCCGGTAATGGCCACGTTATCGGCGGCCGCGTGGATTAGCGCGGTTTATAATTGAGCCCAATGTGTGGAATTACAATCAGTCGTTTGGATAATTGTAGAAACGGGTGTCGTTTGAATAATTGTAGAAACGGGTGTGTGTCGTTGAACGCTGGCGTGCAATCTGATGCCACTCTGCGAGGTCCTTATGTAGGAGACTTACGTCCGCTAAGGACCCATCCAGCCACCCCTTTGACCACATCTTGGCAAGTGGTGCACATTTTTAGTCCATGTTTGGAAAATCATTAGCATGTGCAATACTGGAGGGTTAAAGTTAGGCCTAGTGTTAAGAATATGCATTGTCCAAGATAACGGCTGAAAATTTGGAAGGACTGAGAAGTTGTTGACGTACTCATTTGCGGAGAGCATTTTCACCCGTTCTGTTTTCATGGTTATTCCCTTCGAATGGTCTCCTGGCGTGGATGCTTGAGAACGCCTCGTTGTCAGCCATGAAAGACCGAAGAGTTAAAAGTGTCGAGCAGGGCTTTGGACTCCATTAGAGTGCCTCATGGTCAGCTGCGAGTGCATGCAAGGCACAGAGAGAAGGCATAAGAGTGAGGTAGGGGGGAAAAAAACTATTTAAAAGTTCACAGTCACACATGACAGCCAGTGTGTTTATCTTCACAGATGCACTATGATGTCTTGGTTTAGTTCTGGATTATGGAACATTTGGCCTGAGCAAGTGGCCCGCTTCAAAAATAAACACACAGGCATTTCCTGCCATTAGCCATGGCATAATCGTGCGCACCCTGCTGTAAAATGACAAAACCGCCTTCCAGGTTTTTTTTGTTTTTTTTTGGTTTGTGTTTGCGGCCCTCGCCCCACGCCTGTAGCTTTTGTGTACTTGAAACAAACTGCGTGCATTTCCTGCGGGTAGCGCGGGCCTTTGTTCACGTGTCAGCACGTGGCTCTGGTGAATTCTCTGGCCTCGCTGGACTGTTTGTGGGCTCACAAAAACACTGTCACATATTTATTGATGGCAACCTGACACGCAAGGCTAATTGAAATGTGCTACTAGTGCCATTTTATGGCTTCCACTAGATAATGATCTGATTGACCTTTAGGAAAATAGCAGCTTCATGCAGATGGTTAGGTTATTCTTTTAAGCCTAAGCATAACTCCTTTGCTATTTGTGATATTTGTCATTCTTATCAGAGGATGAAGAATGTATGCTATTGCTCATGATTGGTATTATGGATTATGTGAAGAATTGTTCAAACATAACGACTACACGTACCTGTCGGGTCGCTATTTGATTCCTTACTATTGCTTTAAGCTTACCAACTGACAGCTTGAATGTCTCCAGGAAAAGCTTGCCAATATTTGGAGGAAATAAAAGAAATCACATTAGAGGTGAAGGTTGTCATCAATCTGCACCAAGCACATGTTAACGCGAGCGCCTGACATGCTGCCCGTGTCTTGTTTTAAGACAGTCGCGGCCCGTTTGCACTTAGCAGATTTTTATTGGACGCTATTAAAGTGGCCTCAAACCAAAAAGGAATTCTGGTTCGTTTCGCACCGCCTCCAGTGTTTTGGTCTTCCTGCCGCCTGTTGATTATGACACCGTCAGTGGCGCCGGGCCCTGGCGTCAGCGTTAACCGACCGGCGTGGGTGGACGTTGTAAACACGCGCCTGTTCCTCCTCGTAAGAATCCCGTCTTGGTCTTTTTTTTTTTTTTTTTCAGCAATCTACAACTACGATGCCCGTGGAGAGGAGGAGCTGTCCCTGCAGATCGGTGACACGGTGCACATACTGGAGACACATGAACGTAAGCATCTTAGCTAACGTTATATTTAAAAAAGTGTTAAAACGGAGCCCTGCCTCTAATAGTGAAAAATCAATGGTAATTGACGGCTGCCCATAGAGGCTTGCGATTGCATTTTACACTGCTGCTGGGCTGGCAAACTTCTCATACGCTTTAAAACTTCCCTTGTAGTGTCTGTATTCTTTCCCATACCTATCATGTATTTCCCTTGCATATCTTCTTTCTCTCTCTCTTTTTTTTCTTTTCTTTTTTAGACTGGTACCGAGGGCATAGGCTGAGGAGGAAATCCAGAAAGGTGAGTGTCAGGTTAACACAGTCAAGTTCTGACCCAGTTTTTGACCTGAACATGTTTCGCTTTGACCTGTCTGACTTGCGTTCCATTCCGGCAGGGCATCTTTCCCGCCTGTTACATCCACCTGAAAGAGGCCACTGTCGAGGGCAGCGGGTCAGTACTTGAACAAGTGTGCTGCTGTGATTCCAAAATAATGCTACTTCCCTGCAGGGCTGGGAGATTAAAGACCTTTAAAAGGAATTGAGAGATTTGCTTCTAAAGACATTTTACAGGTTTGAAGAGAACTGCTGAAAATGTGCAAAGACTGAGAACTAGAGTATGCAGTTGTAGAGCTATAACATCCAACTGTTTTTCACTATTTTCAACTTTCCATCATACAATGATGGCCCAAGATGGTGCCAATACAATATTATTTGGCAGAATAAAATTCCGATAACCAATTAATCTACTGATTAATAAAAAAAAAATGACGACAATAATTATTTTTTGGTCACTTAATGCAACAATAAAGATATGAGTTGTAGGTGGACAATTTTATTTTTAGTTTTTTTACAAAATTTTCTCCTTTAGGATTTGTTCAACCTTAGAGAGAAAAATCTGCAATTGTTATTTTTTTCCTTTTCATTTGTGCGTTTTTTTTTGTAAATATTTGTCTCTATATTAATGTGTTAAAAGAAGGGACAAAAATATTTTTTAAAAGAGCTCATGTCAGCCGATTTTCCAAGATATGAGCCGGTGTTCGGACGATATTTTGCTTTGATAAGTTAGTAAAGCATCTTATTTGCTATCTGTCACAGGCAAAAGGAGACGGTCGTTCCCACCGAGCTGCCGCTGGTGCAGGAAGTCACCACCACGCTGCGGGAGTGGGCGTCGATATGGCGGGACTTGTATGTGGTAAGTGCCAAGTGTCTTTTGTAAGCTTGTGAATTTCGTGACTGTGTTTACAGACGTTTTGGGGGATTTGCAGGGAGACAAACGCGAGATGTTCAACTCGGTTCGGGACATGATCTACGACCTGATCGAATGGCGTTCCCAAATCCTCTCGGGCACGCTGCCGCAGGACGAACTCTCCGAGCTCAAACAGAAAGTCACGTCCAAGATTGACTACGGAAACAAGTGAGGATTTGCTTACTATCCACAGATTTTCCAAAATGAAGGCAAATGAATGGAGCTCAGTGAATTTGAACTTGTTTTTTTTATTTATTTATTTTTTTTTTAATCCCAGGTACTTGGATCTTGACCTGGTGGTTCGGGACAAGGATGGAAACATTCTGGATCCGGAGCTCACAAGCACCATCAACCTGTTTAGAGCGCACGAAACGGCCTCCAAGCAAATCGAGGACCGCATCCAAGAGGAGAAGGTGAAAGAAACTGACTTCCAAACCCGAATTTGAAAGACTAACCCCTAACTTTTAATGAGAAAGCCGAACTTTAGCTTGAAACACAAATCCTAAAAACGGGTTTAAAGCCTTCAAAGTCTTTCTCCTCTTTTCCTTTAGTCGCAGAAGCAGAACATCGACCTGAGCCGGCAGGCCAAGTTTGCCTCCACGCCGGCGTTTGCCCTCTTCGTCACGCTGAAGAACGTGGTTTGCAAGATCGGAGAGGATGCCGAGGTGCTCATGTCGCTCTACGACCCGGTGGAGTCGAAGTTCATCAGGTGATGCCCTCGAGGAGGACTTGCTGTGAGAGCGTGTCGGGAGGTATTCATTTTTTTTTTTTCCTTTTTCTGTCTGGCAGTGAGAACTACCTGGTGAAGTGGTCCAGCTCGGGTCTGGTGAAGGACATCGACCAGCTGCACAACCTGCGTGCCGTTTTCACTGTGAGTTGCTTTTTGACTTGGAGCATCATCAACATTTGCACACTTCCTTAAAAAACCTTACAAATGTTTTTTTTGTTTTTTTGTTTTTTTGTTTTTGTTTTTTTCATGAGAAAAAAAATATCTGATATTTTACATGATGAAATCAAACAGTAATGACAGAAACAGAATGTAAGTGCCCCCCCCCCTGTCATTTCAGTGGATATTGTGCTAATACTTCTGGTATGTACGCCCCATCCTATAAAACATGCATACATGGCAGATAGCTGAAGTAATATTTGTTTATTTTCGCAGAAGATAAAGAATATATGCCAGTAGGTAGAAATAAATAGTAAACTTCAAATGAGTGTGTCAGTAAAAATTTTGAAGTTATATTATTATTTTTTTCAATAAAGAAAAGTGAATCCAGTTGAGTGTATACTGCTGTATTTTTGCTCTTCTGAGTGGCAACACTGAACTTACTGCATGACATTTTGCTTCCTTCCAGGATTTGGGCAGTGAAGACCTGAAGCGTGAAAAGATCAGTTTTGTGTGTCAGATCGTGCGAGTGGGTCGCATGGAGCTGCGTGACAACAACACCAAGAAGCTGACGTCGGGTCTGAGGAGACCCTTTGGCGTGGCAGGTGAGGCCCATTGAGGCCGAGTCTTTGAAAGAACAGTTTAATAAAAAAAAATAAAAAATGTTGTCTTACGTTTTATAAACAAATGAGATTGGCTTTGTTCACGCAGAATCCAAAATTCTATTTCACAGGAAGGTACCGAAAATACTGAATTTCTTCAATTAGTGTGCTCCAAATATATGCTACACTCCAATTAATTTGCCCCATAATAAAATAATAATAATATATATATACATATCAAATACATAAATTGGGGTGCTAAATGTTGGCTGAGTCACTTGGAAAATAATTCAAAAAAACAAAAAAAAACAGATGCTTTGGTACGATCCCCGAAATGGCTTACCCTTAATAGATGCCTGCTAGACAGTGCAGTTGAGCAAATAAGTATTAAAAAAAAATGCTGTAAGTAAGTCTCCTCTAAATCATTATTGTAATTATAATTAACCCTCCTCTATGTGTGAAATGAATGGAATTAGCAAGTTTTAGCCACTCTGATGCCATTTATGTATGTGTCTGTGCACTGCACGGGGCCCGAACAATGTTCCAATAATGCTCTCCTTGTCCCCCCACCCTGCAGTCATGGACGTCACTGACATCATCACGGGCAAAATGGACGACGAGGACAAGCAGCACTTTATCCCGTTCCAGCCGTAAGTGCACAACACCATCATTCTGTGGCCGGCTGCAGCCAGCGCCGCCTCCATTTGAATCCGTTTTCCCCTCCAGTCCTTGACACCTGATTAGCGCGGACCTTAAGAGGCGTGCGTTCCTCCGTTCCCCCGCTGACTCAATTAAGGCAATCTCATTAACAGGCTGCCACTCTCGCAGACAGGCGGAGTAACCTTTTGCTTAACGGCATTTTCCGCATAATTGCAAACGCTTCAGCGGGGCCAACAGGTGACCCAGAATTTCATCTGTCTGCATAAATTATGGTCATTACAGCCCATTTACAAGCAGGGGCTTTTTGTTTTTAACAGACAAAGCATCAGGAAAAATATGATTTTGTACAGTGACCAAGCTCTTTATTGGAACTGATTGTATTTTTTTTTTTTGACAATTAGTGACAGTTTTTTTTTTTTCATAGTTGGGCTGGTTCTGTGACTTATACTCAGGTAAAACTTGTATATATTAAGATTAGATCAGGGATTTTGGTCCCAGTCAATTCTCTATTGGTGTTGGTCTTGTTTTTTGGTAAATAAATATATGGGAAAAAAATATGCAACTTATAGTCCAGGTAGACTAAGGTGGTTGTTGTTTTTTTTTCTTCATGATGCATGTCTGGTGCAACTTATATTCCAGAGTGACTTACAGTAAAAAAAAAAAAAAAAAAAAAAAAAAAATACGCTACTTATTTATACTATATTTCTTGTGCAATGTTTTTAGAACAGGTAAAGTACAGTAGAAATAAGTGGAATTAAAAAAAATTGATGCGATTACGTAGAGTAAAACTGTAAAATAAAATTAAGTGTAATTAACCAAATTGAGTTGAAATCCTTTATTTAGGAGCATGCTGTAACTCCTAAAAGACAAATCCTCTTATTACGTAAAAAGTGATGTCATCACAAAGCACGCACAAAAAGGAAAAATTGTTCAACAGCACCTTTGTCTATAATCATAAACACAAATTTTTATATTTTCTGTGGAGGGACATAATTCTCATGATTGTCAATTATGCTTCGCCACATTTTCCCCCAAAGATTTGAACTAGCACATTTTGTTTGTCTGACATTGTCGTGTCTACCTCCCGCACTTTCCCATCATCATTACACTTGTTTCTTTCAGCATCACTATCACATCAGCTGCTAAAACACGACGCCAAATGACGAGTACATGATGAGCATGTTAGTTTTTTTCCGATAGCCCAGGAAGTTCCCATCTGTGAAGACCGACTGACACCAACAGGGCGTCATTTCCGAAACTATCATTTCTGCTTCAGTGGCGTTGTGCATGCCATTCAATGCTTAACTCCTTTTTTTTTGTTTGTTTGTTTCTTCTCCTCACTTAGGGTGGCCGGCGAGAGCGACTTCCTGCAGACGGTCATCAACAAAGTCATCACGGCTAAAGAAGTTAACCACAAGGGCCAAGGTAAGGCCAAATTGTTGCAGTCTTTATCAAGTCAGAGGTTTTCGAGCTAGAGGTGGCCTGAAATTATGAAATCAGGCACCGGTGGATCAGTTCATTTATTTGCGCAAATGCAGCATTATTCTTCGTCCAGAATTGACACTGTCCTTGTACCTAAAATAAACTCCCACGCGTCTCCATGGTAGCAGAATTCCTCCGCTAATTAAGACACACTACACTTCTGCTAAGATAATCACAGATTTAACACATCTGTGCAGCAAGGAAAAACATACAAGGTATCTCCTGGTTCTGTCAGCATAAACGAGCCCTCCCTGGATAAATGGAGCACTCGGCGTGGCGAACTATTAAAAGGCTTCCAGCTTGTCTCGTAACAACATGAGGCCTCTCCAAAGCCGATCAAAAAAGAAGGTTGAGGCAGTTTTAGATGGAAAAAACATAAAGCCCAAGATAAAAAAAAAACAAAAAAAAAACAAAAAAAAAACACACGCTCGTTGAGTTGATCCTTCTATGCTTGCCTGACTCACCTGACCAGTCCACATCATTTCAGTGAAAAGCTTAAAAAAAAAAAAAAAAAAAAAATCGATTTTTATTTTTTTAATCACTAGGCCTATGGGTCACCCTCAAACGTCTTCCCGGTGACATCCACCAGATCCGCAAAGATTTCCCTCACTTGGTTGACCGCTCCACGGCCGTGGCTCGCAAGATGGGCTTCCCTGAAATCATCATGCCGGGTTCGTGGAACATCTTTTTCCTCAATGTCGCAAAGACACTTCCTATCCCACTTAACCTGTTGTTGTTTTTCCCTACAGGTGATGTGCGGAATGACATCTACCTGACCCTGGTCCAGGGAGACTTTGACAAAGGGAGCAAGACCACCCCGAAAAATGTGGAGGTCACCATGTCCGTGTACGATGAGGACGGCAAAAAGCTGGAGGTACGACACTAAAGATGCTATAGCAAGCAAAGCATCTTGTTGCTGTCAGGCAGAAACATTCTATGTTTTTATATATATATATATATATATATATATATATATATATATACACACACACACACACACACGCGGGAGTAAGATGTGACGATATATTCATACCCATATATTTGTAATAAAAGGAAAGGTTTCTTTCCTCCAAATGAGGCAAATATATCTACATGGATTGTTTTATTTGGCGATCACCATGGCCGTTTCCACTCCCCCAAGACTTTGACTTCCTCTTGGACTCATTGCTGCATCTGAAATTTGCATACAGGCACAAAATATTTTTTAATCATCTGCCAGACCGTCAATGTCTCGTGTCCTAATTAAGCTTTAGCGCCCTCTAGAGACTCCAGCCAGTGGCCGCCCTTTTTTCTTTGCGCCGGATGTTTAATTATTGCCGACCCTTGCTGGGACGACACCTCTTGTACTGCACAGGCCGTCGGCTAATAGGGAGCATGGGAGCTGTACAGCACAGTGTGGGAGGATGATTGTCTGTGCAACATAATTTACTTTATTTGCCAGATATTTTGAATAACAGCGGAACCTCGAACAGACTGCAATGCCACTTGTGCAAGAAAACAAGACAAGGAGCCAAATACAAAAATGAAAACACTCACAAGGAGCATGGAGAAGTTGTGGAAAATGAAGCTGGATGTACTCATTAGGTCACAGCCCAGCGCTTAAAGGGACAGCAACGTGAAAAATCAACTTTTTGGAGCATTTAGCCGCATTTAAATGCTAAATCCTCAACAAAAACCATCACCATAGTGGTGTTTTCCTCCATTCACCCTTCTATGGGAAATTCTAGGTCATTCTGCTCTCCAAGTACCAGCCTCTTCCAACCCGATAAAACAAGCTGTTGTCACTTTTTGACCTCATTAGGTGTGGACCTACCCCCGGAACCGCTTCTGCGAACTAAACGCACGCCCACTTTCTCTGAAACCTCCATGGGATAGTGACAAAAGTAGCCTTTATCAGGAAACATTCTGTCCAAATGAATTAAAAGCAATTAATTATCCTTCACATTTGCAATGCCAAAGTGCAATGACAATTGGTTGTCTTAAAATCCCAGTTTCTGGCTGACACTTGTGTAAACTACAAGTAAAACCATTGCGCTGCTGAACCTAGCTGAATGAACAGTGTAGTGGTTAGCGTGCTCGCCCTGTAAGCAGCAGGTAATGGGTTCGCAACCCGCTCAGGTTTTTTTTTTTTTTCTCCTTCTTCTTTCCTCTCCCTCTCTCCTCCCCTCCTCCTCCACGATTTCTTGCAGCAATGAGCTGATTTGTTTCAAATGTTTATTGAAAAATTGATGGGCTTGCACTGCCATTCCGAGGAGTGCTCAAACGCATAGCTCCAACAGCAGCCTGCAGTCGGCTCGCCAGGGGCGCGGCAACCACATGGGGAGCGATGCGGTTTTACTGATCTGGGCATTTTACTTTCGCATTCCAAAAATAACCTTTGAAACACCTCATATTTCATAAAAAATTACATCGCCATGGTGGCAAAGGTAAGATTTAATCACTGTATGCCTAAAGTAGGAAGGGCTTAAAATACTGTGATGTAATCCATGAAAAAAAATAAAAAATACACTAGTGGTAGCAGACCAATAGAGGGCCCTATGACCACCATGCATGCGCGTCACCACATTATTTTCCTTGAATACAAAAATGAATTAAGTGATCAATTCAATACATTAGATGAAACCAAGGTGGCAAATGTCACATCTGACTGTCATGACTTGGTCTTTAAGTTAAGTGGTTGTCTGCTGGATGTCCTTTTCCTTTATTTCATATTTTACGTCTTATCGCACTTCTTCAGTTTTGAAGGTAAGTTTGTTGCCATGCTGCCTCCTTTATCCTTCATTTATCTCGCCGCCTCTAGATTTTAGTTTTTCGTCTTCGTCCTTCTGTTGCCAGAAGGTTTTGTGATGCAGGCGAACGACACCTCATCATCCTGACGTATTTACCGTGCCCGCGCCACCTCACCTGTGGCTACACTCCTTTTTCCTTTTTGGCTGTCATGAATTCCAGCGACTTATAAAGTGAGTTGTGTGCCCCCACCCCCCAGTCGCCTTCGACTTGGCCCAGAGTCAACTGGGGGCCCTGTTATTCCTCATAATTGCTGCTTGTCAGAAGCCATTAGCGTCGGCGTAGCTCAGCGGCGGAGAGTCAGCTGGCATCGTGCGAAAACTCTTGGCAGATTGCGAGGAAACAAAGCCATCCGCTGTCAGCCCCTTGCCTCGTTGGTGCGCGGGTTACTTTCCATATGCACGCTGACCACCTTCAATAATTAATGTCTCATTTATCCAGCAAATCCGCAAGGCTTTTCGGAGATTTGCAGGCAGGTGCTTAAGCATGGGGACTTTCAAAGGCCTGCAACCCTCAGGGGGAGCGCATTTTATTAACTAAGTGCGAATAAAATTGAGTGACAAAAGCGCAGCAACTTTGATGATGTGTGGCCGGGGGGGTGTTTACTCAACTGCAGAGAGCTTGGTGAAAGTAAAATAAACATTCATTTTAAATTTGACACATCGTGGAGATGTTATTACTGTAATTTCCGGACTATAAGCCGCAACTTTTGTCAAACGATTTCAACCCTGCAGCTTATACAATGATGCGGCTAATTTGTCAACGGCCACCAGGGGCGCTCGAGCAGAAAAGGTAAGCGTGAGACAGGTGGAATATATGTGTCGAGGAAGACGCAAGTTTGATATAACTTCGTGCTTTGTGCATGAATAAAATGAGCATGAACAGACACTCATCATGGAAAATACAAGAAGTCTCATTCTCAGTGACTTTTACCGGTATGTTATTTTTAAGCAGCCCTGTTTGTGCTGTGTTACTACCATATTGCTGCTGTGTTACTGCTGCGTCAGAGACACTGTTTGGAAAGAAAAGCTAAGGTTTATTATTAAACCTTTGAAAACTATTTCTGTGTACCGTCATTCTTTGTAAATATCTCGTTTCAATGTATGCGGCTTAAAGTCAGGTGCGGCTTATGTATGTACAAAATGATTTTTCCTTTAGAAATGTACTGGGTGCGGCTTATAATCAGGTGCACTCTATAGTTCGGAAATTATGGTAACAACCTGCCAAATTTCAAGGATTCAAAAATTGGCAAGTATAGAAATAAACATGGGAAACACACTCATGGCAGATAACGAGGCACTCTGAAGTCAGACTATCAAAATTTTCCGCCCGCCTTCCAAAGTGAATTCAAATGGGCTCATTCATTAATACAAATACTTTAATAAAGGTCTTTTTGTTCATCCTTATCTTGCAGAATGTTATTTTTCCTGGTGCCGGAGACGACGGGATCAGTGAGTACAAGTCGGTCATCTACTACCAAGTCAAGCAGCCGCGGTGGTTTGAAACTATTAAGGTATTTCGTTAATGCCTCCCTTAACACATACATGATGAAGTTTTTGCTAAATGGTCATTCCGCTCATTCCAGGTGGCAATTCCCATAGAAGACGTCAACCGGAGCCACTTGCGCTTCACCTTTCGCCACCGCTCGTCGCAGGACTGTGAGTACTGCAAGTTGCCCGACTTCTCTGTTTTTCTTTTTCTTTTTTTCCCCCATCTGGCAGATGAGATGCAGTCCTATAAAGATTTCCTTCAGACAGTATCACAATTTTTTTTTCTATACAACAGAAATAATACGTTCATATTTTACTCAAAATGATTGCATTTTTGTCTTTTTTTTCCCGCAAAGAACACTTTTTGCCTACAAAAAAAATAACTTTAAAAATTATATATACATGTTTCTTTTTTTTTTTTCTTTTAAGAAAAGAAAAGAAAAAATACATGTTTCTTAAAGTATGACTTTTCTGTTTTCTCAAAAGTTCACAATACAACTTCACAATATTCTTGTTCAAGGGCGACATAATTGTCACATATATTTTTTTCCTTGCCCGAATACACCTTCATATTTATGCTGGTAGTAGCTTTTAAAATATGCGGCACAGGAAAGTAAACATAAATCTAAAGTGACAGCCCAACTTAAAGTCAAAAGGCAGCACACCTTCAGCACAAATGTAACTTTGATTGGCCCACAAAAGGAAATGTAGCCTGAAATGAACTCCTTTCCCTCACACTTTCCTCAGCTGGATGCTATGCATATTGCCTTTTCTCCACTGGCAGCCAGCCCAGCAATTATTCACTGCTAGGGGCCAACGATACAGCCTGAATTTATGCAGATAGAATACGCGCCACACCGGTGATGAATCAGGCCTGCCCCTCGCGTAAATCTGCGCTTGTTGAACGGCAGCGATGATGGATGCGGCCGCGACCTGAACACTCGCTTACAGGATTGCCCGTAAGTCTCCTGCGTGTTTGCGCAGTGTCAAGCGATCAAGCCGTTGTCACGCGAGATGTCAGCAAATCTGGTGGGACATCAGCACAAGGCAACTGCAGAAGGATTTGTGAGGACTATTGTTTTGAAACATTTTTGTTTCCCCCAGAAAAAAAATAGAACTTTTTCTGAAGAAAAAAGAATCACTGAATTCTCTTGTAAGTGTGCAATTAATGTGTTGTACAATGTACATATCTAAAAAATAAAAAAACAAACAAACAAAAAAACCCAAAAACAAATCTAAACTCTTTCCTTGGGGAGGGAAAAAAATCCCACTTCAATTTTTATTTTTTTATTTTTTTTATATATATATATATTTTCTCATTTAATGCTACTTTATTCTAGGAACATTTAATTTCCCTAAAAACATGATCTATTTTCCTATTAAAAACAAGACCCCCCCCCCCCCAAAATAAATAAATAAATAAATAAATAAAATAAAATAAATCAACTTAATTGCTGTAAGTTTGTAATATATTTTTTCTTATAGAAAAATAAGACTTCTTTTTCTTGAAAATCCTAAAATTATAAAATAAGAAAAAAAATCTTTCATATAAAAATGTCTTTTGAATGTTCCTCCTGAAAATTTTTTTATTGAACTTAATTTTACAATGCTTTCCACCGAAGAAAACTTGTTTTCCCTAAAAAAAAAAAAAAAAAACTTTTTATTGTAGTTGAACCAAAAAAAAGATATATTTTTTTGTGTGCCACCGAGGAAAAGTTTAATGATGATGATTTAATATCAGTTAAGCACAACGTGCTACTTGATTTTAATTGCATTTCAAGTTATTATGATGTGGATAATGTCCCCAAATATTCTCCGCATGGGGGATAAAGTTTTCTGAATCTGAAAAAAAAATGCACCAGGCCATCTCACTGGCTTTTGCGTCTTCTATTTTTCCTTCCCTCGCAGCGAAAGACAAATCGGAGAAGATCTTCGCCTTGTCTTTCGTGAAGCTGATGAGGTACGACGGGACCACCCTAAGGGACGGCGAGCACGATCTCACTGTGTACAAGGTACAAGAGAAAAACAACCTCTCCCACCCTAAAAAAAAATGCACTTAGGGAGGATATTTTGTTGCAGGCCGCTATAAATAATCCCTATGAGTTGTATTGATGGCAGTCAAATTGAATTAGGATCCCCCTTTGTTTGACTATGGCCACTAATGTCTTTTCTTTGTTATTGTTGGGAAAATGTGCTCTGAATGGGGTGCACGAAATGAAAAGTGCAAGGGCGCAATTCCCAATAATTTTTGTGTTTGGGAAAGGATGCTGAAGGACATTCATATTACAGTGGCCCACTTGGAGAAATTGAGTGAATTTTCTTCTCGACAAACTTTTCAGGCCGAGGCCAAGCGTCTGGAGGACTCATCCTTGTACTTGAACCTGCCCGCCACCAAGCTGGAACTGGAAGAGAAGGGCTATTCCAGCACAGGCAAGAGCACCCACAACCTGGGAAATTGCACCGTCAGCAAGGACTCCTTTCAGATCGCCACCTTGGTCTGCTCCACCAAGCTCACGCAGAATGGTGAGCAACATTACAAATCCTTGTGTGTGGATGAGAGGAAACTGAGTCCTACTTTTCTACCCTGTAGAAAAATCACATTTGTTAAAAATGAATATGTACCTGACCCACACATGATGAAAATCCACGATATACTGTAGATCATTTTTTCCCCAAATAGTTTTACCCGTTCTCCAGACTTTTAGAACATTAAGGAGCTCATTAAAACACTTTTTTTAAAATGTTCCTTGTGTTCCTCGCCCCATTACTAACAATAGAAACATGTTTAAAAAAAAAGGTCACGGCCTTTGCGGCTCTTTGCGTGTTGTGTGCTCGTTCAAAATGAACCAGTGTGGTTAAGTAAATATTCACATGTTAATGTGGAGCATTTTCCATTTCAGTTGCGCCGTGACAGTGTCACCTTTTTGTGCCCAAGTTCTTGTTTTCTTTTGTTCGAGAGCCTTTGTTGACTTTCATGACTGCGAAAAGCAGCTACACTCCTCTAATTTCATCACATTTCTTTTCCGTTAGACCATTTAAGTATCAGCCTTTATGAGAGAATCATTTGGTATTTCATTTGACCTAAACTTATATCTACAAATACCTTTCTGACTTCCTTCCATCCATCTTAACTTCCTCCTATCCACTTAACTTCCTCCCTTCTTGCTGCCTGACCTACCATCATTTTTACTATCCAGCGGCAACCACAAAGCATAAAACGCAGTGTGTGTGACTACAACAGGGAATCATAATAAGTAAGTGTAATTCAGTGTAAAGTACTGTTTGTGTTCACTTGAGTTCACATGGATGGGCTCCATCCGGCCAATGAGATCGTGCCTCTCTCTGTCTCTCTCCCCCCGCAGGCCTTCAGACGATGGTACCTCGTGTGCGTGCACATGGGTAATCTGTTTTTATTGGTTTGTTTTCCCAGTGGACCTACTGGGCTTGCTGAAGTGGCGCTCCAACACCAGCCTGCTGCAACAGAACCTCCGACAGCTCATGAAGGTGGAGGGCGGCGAGGTGGTCAAGGTCAGGACTGTGCAGTAAATGCCAAATAGGGCAAGAAGCAAGTTATTAGGTATAGAATGTGAAAGGGGTATTTAATTTAATTTAAATGTTGCAGGGGTGGAGTTACAAGCACCAACATATTAGCACAGCATTGACGTGATTGGAGGCGCTCTGTGTAAAACTACATGACATTTGTATTTCAAGGTAAAGTTGGGTTAAAAGACAGGTTTGGGATTTCTAAGTAGGGTTTCAAATCTGGGATCGGCTTTCAAATAAAGGTTTCAAAGTCAAGCCTCAGGTTTCAATGTTAAGGTAAAATAAGCCTCAGGGTTTCCAAATACTATTTTAGGCTAGTTTTACGTCTTCAAAGTATGGTTTCTTTCCACTTAGTAGGGATGTTACGATATCCAAACATCACCATACGATATTATCACGATATGAAGGTCACAATACGATAATTATCACGATATTGTGGGGAGGTTGGCAAGACATAAAAGGTCACAATATTGTAAAAATGAGCTCATATTAAAAAATAAGACAATATTATGCAATTTTACATTACAGCAATGCTTATAAACAAACAACCTACAATCTCTAATACTTAATATTGAGGCACTTGCTAATGCACGCACACATTGAGCTCCTCCACATATTGACTCACTTCACAAGCATATCGCGTGCCCCTTCATCTGATGATTGGTGTGGATTTTAAACATAGAAGGGCCAAAACATGCCTTGTGAAAAATTAAAGGCGCAGTCTGCCGGTTTCACTCAGGAAAATGCACTTTTTAAATACAGGATTTAAACAAACAAACTACTTCTCAATTTACAGATCTGGGCTTTTCTTCACGTGTGGGGGTGATTATGTCCTAAACCCCCCTTCCTGGATTAGAGTTTTAAACTAATGCAGGGATTTCAAATGAATGTTACAGATGGAGCACAAAAATACACAGGTATATATAATACTAGGTATATTTTTGGGGAGTAATTGTTAATTAGGTTCCACCGAAAAACGTGTGTGTATGTGTGCGTCTGGGCAGACAGATGATGATTATTAGCGCCTTCTGTGTGTATGTGAGTGTGTGTGTTTGCTGGTGTTAGCGGCGCTTTCCATATTAGTAAACATTTCAGCAAGGCTGGCTGATACATCTCACTTGTCTGCATCCGTATGACAGATAAACACGCCGGGCCCTGATGTGATTCATCATGTTTATGTGTCACCAGATGGATTCGCACTCAGTCAAAAAGAAAAAGAAGCAAAGAAAGTTGGCTTTGTTTTAGTTATTGGATATGAGTCACGGAAGTGTGAATAAACACATGCTAGAATCATGTGTTAGGATTTCAAATTAGGCTTTCAAGCCAGCATTAGGGTTTCAAATGATATTTTCAAATTGGAGTTTGTCCTTTCAGTTCCTGCAAGATACTCTGGACGCCCTCTTCAACATCATGATGGAGAACTCGGACAGCGACACCTTTGACACGCTGGTCTTTGACGCCTTGGTGAGTGAGCAAATTTTCGCAATGAGATGGGTAAGAACATTACATGTAACAATTTTGAATGTCGCTCATGTAGAATTTGAGTTTAAATATCTGACATTGCCAATCAATGCATGTAATTCAGGCCTGATTAGTTTGCTGCCTAAACAGTTTTTTTTGTCTTCTTCTTCTCCTTTGCTCAGGTGTTCATTATTGGGCTCATCGCTGATCGCAAATTCCAGCACTTCAACCCGGTCCTGGAGACATACATCCGCAAGCATTTCAGCGCCACGTTGGCCTACACGTGAGTTGGTTTTGTCATCACAAGCGAACGACGCTGTCCGTCCTCTGTGACGTACCGATGATGTACTGCGTGCGTTTCGGGCAGGAAGCTGACCAAGGTTCTAAAGAACTACGTGGACAATGCCGAGAAGCTGACGGAGCAGCTGCTGAAGGCCATGAAGGCCCTGGAGTACATTTTCAAGTTCATCGTGCGCTCACGGGTCCTCTTCAACCAGTACGTGATAACCATAACCAGGATGATGGCTCTCCTTTTTATTACAATGACCATACTGGAGTGTGCAGAATGTTGCCTTATGTTGACGTTTCCAAGATCTCGCTGGTAGAATGCATACAGTATGTAGACTAGAAATTTTAGGCTACAATATGCTAATATACAAAGAATAGGCTTTTTTTATGACTACATAGTGTTTGAAAAACACTGCAACAGATATTGAAAAAGAATGCAAATAATAGATCAAAATATTATAATATAGGTTTGCATTTTTTATTTATTGATTTCGAACATGTATATTAATAAAAAAAAGTGGTTAAAAGTACATGACAAAATATGTTTTGATATGTTGTCATCCCACATGTACTTTTATAATTTGTCTGTTTTGTTTTGTTTTTTAATTACTGTTATATACATGTTCGAAAGAAAAAAAAAAGCAAACCTATATTATATTTTGATCTAATATTTTCATTATCTTTCAATATTTGTTGCAGTGTTTTTCAAACACTGTATACCCAGGATGTCAAACATAAGGCCCGCGGGCCGGATCAGGCCCGCAATGTGGTTTAATCCGGCCCGCAATGTGGTTTAATCCGGCCCGCGAGATGATTTTGTAAAGTAAAAAATAAATAAATAATAATTTGTAATGTCGGACTACAGTCGGCCACAGTCCAAATATATAAAATTTGTAACTTCACAAGCAGTCCTCAGATGAGCAATGCAACTTGTGCGGGGGAATCGTCCTGATGTCATGATGTTACACACAACTTAAAGTTACGGTTTGTTTAATTATTATTATTATTATTTTTCTTAATCATAGACCGAGAAACATGTTAAATACGACACAAATTCAATTACTGGTAACACAAATAGATATGACAAGGATTAGCGTCCTTATAACGTCATTAACTGCGTCACGCAATACTTTCTGGGAACAATATATATATATATGCAAAACAGGTAGATTTAACACATCCAGGACTCAGTGTTGCCGGGTTCCATTTGCATTTTTATTTTTTTCTAGAACAATATGATGACAGTTGAGCTCCGTAATTTAGGGCTGGCACACAAATAGAGAAAATCAGCGTATTAGTGACGGCAATCGTTTTTAAGTTATATACAGTTATTTTACCGATGCGGCCCACTTTGTAATATATTTTCCTTCATGCGGCCCCTGAGCTAACATGAGTTTGACACCCCTGCTGTATACAATGGAAAATACATTTACAAATATTAGTACAACAAAAAATTTGATACAAAAATTAAGATAAGCTTCTCAAATGTTTAAAAAAACAGATAAATGTTACACACTTTGTAAAAAGAAATAAATTAATTAATGAAAATATTATAAAAGAACACAATATAGGCCAAAAAACTCAAATATATTGATGAAAAATACACATTATAAAATAAAATAAAGCTAGTCTGGAGCGGCATGGTGGGATGAGTGGTTTGCATGTCCGACTCCCAGTGCTGAGGACGCAAGATCGAGTCCGAGCTTCGGCCTTCCTGGGTGGAGTTTGCATGTTCTCCCCGTGCCTGCATGGGGTCTTCTCCGGGTACTCCGGTCTCCTCCCACATTCCAAAGACGTGCATGGAAGGTGAATTGGACGCTCTGAATTGTCCCTCGGTGTGCTTGTGAGTGTGGATGGTTGTTCGACTGTTCAACTTCAATTGGCTGGTGACCAGTTCAGGGTGTACCCCGCCTACTGCCCGAAGCCAGCTGGGATAGGCTCCAGCACCCCTGCGACCCTTGTGAGGATAAGCGGTTAAGAAAATGGATGGATGGATAAATCTAGTCTACAAAAATACTGAAATATTTAACAGGTAAAAATAAACATAACTGTTTGAATCTGTACAGTAAATGGAAAAATACCAAATTATTGCAACAAATATTAGGAAATAACACAAAATATGAGACCAAAAAAAAAAGCGAAAAACTCAGTACGCTACTAAATTCTCTCTTCCTATTCTGAGATGAGTGTAGCTCTGGAAGCTAACTGTTTGCTGTGCTCCCCCTTGGCAGGCTTTATGAGAACAAAGGCGAGGCCGACTTTATGGAGTCTCTGAGGCACCTCTTCACTTCCTTCAACCACATGATGAACAGCAACTCTGAGAATACGGGCATGGTGAAGGTACAGGCGGGATACTTGGCACACGCGAATAGATTGAAGACAATACAATGTTGGGATTCCTTCTTCTCATGAGACTGTTTCTTCATCCTTTGTCACCCTTTCTTATACTTTCTTTTCTATGTGGTCTTAATGTCAGGACTGCACATAACAAGCCTGGTATGCCATATAAGGCGAACCGTTTTTAAGCTGAGTTATTCATTAGCTATTTTTAAGGCAAGTTATCAAATTTGAGAGCTTGGGCGAATATTTTGCTTTAGAAAAGCGGCACACTACTATAGTCTATTAAATACTGTAGATGCTTATGTCAGCCCGTCAATGATGTTTCCCATTATGTGTTAAGCTAGTAAACGTTAAAGTGAAGTTTAACTTTAACTGGGAGTGGAATTAGACCGTTTAAAGCCACTATTATGAAGATCTGCCAAACTGCAGTTAATCCTCTAAACAAAATGGGCAAAGTATTGAGACGTAAGACACATTGGTGGGCTTAACAGTATGTGCAGTCCAGATCTTCCCAGATGTGTCTTTCATCACCACATACTATTTGTTTGTTTCTTGGGTCTCGGTGTTATTTCTTCCTCCTCAACCTTGACTGTCCTGTGAACTGGTGCTCCTTCTTGGCTTTCTACCCTTTAGCTGCTCCTCAAGGTATTTATCTCACCATCTATTTTGTGTGTATGTGTCTTGACATTTTGTAGTCCTTGACTCTCGCAGTTGCACACCAAAACCGCATCTGTGCTTTGGAGATAATACAATCGGCAGGTGGAACCAAGCTCAACCTTATCAGACGCCTCAACGGGGAGGCGCCTGTGTAATTGGCTGCGCAATATTTCCCTTTCTGTCGCTAAATGAAAAACAGAACTGCTGCCGGGTTAATGTTGGCCATGATCAAGCAAATTAGAAAGAATTTTGTCACTCCTGTGGACTTTCGTCTAGCTAATGTGGTAGCCATTGCAAAATGAGGTGCAAACCGCATTTCATTCAGTTTGCTACCTAAACGGGCTGCCGAGTCAGATAAGCTTGAATATAGCCAACACGTGTGAATTGAATTCGAATGTCGATTGAAATTCTGTCCCCATGATGGCTTTTTCTTTAAAGTGACACAAAACAGACGTTTTTGATTCAGACTTTTTGTTTTGGTGTCCAGGGTGCTGCACTCAAGTACATTCCCACTATTGTCAATGATGTCAAGCTGGTGTTTGATCCAAAAGAACTAAGGTAAGGAACAAATACTTTAGCCTCGTCCACCATTTTGTTATCAAAGTAGCCCAAGGATTCAGTCGGCCGTCACGCTTTCCAGCTCTCTGCACCATTTAGTTTCCTTCGACTCCAATGTGCCGACAGCACATCTTGAGCCAATAAAGCTTTGTTAAACTCTGCAAATATTTGGTCCGAAGTCACAGACATGGGAAATAAATACTCCAGTCAATCAGCAGCCAGCTCTTTGTAAATAAAACACCAAATTTGGAGTCTGACCACCTGCTCTCCAAATATATCAAGACAGTAGGTCAACACACGTTTAACAAAAAATCGTTCATTGTTTAAAAGTTAGAGGTGGTGATGCCGTATTGCATAAGCTGCTGGTGACTGTGCACAACACTTTGAGGAATGCTTCAGAAGACAACGCTATGAAAAGTCATTTCAAAGAAACAATTTTTGAGTATATGAATAAATATTAGAAAACATGAAAATATTCGATACATATATACATAAATATTGCAAGAAAGAATAGGAAAAAAAATAGAAATACAAAGTTTTAGTGTTGTTCCGATACCTTTTTTTGGCCCCCGATACCGATTCCTATACCCAGCTTTACAGTATCGGCCGATACCATACCGATACCTAAGGTTTTTTTTCCCTCAACATGAAAAAGCTGTCCTGCCATTGGTTCAGAGCATTCAAGGGCCAATAGGATATCTTAGATCAGTATGCAGTGAGCATGTCACATATCAGTGAATGTCGTGCATGAGCAAGAGACAAGATGCTGCATCCAAAATCCTATATTAGTGTTGGAATTAATGGTATCGGCATGTTACTTGTGAGTAGTCACCGATATAGATAACACTGTTTTAATTCAGTATTGATACCAGTATCGGTTCGGGAACAACACTACAAGTTTTACAATGAAAAATACCCCTTTTTTTGGGAGGGGTGGCGGTGGGGGTGTATAGAATGTAATATATGTCTTGAAAATTTTGGGGGGAAAAATAAGGGGAAAACAAACATATTTTATATATTATATATATATATATATATATATATATATATATATATATATATATATATATATATATATATATATATATATATATATATCAGTAAAAATACTAAATGCATTTTACTATTGCAAGTATTAAGTTGAAATTTGTCAAGAAAATAGACATTTAAAAATATGTAAAGAATTAGAAAACATGTTGATTACAGACAAAAAATTGTAAACACACAAACCAAATGCACAATATTTGAAAAGAACTACTTTTTGGATAAACAAGGACAGCATTATAATAGATATACATCAGTCACAACATACAAATATTAAATTAACTATAAAATAACGAAACATTTTAATAAACACAAAAAATCCATTAGTTAAACAAAAAAATCTGAAAAATAGAACTCGATTCAATAACACAAAGGATATATGCAATATGATATATTCCAAAATGTCAATGTTTTGTTTCTCCCTTAGCCAATAGTGTCATCGTTTAATGATCCAGTCCCATCTGTTCTGCTTGACAATTTTAATATGCTTGTACTGCAAACAGGCTCACGGCAAGTCTTGTCCTAACCACGCCAGGATTGTGTTGAGAGCAAGAACAATTTAGGGAAAAATTTCTCTTTTCATTTCATGTGAGCGCAAATGGCCGGCTCCAACCAAGGCTGGCATCAGCTGCTCCTGTCGTTAACGGCCAACCTGAGCTGAGAGCTCACCAAATTGAAGCCTCGGGGGCGAGCCGGTGACTTTTCATCCCCCGCCAGCGCCTTTTTTCTCTCGCTCCTCTAACATCACGAGAGTCCCACTGCTTGGTTTAGGTGGCACGTGCACATGAGGATGTTTGCTACTTGAGGCTATCGAATGGTTTAATATAAGGCGAGCTCGTTTGACACGGGGGAAAAAATAAATTAAAAAAAACAAACAAACCCATTTTGTGTAAAACGCCTGTTACAGCATACTAAGAAATAAAAATGGTCACCATAATTTATAGATCAAGGTTAGTCCCATTTTGACCATTTGCTTTGGATTGAATTTGGGTTGATTGCTGGCCATTGGAGTTCGGTCGAGCAGCTCCTGACGTCCTTTCTCCTCTCCTCGTTTCCACAGCAAGCTGTTCACGGAGTTCATCCTAAAGGTTCCCCCGGGTCGCCTGGTGAAGCAGAAGCTGGACTGCCTGATCGACATCGTCCACAGTGATCTCTTCACCCATCACGGTACGAAACGCACTCCAGGTGCAGTAATGGAATAGGTCGAAACACCTGTCTGCGGGCAGGTCGCTAAAAGGCCATCGGTGAGGGTTCCGTTTTCCATTTAATTGAATCGTTACCGCAGCAACACTGTCATAAAAATAGTAAACACTAGTAATAGACCGATATGTTTCTTTCAAGGCCGATGCAATACAGATTATTAGTCGTCAAGGAGGCTGATTACCAATATTTCATTTCGCAGTAAAATAGAAAAAAAAAAAACATCTTTTAAACTATATTCAGAGATTTGTTTAAAAAATTATAACAAAAATTGTAAGCTTCCAGGGTCATTAGCATGTGTGAAGCTAAAAAAACAACAACTAATAATAATAATATAAATTAAAAAGAAAGCAAATTGGTCCTTAAAGATTTCAATACTGTAAATAAAGTTTTCTAAAATTTCAACATAATTTCTTGATTTATTTTATTTTTTTATAAAAAATGATTTATATACTGTAAAGCTTTCTAAAATTTCAACACAATTTGTTGATTCCATTTTAAAAAAAAAAAGGATTTCTATACTGTAAATCAAGTTTTCTAAAATTTCAACATAATTTCTTTATTTTTATTAAATGATTTCTATACTGTGAATAGTTTTCTAAAATTTCAACATAATTTCTTGATTTATTTTTGTTTTTTTTTTATAAAAAATGTAGGGAGTTCCTATTTTTTTATCGTGGAAATTTAAATAGATCAATAAATGAAAATTCCCTCGTAAACAAATCCACACTACAGTTTTGTCTTTTTGTCGATAGTGTTAAAGCCACTTTGTTACTTGTAAAAGTCGGCATTACTGCTTCTAGTCTGTGTTGACATTGGAATTTTCCGTCTTTGGGGGTAGCCTCTTTCACACATCACGTAAAAGCCTTTCTATCAAACAGCTTGTGTGTAAACAATTCTACAATGCAAGGTTGGGGGTGTGACACCTGTTGTCATGTTTCCAATCTGTCCAATTTGTCAGGCAAACGCATTGTTTGCATTTAATCCCCGAGCTTGGAGGAGGAATCCATTAGAGAGCGGCACCCGTCTGTTGGCGGCGTATGCCGCGTCACGCCGCCGCCCACGCTCGCCGCCATTCGCCACAGTTTTGTGCGTGTCCCCGCAGATTGCCGCGAGATCCTCCTGCCGCTGATGACGGAGCAGCTGAAGTTCCACCTGGAGAGGCGCGGGGAGCCCAAGGCTTGCTGCCAGCTGCTCAGCGACATCCTGGAGGTGCTCTACAGAAAGGACGTGGTGAGGAACGCTCGCGTTCGGGCGCTCCACGCACTGGGGGAGCGGGGCTTTCATGAACTGTTTACTGTATCTTGGCAGCGCTTGTTTACTGTACTGTTTGATTACTTTACACTTACAAAAACGTCTGTTCAGTGGTGATAATTCATTCATAATACTCAAATCCCAAATCATCGTTCACCATTGAAATCAATGGAAATTACATTAATCTGTTCCAGTGAACCAAAATATAAACTTTTTTTTGCTTACTCTATCTGGTGTTTAACATGAAAGCAAAAATATTTTTTTTTTATTTTTTTTAATTGTAATGAAAGTATATTAAAATTAAAAATGATGTAGACTGACTACTAGATCTAGCTGATGACTGGCATGCTGCTGTTAAATAAAAAATATTTTTTTAAGATTTTCACGACTATAAGGCGTTCCACATTATAAGGCGCACCTTCAATGAATGACATATTTTAAATATTCTAAAGACAATAAAAATACTGCAGACTAAAATTATAACAATAAAGACTCACTAGGAATGTAATGGGGTAAAAGTAAAACGTTCGTCTTTAAAACCTGTAGAATTAAAGTAGTTTCTTTATAATGCATCAAGAATGTAAGATTTTTCTTTTCAATGATGTATCGTGTTTTTACGAACACACACTATCACGCAGGCATATAAAGGTATTTTGTTCTAGTGGGGTTGCCGTAGGGATCTTCTGCTCATTCGCGTCACCAATCGTGCAGGGTCACCGACAGCGACACCTGTTGCGGCTCAATATTGATCCACATATAAGGCACACTGGATTATAAGGCGCATGGTCAGCTTTTGAAAAATTTGAAGGCTTTTAGGTGCCCCTTATAGTTGTGAAAATACAGTAATTCAAATAAATTTAAATAAAAAATGCAATCACGTTTTGTGCTCACGTGTTGGTCATATGTGTGCAGGGTCCCACCCAGTGGCATGTGCAGATCATCATGGAGAAGCTGCTTCGGACCGTGAACAGGACCGTCATCTCCATGGGCCGAGACTCCCCTCACATTGTAAGTCGATTGTGACGCACGCATTCACACACGCACATTCTCACACGTTCTGACACATTCTGTTTTTCTCACACGCATAATCTCGGCAGGGTTATAATTGTTTGGGGGGGTTCATTCTAGTTCATTTTGATTTTGGTTTGACTTGTCTCTATTAGATTTAATTTCACTTTTTTTTTTAACCCAAGTTGTTAGTTTTACTTAGTTTTTTCATGCAAAAGAAAAAGGTCATTAAGTATTGTAAAATAAAGTCAAGTTTGACCTTCTTTTGTTCAGATGTACAATATGATATTAAATATACCTCAAATGAACACTGAATGCTTCTTATATATGCATAAAAAGATAAAAACAAAGGACGTTTTTGCTATATTTATGTAGCTAGTTTTATAAATATAAGATGTATTTTCAGTTAGTTTTAAAATAATTTTCATTTAATGATTTCTTTTTTTTTTTCATAGTGGTAGTTTTGTTTGTTTTTATTCACCATAATAATCTTGACAGTCTGTGTTCCACATTCTCACACATACAAACGCACTCACTCTCACAGGAAAACACTCTCATTCAAACTCTCACTCACAACACTTTCCCCTCTCAGACATTCATTTAAATGCAAAGTTTTGCTCTCACTCAGTCTCAGTCGGAGTGTTTTTGATCTCTGCAGTAGACAGTAGTTTGAGTGCTGATCTACTTGTGTGCGCCTGTGCTGCATTTGGGGCACTCTGATCGTTTTTTTTTTTTTTTGGTCTTATCTACTTGCATATGTCAGATCTCCGACTCATTAGATAATTGGCGATGTCTGGCAGCGATGCGTGCATCGTATAAATACTTTGCTCAATTTTCATGACTTTAATCCGACTTCCGCACAGTGTCCAAAATAAAAGTACATTTCATTTGTTCTCTCTTTGAATGTTGTGCCTTATCTCCGGCGTGCGGTCTGTCTTCATTAGTTTGTCACTGGACGTTAACAAGAGCGGCTCATCAATGTTAAATAATAAAATGTATTTTTATGACGGAAATGTCTTTGAGGACACTTAATGGTACATTTATGACGTGCTTAAATTCAGCTTGCAGTGACTTATTCTCACCCATTTTCTTTTTTTTTTTTTTTAATACAAGGACAGATAATGTAAATGAGATCATTTGAGGGCTACTGATTATCTATTGTGTTTAAGTAACGGGTTAATTAACTGTGCCCTCTAAAATGGCATTTGTGTCATTTCATTTGCCCCTTTTTTACTCTGCCCGTTCTACACACCGACTTTCACGTCATTCACCAGGCTGGGCCCCGCCTTTTAAAGCCACACACATTCAGTGTCACATATACTACTACAGTGTACAATGTGAGGAGGGTAGACACGAAGTGGACAAAAACAATACCTGCACCTCACATGCATATTTTTTTACTTGTATTTTGCAAAATCTGTTTTTATGCAAACAGTCGGTAGACAAAAAATGCAAAAAATATTCCATAGCCCCAGTCTTATCCAATTTTTTTTCGGAAGCTCGTTTTATGCTACCCATTAAAGCTTAAAGTTTGTGATTGTTTCCGGATTTGCTGTCCTGTGTAAACGGCACTTACAGAATGACGCTGTATCACTGCCCTTTTTATTCCGGCAATACATTGAGACTGGTGCTTGCGAACACATTGCCAATCACTCTGCATAAAATGCTTCCCCCGCAGTCTGGAGGCGGCCATGGATTCCCACTTTAGTGTCCTCCACCAGTTCTCCTCTCCGATTCATTCCCGTCCAAGATTCTGTGCCACTTGTTGTGTTGTGCAAATATTAGGCGATAACGCCATTGTTGGGAGGTCCGTTTCATTTCCTCGCTCGTTCCGAGCACGCTGAAGTGGCCATGTTAATTAGTCAAACCGAGTTGAAGATCCACACATTGAGCGAGGACACAAAATGCAGCATTTGTAATATCACTTTTGATGAACCGCATCTCATCTCGCAGGCACTTTGCATCCTAATATGGCTGCCTGTAAGCAGGCGACGCACAAGATGACCTCCCGTTGTTCTAACCTTTACCGTTGGGCCCTTTTCATCC